>NW_024582397.1:1149960-1224777 GCF_018398535.1 Haplochromis burtoni
CACAATAACAGGAGGGTAGAATATTGCATTTTACGCACACACACACACACACACACACACACACACACACACACACACACACACACACACACACACACACAGTATGCACTCAAGTGTGAATTCCTCAGATTTAATTAGAAGCTAATTTTGAGTCATTATACAACTGCAAACAATATGGAAATGAGCTCATAGGTTCCTGACAGTTCAGTTGACTTTGACCAGAAAGAAGCATGACAAATTGAAGAAAAAACTATCTCGTTTGCTAACCAATTATCTGATAACTGAACGGGGGCATCATAAGTCGAGTGTGGAGGCTTGACTGTGGAAACTTGTCTCCAAAGTGTTATAATCAAGACTTCTGTATTCAGACTTACAAGGAATTTTCTTCTTTAGAAGCTGCTGAAATTCAAATGTAGAAAAGAAGAAGAAGAAAAAACAGCCTCCATTAGCAGCAAAAAAATTATTTGTCAACGACTAAAACCACTGATGTATATCCCCAATTATTACTGAAACTGTTGAAGGGTTGTTGTTTTTTCAACCGTTGAAAAACTATGAAATATTCATAGTAGTTATTGTGTATTTTGTGATTCCCTGCTACTGAGGCAGTATTTGCATTTAATTTTTCAAACCTCCAACACATTAGCTCTTTAATTTAAAGAGCAAGGTGAAACTTTTTTATATACATTTCCGCAACAGCTGAAATTCTGCAGGTCACAGAATATCTCTTCACCAGTTCTCAATAGCTTATAAACAGGACATTCAATGTTTATGTAAACCTAGTAAAGGTTAACCTGATACTTAGGATTTTAATTTAGTGCCCCTCAGTTTCTGTGTGGCAGATAACTGAAACAATTATGGAATAGTCTGAATAGCAGAAAAAAACATCAAAATTTTTATGTTTGTTCCTCTGGGGCCATTATTTGAAAAATCCTATTAGCCACTTGAGTTTTCAAAATATCTAAATTTGTCTATTATTTCCATCTTAGAAAGGAGGGTTTGTTTGTTTGTTTGTTTGTTTGTTTGTTTGTTTGTTTGTTTGTTTGTTTGTTTGTTTGTTTGTTTGGATTACTCAAAAGTAAAAAACAAAGTTCAAACTAGAAGGTTTTTTACAGTTTCTTTGTTTTGAATAACAAATAATTGTAATATGAATGTTACCCCAGTGATCAGATGGTAATTGTAATTGTAAAGTGTTGTGCAGCTCAACAGATTACTGTTTGGACATCTAACATTCCGTAAATTGAATTTTTATGAATTTCATGTATTCCATGCATGGGGAGTCGGCTCAGCACCACATGGAAGCTCCTGTCAGGCATCATAGCAACTAAGATGAACAGGCACATGGCATAATACATGAATGGGTCACAAAAAAGAACTGGAAGGAACCCCAGAGGGGCAAAACATCAGCTACTGGTAGATAGAGCAGTTGCTTGAGACTGTAAGACCCGACTGACCGACCTGTGCACCACCTGGATTGACTACAAGAAAGCCTATAACTCATTGATTCACACACAGATCCTGGAATGCCTAGAGCTGTCCAAGATTAACAGGACCCTAAGAGCCTTCATCGGAAATTTCATGTGGATGAGGAAAACAAGACCTGAGACCAACTTCAAGCCGATGGTACAAGTCACAAGCAAGTTAAGAAGATGCATCCTGTTGGTGTTCTGCACAGGCCTGAACCTCCTTATTATCATTAATTAATATAATTAGACTGGCTACAAACACCGACATTAGCCACCTCCTCAACATGGATGGCATCAAGCTGTATGCCAGGAGTGAACAAGACATTGATTCACTCATCCATACTGAGGGGATCTACTATAACAACAATAGAATGTCATTCAGACTGGAGAAGTGTAGTCGGATGGTAACAAAGAGAGGGAAGGTAGTCGGAACTGAGGGGATTGCACTACCACAAGGCAACACTGCAGACACTGAGGACAGCTAGGAGGACAGCTTCACTACCCGACTCACTGGACCCTCTACAATTTGCATACCGCCACAACAGGTCCACTGATGATGCCATAGCCCTAACACTACATACTGCCCTGTCACACCTGGAGAAGAGAGACACGTATGTGAGAATGCTGTTTGTAGATTACAGCTCTGCATTCAACACCATCGTTCCCTCGAAGCTGGACAGGAAACTGCAGGATCTAGGACTGAGCAGCTCCCTCTGCAGCTGGATCCTTAGCTTCCTGTCTGACAGACGCCAAGTGGTCAGACTGGGCAGCATCACCTCATCCCCCATCACACTGAACACTGGTGCTCCACAGGGGTGTGTACTGAGCCCTCTCCTGTACCCACTCTACACCTATGACTGCACGGCCACTAACAACTCCAACATCATTGTGAAGTTTGCGGACGACACTACAGTGGTGGATCTTATCACCAACGGTGATGAGGCGGCTTACACGGAGGAGGTCAGCGCCCTGACCCACTGGTGTCAATACAACCATCTCACCCTCAACGTCGCAAAGACAAAGGAGTTGATAGTGGACTTCCGGAGGTGCAAAGAAGTACACACCCCCATCACCATCAACGGCGCTGCTGTGGAGAGAGTGAGCAGCTTCCGGTTCCTTGGTGTACATCTGGCTGAGGATCTTACGTGGTCAGTACACACAAACAAAACAGTGAAGAATGCGCAACAGCGCCTCTTCTTTCTCAGGAGACTGAAAAGATTCGGCATGAACCCCCGCATCCTCAGGACCTTCTATCGCTGTGCCATTGAGAGCATCTTCACTGGATGCATCACAACCTGGTATGGCAACAGCACCGCTTACAATCGGAAAGCTCTCCAGAGAGTAGTGCGGTGTTCTGAACAGATAATTGGAGGTGAGCTTGCCTACCTCCAAGACATCTACAGGAAGCGGTGCCTGAGGAAAGCGGGGAGGATCATCAAGGACTCCAGTCACCCCAGCCATAAACTGTTCAGACTACTTCCACCAGGAAGGAGGTTCTGCAGCATCCGGTCCCAAACCAGCAGACTGAGAGACAGCTTTTTCCACCAGGCCATCAGACTGCTGAACACGTCATAGACACCTCAGCTTCACTAATGGAACTTCAACATTATGCACTACATACTGTATATAAATGCCACTTGTTTTGCACAATATCCAACTACCAACCTCTGTATACTTTATATATTTTATTTATTGTTTACTCTATTTAATTTGTAAAATATGTATACACACACACACACACACACACACGTAGAAAAACATATTTAGTATACACATCCAGTAATGCATACACTCTTATATTGTACATATATTTATTACTCTCAGATTTAGCCATTCTTATATTTTGCTTGTTTTATGTTATTGTATTTTTTGCACACCTCTGTTGCTTGTGAAGCTAGCACACAAGACTTTCACTCACATGTACTGTACCAGTGTACCTGCACATGTGATGTGACAATAAAAGTGCTTTGATTTGATTTGATTTTGAATCCCACAGGCAAATGGGAACCATGAAAATGCCGCCAGGAAAACCTCATGCACGCAGAACCTGCAGAGAGTAAGACCAGTCCTGCGGAGTCAGGTGAATGGGAAGAACAAGATGCTTTTTTTGCAATTAAGACCTATCCCCTGTCATTTGTCAGATACCCTGCTGGGATAATAAGGTGGTCAAAGGAAAGACGGAAGCCAATGACATCAGGACAAGAAAGCTCCTTGCCATGTATGGTGAGTTTGACCCCAAATCAAGCATCCTAAAACTGTATGCTGAGCGGAAGAAAGGTGGCAGAGTGAGTGTCAGAACCACTGTCCAGGACAAAACACCAAAGATCCATGAGTACATCAGGAAGAGGGCCATAACTGGCCGAGTGCTTAGTGTATATCTCAGCCACCAGAAAAATGAGATACAACCCCAAATGTGGTTGAGAATGACTAAGAGCTAAGATCCTGTGGGACTTCAAGATACCAACAAACTGGTGATTACTAATCGAGTAGTGGTGGAAAATGAGAGGAAAGGAAGCTGGCCATAGTGATAGATACAGCTATACCAAATGATAGCAATATCAAGAAAAAGAAATATGAGAATCTAGAGAAACAGCAAGAGCTGAGAAAGGAGCTCAACAGGATTTTGATGGTGAAGGCAAAAGTGGTCCCCATGGTAGTTGGAGCACTGGGGGAAGTGACCTCCAAGCTAGGCAAGTGGCTTCAGCAGATCCCAGGAACAACATCCGAGATCTCTGTCCAGAAGTGTGCAAGACCCTCAAGCTCCTAGGCCTCTGGTAGAGGACCTGCGCTTGAAGGAGAAAGGACAGCCCACAAGGGCAAGAGGATATAAAAAATTCCCCTCTCGCCCCTGCATATGTACACATATATATGTGTAATACCCTCTATAAACATTCATGCAGCTGTTATATAGTTTATTTTAGTTTAAAAGATGATTCAGGAAAGCACCTGATCAGTTATTATTATGCTTTTTTAAATTGCATTTTAATCACAACCTCAAGTCAACCAAAACTAAGCACTGACTGTTTTTGCACTTAACATTGAACTCTTTAACCTTTAGAATAAATGAGTAAATCACGGCCGCCTCAATGTTTATCCTACTGTCACATCATTGTGTTTAAAAATGTACAAAGTTTCCTTTCAGTTCAGTGCTGTGACTCATCGGCAGCACTAAAGTAAACTTATTTGATTGGATTATACAATAGATGTTGAGCACAGTAAGCTGTAGAAATAATTCCATTTGCATCAAATCAAAATAGTTATAAAATCTAATTGCACAGTATAGTTGCAATAAGCCTAAATATACCTTCAACAGCTTCAGCCATTTCTAGACTCGACAACAATAAACTGGTGTTGTTCCAATAATCTGAAACTGCATATCATACAAAATGTTTTTTTCTCATTTGATCTTTTAGCTTATATCTGAAATTATAAATTCTGAATTTTCAAAGGACTACTTATTCTAAATCCCACTTTCTGGACTCCAAGAAAGTCTTTCTTTGCTTAAAGTTTAACCCACTTACATTTAAACTGCATTGTCTTGTCTGTATTTACTCATTGTTTAACTATGACTACTTAAAGAAATTCAAGAATACGATAATAAGAAAAACGTGTCCTTACTTTCAACTGCCAAAATGAGCACTTAGGTCTCTGTGAATATTGCTGGCTCTGATTCTTTTTTTAAAGGCATGAGATTTTAATTATTTGACCCGAGATAATTTGCAGTACACTTAAAAATGCAAGTGTGATTAAATGATTGATTCTTCACAACTTTTTACAATGTGTAATCAGAAAAGTCTATACTGCACCAGGATATTAATAGCAAAAGATTAGACCTATTCTCTCAGCTCAGTGAGACCCATTAAAAGCCAGTTTCCTTATTCTGTAAGCCTAATTAACACTTTAGAGCTAAGTCAGCCCACATAATGTCTCAAGTTTAGTTTGACTCAAAGACACATAATTGTCAGTAGAAATAATACATAATTACCTGTCTAGTTTTTTTCAAAAACTGTCCTTCAGTTGACTACGGAAGGCACTTTGCTCAAACAACCTTCAGCATTTTTCTGCGCAAGCTCCAGACCTCAGTCAGTGCAACATAATGGAGACAAACTTACAGCTGAACAAAATAAAAGCAGCTATTTGTCTGAGTTTGAATCCATTAACCTTTTAACCTTACAAGGATAAGTATGTATGTTTGTATTAGTGCTGAACTTCTTAAAGAAGTACAAAGAGTGGTTAGTTTCTCAACTTCTCTGTTCATAAATCTAAATCCTACAATAATCCACTTTCGCTTGAGATGGTTTCCGTCAGACCACCACACTCCAAGTTCTTTGGAGCAGCTGGAGTGCTCCTAATTTTTTGAAAATGTCACATTTAAAAGGATAATGTCCTTTACAATAAAAGCATCTTATTCCAAAGTGGCAAAAAAAAGTAAAAATGATTTTCTATTTGAATATAAGGGAATTTTACAAGGTACTGTGCATGAAGATCCAAACGCAACATATTGCTGTAATGACTACGCGTGGGAGATTAGATTGGATTGATAATCCTCTCATCTCCACTGACACTTTCTTTTATCTGAGTAAGTGTGCTTCTTTGCCGAGTTCTTGTGCCACACGAGGATTATTTGCAAATTTTGCTGGTTATCTTGTTTAACACATTTAACAAGCTGGCGGGTGATATAGAGGTGAGCACACATAGATATGTGGATTATGAACTGTGCTTATGCTGTACACCCAGGTCTATGAATCTGAAATTAAAGTTTAAAGCTTTAGGAATCAACTTAGCGTTAGTTACAAAAACAACAGATTGTTCTGGATTTACGTTTAGATATTTATAATTCATCTATGACACGAAAACATCTGCTGCCACTTCAATATAGTGGAAGTAATTTTGTTTGTGCTCCTCAAAATTTAGAATTGTGCCTTTTCAAAAACAATGCACTGCGTACTCTGATAATCCAAAGATCTTGCTACCAACAGTTTTCACAAGGACTATGGCCCAGCTCAGCTGGGTAAAAAGAAGCAACATAAAACCACTTGTCTTAAATTTATTAAAGTTACTTATTTTGTAATGATATAATTAACAGCTAAGGCAAAAGCAAAAGCAAACAAGCTTGTGGGTGTTGCTAAATCCATGATAGAAATAATGAAATTTAACAGAGCAGTGGTGTCAGTTAATCTACAAAATATAAGCAGAAAGCAGTTTTGCTTCCTTCCAAAACTGAAACAATGGCAGCAACACCCCCTGTGCCTAGTGTAATCAAAACAAAATAGCTTACTGTGTTTTTTGTGAGTGAGCACTGAGAAAACGAAGCCCAGTTTCCAGGCAGCAGGATGACTGCCTCCGAACAACTAATGTCAAACAACAAGTACTTGCTTTGGCAACTAAGTGTAAGCAGCTGCTTGCTTGCAAGTTTAACAAACATAAACAGTATAGTCCAAACTAGGAGTAAGCAATGTCATAAAACATGAGCGCAGAAAGTTGAGAAAAGCTTATATTAAATCTCGGTCGCATTTAAGGAAATCATAGTGATGTTTAAATTTAATTGGGTCAGCAACCCATTTAAGGTGAAGATGGTACTTGGTGAACAAGAACAAGCCCACCAATCAGCAAAGAATACCTTATGCATAATTTAAAAATGGCAGCACTATTTGATGCCCTGAAATGAGAACGTATTGACTAGACCTATCCAATCAGAATCAAGACGTTAGGAAGCACTACTATCTGGAGATATTTCAATCTCCTTCATAAACAATATTTCAGTTGGTGAAATGTACTCGTTTTAGACAGATTATTTTCCAATAAATGACATTAATCCTGAACTAATTTTGCATAGAATAGCCAAAGTTATATGGAATACACATTTAAAAGGGTCTCAAATTAGTCATGCCGACTTATACGAAGAAGGTTAGTGGTTCAAAAGTGTGATCTAGGAATAACTGCTTAGTGATTACCTTAAAGCTGTCCTTAAGCTAGGCGCATGGCCTTTCCTGACCACGAGAAGGCTAAGTGATCAGCAGCTGTAGTCGTTAGCGCACAGGTGTGACTGCAAATCTGAGATTTGGAGCAACTGAAGACGAGCTTGTGTGGCCAGCAGTCCTTGCCTGAATATATTTAGATGAGGAAAAACTGGCCTGTTTAAAGTCACCACATCAGCATTACTGCACTTAAGCTAAAAGATTTAAAGAAGCAAGGTGCTAATGTCAGCAGACTGAGACTGCACATGGTCAGACAGATACCAGGTAAAGTCCTCTGGGATACAAGAAGTTACAAGTTCTACATCCTTAATGGAGATTTGTTTAAGGTTATTACAACAAGAGATGCATACTAAAACGTCATAGCAAATGCCAGGAACAAAAGGAGAAAAGCTGTATGTACTATGTATGTATGTCCACTTGTCTTCAAGTCATGAATACTTGCTTTTTTATATTCATCACCCTCTAACAATGTGATGTTACGTTCTCCGTTTGTGTTTGTTTCTTGTGTCACGTTCAATGTACCTCTTATATATCTTCACGGTCACCAAAATTTCTTTCAATGACAGAATTTTGACTAAATAGAGGATGAAGAATTTGTAAGGCCTGGGAAAACCTGCCAGTCGAGCAAGTGTTTGCTATTTGGTTACACTGATTGAACAAACTGGGCACTTTAACCTGTAAAGTTAAATGTGTTTCATTTTAGTTTCTTCAGGCGTTTTTGCTTATTCTCTTGCATTATGAATTAAAGGTATCAATAATAGTGCATGACCTCTGTCTACAAATATTATTTATCTACATTCACCAATTAAACTCCGTGGGTTTTAGAGAGTCTTTGTTATGTGTGACACTCACACATTTGTTGATGAATGACAAAGTATTACATGCTTTACATAAACTCGTATTTCATCATTTTATTCACTTGTGCATTACATTTTAAAATCATATATTTCAAAGTGTTGATATATGAGGTGCAATCAAATCAGCTCATTAAAAAAATAATACTTAAAAAAAAACAGATTATCTAAATTTGGATTATCTTTATTTCAATATCAACTTCTTAGTTATGTCAAAACGGCTTCTGGCGATTGCAGTTTTCCTTGATTCCACACCTGTGCTCTTGTACTGGTGCTTCTGTGATGCTCATTAGATCTCCACCAAGAATTTGCAGGGAGGTTAATGTAGAACTCGAGATTGACAGTCTCAATTCGTCAGTCTCACCTAACCCGACCCAGTGCCTTAGCACTTGGAAACTGTAGACCCTCCAACCTAAAACCTCTGAAAGCTGCTACGACTACGCCAGAACCACAGCTGTCATCACCAGCAATGATCCTTCACAGGAAACTTGATTGAGTTTGCATCAGAAACATCTGCTCTCTGCTCAAGTTCGAGATTCATGGTGAAATCACTGAATCCACAGTGCAAATGGTCAGAATGGGACTTCAAGGGAGTGCTGTAAAAATGGAAGTCACTGAAAGCTGTTGGTGTCAGGGTCCTGGGTCTCCTGACCCAGCATGTTTAGTTCTTCGTGGTTTTTGTATTATTGTACTTGTGAGTTATTCTATGGTTTCTAGTTTTAATCCCTTGCCCTTCATGTTTCTCTGTGCCCCCTCTGTTCTGTGTAAGTCTGTGTCTTTGCATGTTTGAGTTTCTTGTTTTCTGTCACTCTGTATTGTGCATTATGTTCCCAGTGTATTTAAACCCTGTGTTTCTCTGAGTCAGTGTTACGTTGTCCCTCATGCCGTGTGGATCTCCCTGTGAGTTTAGTGTGTTATTCCCCAGTTTAATTTAGTTTACTTTGTATGCTCGTTTTTCTGCGACCAGCAAATAAAGCTGTGGTTTTGAGTTCATCCCTCGAGTCTGTGAGTCCTGCATTTTGAGTCCTCATCTCCTGCCTGCCACACAGCGTTTCATGACAGTTGGGACATGTGCAACAATGAATGGTAGATTAAAATCTAGTAAGGTTGTGACATTTATGAGGCAATTTACAATTTACGTTTTCAATTGCACCATTTATAGTGCAACCATTCAATGACCTCAATCAATACATTTCAATACATGTCATTAGGAAACATAGAAACAAGTTAGTTTTATGTACTTACTTACTACTAACTTTTCAGAGAAAGACATGCTGATAAAGCAAGCGCTAAATGTATTCAGATAACACAACATCATCTGAACCATTGCTCGTATACATGATCCCAATAGATAAAATATAAAAGGAATGTGGAACGAAGTGTGAGTCATAGTAGTCCAGATACTAAAGCTGTGCCAAAGGTGGGTGTGATTTTCCTAAACTCCTGCTATCTCATCACGTCACCTTCAGGTGGAAGATTCTCTCTCTCTCTGTCTCTCTCGCACTCTGTCAAACACACAAATACGTTTATTACATCATCGCCTTATAGTTACAACTAAGGCTTAGATACAAATATTTCTCTAAAGTGCTTATTGCCTGCTGATCAGGAAGTCTTTACATCACTTAAGACCAGCAGTAGGAAACTTCTCACCATGGTAGCCCCAGGTGGTAGCAGCAGATAGTCATTTCAATTTAGTTTGAAGGTCTTCATTACCTGATACCTAACATGCCCTAGAATATATATTTTTTTAGTTGCTGCTGGAAGTGGAGATCAAAAAAAATTAATATTTCAGCCGCTGATTTTTTTCTCTAATAAAAGTATAATGAAGCTCTAAAGTGACTACAAGCTTTTAAACAACATGTGTCTTTCAGTTGAGAGTAAATTACTGCTAGCAAATTTTAAACCTTCTTGTTCCTCTAATGCATTTTTGAAGGGGTTGCCTGTTCAGATATCCTTGAAAAGAGTGAAGTTTAGATATTTTTCTGTCTAGCAGTTAGATGGAACGTAAGCAATGTCGATCATTGTGATCTCGTTTTAGCTCAGCTACGATGTTTCTCACTCTGCCAGGTGCTTGTAATTGCACTGGCTGTCAGAGGGGATGGGATGTGCCCTCACAGTGGATGTCTATAGACAGATGGACTGAGGATTGGCATCGACATCCTGACGGTGACAGGCCACAACGCCTCGCACTATGCCTGACAACAAAGAAACCTTCCACAGAGCAATAATCTCATACTCTGTCCGACAAGCTGTTACTGAGATGTTCAGAGAGCAACAGGCATGACATAGATGACATAGATATTGCTTTCTCATTGTTCCCCAAAACAAAAAGTTGGGGAACAATGAGAAGGCATTGCCAAAAGTTTTGTTCTTTAGGAAAACTCTACTAAAGCCCTGGTCATTTTGGGATTGTCTCTCACCTTGTAAGTCCAGCCATATTAACATTCAAGGTGTGCCAAGGTCTTGGATCCACAACCTTAAAGGTATGGCAGTTAGTCGATGCAAAATACTGAATAATTTATGGGAGTACAAATAAATTCCAAGCAACAACACAACGGCAGACTCTTGGGCCGATTGGTTATTAACGCAAAGTTCGTCAAGAAACTTTGGGCTCTTAAAAAGGGCACTTGCTGAATATCTTACTCCAGGGTGGGGGTTGCCAGTGCATACAGAGGCCAAATCAATGTGTGGGAGGTAATGAATTTAAGCAGAAGTGTGAAGTAAAAGACCAAAGCTATGAGTTTGATGTTATTTGGTTAACATCTGAGCCATCCTACTGTATTGACAGAAATTAAATATGACATTTACTCAAAAGTCCACACTTTGAAATTTGTGCATCACTACCATTTAACCTCCACTAATTTATGTGGTGATAATCTGCAGGCTATTCATTTTATAACTGCTAAGATACATTTGAAGAAATCAGCTGAACTGTCATGAATATAAGCCGTTTACTTTCAAGTTATTTTTAGTGTTTTAAAAGGAGCCCGTGTGAGCCCATAACACGAAAGCAGATCTGTATGCACCATTAGGTGTAAACAGTTAGGAAAAAATAAGAATTAGAAATGGTTTTAATGGTTTAATAGTTAATGGTTTGGTCCTGCAAAAACATTTCCATTCAAAGGCCTTCCAGTGTCTCAATAACCACAACATCACTTGTCCCAACACGTTCTCACTCCGAAAGCGTAACATTTTACCCTTGGGACGTGACAAATCGTCGGTATATTACCCGTCAGGAGTGAGAACGGATGTTTCGTGCTTACATTAATTTCTATTGATGCTATGATATTTATTTTTTTAAAGGACATGACATGTGTTTGATTGTAGCAGGTGAACAATACTGATCAGAAATTACTGCTGGTCAGCAGACTTTACTGTGACATCAAACCAAGGAGGATGTCACATTTATGAAGAGCTCCTGCATACATCAGCAACTAATGTTCATCTTCAAAAACAATTAACAGATGCCTTTAAGGGATGTTCACTTGAGGCATCTCCTTGCCATCTGCTACACCGTGATTTTGACATTAAAGCCTACTGTGAGAACATTGAACAACCACATAGGAAAGCATTTCACCCGTAGCTCTAACACGGTTACACTTAAGGTAAAATGAAGATCAATTAAGCACAAAAAAATTTGCAGTAGCATAACAACTTTATAAATTGGAAACACTTCTGCTTTGATTAGATCAGCTGGCATTATTCATTTATTCACACTTTTAGCCAATATTAGATTAACTTAAAATAGCTTGGCATGAAACATGTACATCTTGTATTTAAATTCACTAGAGCATAAAGACACATATTAACAATACAAACGTAATAATGTTAGAAGCAGTATAAGTTGGACCTAAAGAAAGAATCTCAGCTCAACTGTGAAGCAGATAGTGTCCTCTCTGTGATAAGCTTTTTAGAATAGTGGAGTGACAGATCTCTGCAGGCATCTCCACAACCACACACACCGTCACCATCACCACCAGCTCTGATAGCTGGAACACAGGACAGTAGTTATCCAACACCATAGACATAATTACCTCCTGCTACAATAAATGCAATTGTAAAAATGGAAAATAGGTCTGAAAGTCTGAAAAATGTGTTCTGGTTCTTGAAGTGTATTGTCATTTTGTGACGTTGGGTATAGGTAACTGATTACATGCATGCAGCTGTATTAACAGAACATGGGTATTTTAAAGCAGAAGAAGCACTCTTTGCATACGAAATTGAGGCATCATTAAAGACAGATGTGTAGTTTTATCATCTTGACATTAGGTTTTGGAATGTGGTTTTATGCCTGAAAAGTCTGATGTGACAAAAGAACAGCTTACCTTGCGGCTGCATTAGGAAAAAAAAACCTCACAAGCAGAATAACGAAATTAATTACGGCGCTGACATTTTAACACTGTGAAGCCTATTGTCTAAAAAACAACTGAAGCCATCGAGAGAGCAGCCTTGCACAACATTGTATTTGACTCCTGCTGCTACTGTGTACAGATACATTTTGATAAGGTTCACATTTTCTTTTATTCTTTTTTCTAGCAACATAAAAATACAAAACACAATCTAGATTCACTTTTCATTGAAGTGAGAATCTGCTGTCCTATAGTTTGTGTTAGTGTGAGCTATTCTTTTAATCTTCAGATCTACACCTGCCTTTATGCAGAAACAAAGACAGCAGGCCCTGCTTGGAAAAATGGAAAAATAAATTAAATAATGATCTAAATTAAGAATCTTTTCCCTTTTTTTAAATGACAAAATGCATTTAGTAACAAATATTCTCCTAGATCAACTTCTAAACATTGGAGGTCCACAGATATCCTGTGAGTACACAGTGCCAACAGCCATTCCTGACTATTGTTGAAATTAATGTGGACGTGCCTTAAGATGCAGAGCTCAGATGGCTGCTAGATGCTGGCTCTGAATAAAGCTGTTTTGAAGTGAATGGGAAAAGTTCCAACTTTCCCCTAGAGAGAGAAATTCAACTGTTTTGTTAGTTTATTTGTTTGGCTTTTTAGAAGTTGGGCACTGGAAAGATACTTTATTTCCTAATGTGACACCTTTCTATACAGAAGACACTAATGTGGAAAGAGTGCTCTGTTTGCAGACATGTTTTCCTGTGTCTCACTCTATAAGACTCAGCGGTGTTTCTAGTCTATCTCAGTACTTCTCTGGTGATTTGGGGTTTTAGCCTTGAACTACAGTCTTTTTATTAATCCTTTATTTATCCAGGTAAAAAATCTCATTGAGATTAAAAATCTCATTTCCAAGAGAGACCTGGCATCATAGCAACAAAAGTCACATACCACATAGGTATATAACATTTAAAACAAATACAATATCCCATACAAACATGTGTTTGTATGGGATATTTTTCCTTCAGTATGAGTGTAAAGCATGCCCCCTTTCTCAGTCAGAGCCACCTATTGCTTCATATATCCAGTGCTAAAACCAGTGACTATGTCCATATTTTATATATACTCTGTAAGTATACAGAACGACTGAATAAATCAGCGTAAATGTTGGGCAGCAATCCCGACAGCAACACTACACACACACAGTGAAACGTGAATGAATGACGCACAGACCTGGAAATGCTAAATCAACTCTTCCCTCACTACTTTCTGGTCAAGTGACTTTTAGAGCAACAGTCACACACTTGTGGGGCTATACAAAGGATGAAACACACGGCTGTCCTAACTCCTCTAGCTCAGTTCTGCAGTAAACATCTCAAGACGTCACAATCGGTGGTTTGCTGCTTGCTTTAGCAAAGAGTGTCTGGAAACCTGTCTGAGAGCTCACTCAGGTATAGCAGAAGGCCCAGCAGTGACTCAATGCAAATCACCTCTGCACACTGGCAGCTCTTTTGTTGTTATCTCCTCTGATACAGTACGTCAAGTTCATTTAGGGATCTCATAGAAGCCTGGCCAGAACGCATTTACATTCCAGGATCCAGAGAGCACCATATTGACACAGACTGCGCCCAGCCAAGCTTTACCTTAGAGTATCAGCTTATGATTCATCACCCAGAACTGACTCCTGCCCCATTTGAAAAGCCACTTTGTTTTTTTTGCACAATTCTGCTAAGCATTTGACATGTTTTCATGGGATTCATCATCACCAATACTCAACATTAATGCATAAGACAGTGAGACTATGACTGCTTCAGTTTGATGAACATATACAAAAGACTACCCTACACAATAAGAGGCAGGAAGGAAAACATAAATCACAGACACCCGGCCCACTTTTGAAATCTTCAGCTAAGTTTCACTTTGAACCTGGAATACAAAAGGGTCAATTACAGAGAGATAATCCATAACTAATTTACTTGATTGATGGTCTAATTATGCCTGTTTATGTCATGCTTGATAATTCACTCTTTGATAAGCATAAGCACCCTCTTAAAGCTCAAAGCTGTGGCAATAATGAGCACACAAACATGAGTATTGCTGGGAGCTTTTCTCCAGCCCTCAACATGCTATTATATCAGCGAGATTAAATCGCACTCATAAGGCTGACTGTGTCTGTGTACATCTTTTCGTGTATTACTATCATTACATATATTTCAACTTGAAGAGCATTGGACCACAAAAGTTAAATCTGTATTTTGAATTTTGTTTTGTCATTTGGTTACATGTGAAAGCAACTATTCAGACTAACAAATATCCACCCGGGTTTTCTGTCCTAGAAAGGTGGTTTGCTTCTTACTGGTATACGTCAACATGGTAACTCACCGTGTAAACCCAACCTGCTTCCATGTAGGTTATGTTCCAGATTAGACAGGTATGAAATCATGAAATCACTGTCTACTGACCTATCAGTTCTCCAGAAAAAAAAAGCATTACCATTCCTGGAAGACTTCTCGGGCCTCTGTAGATTTCCATTTATTCATGTATTTATTTTTAGCTTTTAGCAAACAATTTTAAAATAGTTTTGTTGTTCTATGACTATTAATATATACATTGAAACACCTATCTGTACTTCTGAATTTTATATCAACTGCAGGTAAGCTAAAGCTACATTTGATTTATGTTTTTATATTTATTCCTTGCTTACTCTCAGACAATTAAACAAGTCTGTTCCTTGTTTTGTTTCTTTGTTTTAATAAAGACGAGTCCAAAAACCTATTCACCTGCATTCTACCCATGTACGGCAGTTATACTGGTATTTCTAGCATGCATTCATGTTAAGCCCCTACGCTTACTGTATACCAGACACCAACATTTTAATACTTGAGGACACTTTGTTCTTCCTGCCACTTGTCTCTAACTATGCAAATTCTCAAGGAATCACAATTTCTGTAATTTACAAGTGATAATTATTTGTGACAATGGAGTCCATATGTCTTTGTGGCTTAGATCAGTTTTCTAAATCGCTTTGATTATCTTGCCACATATAACAACTATGAAATGACATGCAGTAATGTTTAGATTAAACAGGATGACCCATAAATCACCCTTCACTAATAGACTTAAGAAAGCATGATACTTGATCTGTATGGGATAAACATATACTGGAGTAGCTCCTTTGAAAAACTATTTTTATTAATGGCACTCAGCTTCTTTTTTTTTAAATTCCCACATCTAAGCCTGACGTACGTCTTTACTGAGCTTGAGTGAAAATCTTGAGCAACAAGCATCCCACTATAATCTCATATGAATGCAAGCCACTTACATAAGTGGTGAACAAAAATAGACCTATAACGCTGCTAGCATGAAGCTTTTCAGACAGCACTTAAAGCACGCAAAGATGCTGGTTTTAAGAATAATGAAAGAACTCTGGATTCACCTTTTATGTCCAATACTGGGATTGATTTGCCAAAAACTTTAAGACTCATTTCGTTGCTGCATATTTCTTGCTTAACTGAGAGACAACTCCCTAAATAAACAGATGATACAAATTTCCCTAAAGCTTCACGCAGGAGGCAGGTGCAAAGGTAACAAAGGGAGTCAAGATCAGGAAGTTATTGTAAATTTTAGTTTACAGCTCTTCTACGGGTTTTGTGTTCAGAGTAAATCATTTTACTTTGTAAAACTATGAGATAAAGTTTACACAATTTCTCTGTCTATGTGCCTCAGCTGTGATTTGGGAATAAATTCTCCAGCAAGTTTAAGTGAGAAAATATCATTCACAGGGACAGAATGAATGAAACAGATGTACAATTCACTGGAGAGTGCATTACTCTAAATGTGTTTTTAAAAAAAGTGCAGGGCAAACGTAAATCAGTTTAGCTTTGAAGTTTGTGATATAGGAGAGACGGAAGGAAAAGTGTAATGTGATCACCTGCCAAGAGAATATGGAAATAAATCCTTCTTGCAAGTATCCTTTAGGATACATGTTTGATTTGATAACATAACGTGAAGGAGAATTTGAGCTCCCCACAATGTATGACTCCACTTCCCTAAGGTCTTGGTGCTGTTGAAAAAAAAAAGAGCAAAGTAGGTAAAAGGAGAGCATTTGGTAGCTGTAATGCAAAAAACACATAAAAAATAAAATTGGAGAATAATTTCTTTAACAAAAGACTGCAGCAAACCTTTATATGGCGCTTCAGTATGTATACATAATCAGAGATGAAAGCAGCATATTCTGCAGCTATGACGGGGGTGGTATTTGGTACAGGCAGGGGAAATAAGTTTAAATTAAAGAATAATATAACAAAGGAAGTGATAAAAAATGTTTAGGGAATAAATAGCCTAACATAAAAAAAAATTGCTTGAACAAATGTGCTGCATTTCTCTCATCGCAAACAGTCATGTAGAATAACAGTCGGGAAGGGGTTTTTATGTTATAATAAAATGCGGCATTTTAAATGTGATTAAGCAGAAATATTAAGAAACATATGGCAGTTTAGTTCCCAGCTATCACGTCAAGGTGAACTGACTGAATTGTTTTTGGTTACATTAAAAAAAAAGTTATAACATTTTTTAAATCTTATAACCTCATCAAATGGCCATTTGTTATCAGTCCAATGCATATTGCCAGGAAGTGGCCTCCTCTTCTCATGACATTTAGCCATTTGAATGAAAGTAATGAGGAGTATGTTTCCAGTTTAATACAATAACTGTAGTTTAAGTTCTTCCAGCTATATTTAGCTTTCATTTTGATTCAATCTTTAATTTTGCTTTTACTCTTTGTTTACGTTCAACGTCAGGTCTTTGTTCTGTTAGCCACCCTTCATTTCTTTGTACCCAACTTCCAAGGAGCCAGACTTTCTTGTAATTTTCTAAGTGGTCTTAAATGATAGTTCTCCGAGCTATCTGAAGGTCCTTTAAAGTTTTTTCTTTGGACATCTGCTTCCCCCTCCCATATTTTCAGTCCAGACTTTTCATACAATTATCTTTTTCTTTTTGATAACCTATGAATCATTTAAGTATAAAAAACCTAACTCAAGGGATGAATCCGTGCCGTGTCTAAAATTAAACAATTTTAAATTGTGTTACTGTTAATCTATCACAAACACAAATAAATCGTTGCCTTCTCTTCAGTTGAATCTATGAAAAATGCCAAAGGTAACAGTTTGACAGGCATAAAAATACTATCTTTATTCTAAAAGAGCTATTTGCCAAAATGTTGGTGTAGGTGGTGCATGGTGATGCACCTGTACTTAACAAAATTTGAGGAAACTGAACAAGTAGCAGACAAAAGGTGGCAGCTGTAAAAGGCTGTCTACATAACTGAACAGTATCTGAAGGTCATGTCGTTAAGAAACAGGAAAAATATCTCTGTAACAAGATCTGACAGATACACCTGACTGTTCACTTGATCCATCTACTGTTTGCCCAAGCTTCATTAAAACATTCTCAATTGAAGGGTGGCTGTCAAGGAAAATGTTGTTATTTTTGGTTAAATCATAGTCAGAGAACAACAAACCCATACATACCCATATATATCTACATGTATATATCTCATGTATATCTCACGCACATATCTCTCTTTCTACATAGCACTTTAATTCTTATTGTTTGCACTGAAGCACCGCAGCAATTTCCTAATGCTGTAAACCTCAACATCTGGCAATAAACCCCCATTCTAATTCTGATTCTGATTCTGATACACATCGCCAATACATTAAAAGCCTGAATAGAAAAAATCACACGCAATAAAACAGTATCAGACATGGACTGGCCTCAACATTTTTCAGCCTGTATCTCAGCATTCTTGAAGCACTGTGGAAACATCTTGGCAGAGAGTGGAGCTAAAGGCAGCCAACATTCAAAGAAGAGCTTTGCAATGTCCTTCACGAAACCTGGAGAACTGTCTTAGTCCATTTTTACCATGCTCAGCTTTTATACTTGCTTTTATACTTTTATGCTTGTGTTTTGTTTTGTTTTTTTACCCTATGTCTAAATTCTATTTTGCCGTGTTTATTATATTTGATTGCTGCTACTGTTCTTGTGTTATTGTAAGGTGACCTTGAGGGTCTTAAAGGCGCCTAAAAATGAAATGTATTATTATTATTATTATTATTATTATTATTATTATTATTATTATTATTATTATTATTATTATTATAATAGAACTCTTTCTGAACACTAAAGAAATTACAAGAAAGCTTGAAGAGAGAGAGAGTTCGAACTATGTTGCAAAATAAAGATGGTCACTGAGTTTCATGATTACTGACTTATACAAAACTGATTTTGCCTTATATGCTATACTTATATATATATATTATTTCTATCAGTTTTGCATGCTTTAAATTGTCATACCTAATTCCAATTTTTCTAGCATAATATAAAGAAATGAACGGTAGCTTAAAACTTTTACACTCTGAGGCACCAAAATACTAGTCTGGAAAAAACATAGTCTGTGTGGTTTCCCTTTATCATTGCCTGCAATCAATAACTGCCTTTCAACCCTGCTGGTAGGGGATGAATCCCAGTAGTCCTATCTATGGGACTGAAAATAAAAACCACTGAATGGTCTGATAACATTATAGTGGTCAGTATATACAATATATAAAATGTTAGAATTGACAGCAATGGGTAATTGTGAATAATTTGTTCTCTGTGCATGAAATGCATTACATTTCCTCTTCAAATGTTCTCATAAGACCACTACATTTTTCACAGACAGGACCTTAAAGTTCTGAGTATTAGGTATAAAAAGAATTCTTAGGATAATAATGAAAAGGTTGACTGCTCCCATCTAGACCTGTGATATTAATTCCATGTGGGACTGGCTCCCTATGTACAAGCCAGTGCCTAACAGACCCACTGCTGCTACACTTAACTCAACGGTGTATAAATTTATGCTTGATTAAGATGGATTACAGTTACTTTAGACAGTTTTTGTCAGTTTGAAAATAAGCAACAACAGAAAAAAAATTGTAATATTAGGAAAAGCCTTGTTTATGGCACTGTGTCATTGATGGCAACATCAGGTACCCATAGTTTTCTGTTTTTCAAGGTTTATGCCACGATTAAACAACCTATCAAAGTGTCCTAAACCATGACTTTCATTTATGTTAATGCTATCGTGCATGTGTGCGAGTCCGTCTGTGTAAGGGAATAAACTAGGGATTTGCTGAAGGTCTGTGTGCTTTTGGAATAATCATCTATCTAAATACATTTCACCCATTAGAGCTTATGTAAATGCTGTTTTTCTTTTGAAGTAAATCCATGGTTAATATATTTAGCACCTGAATATTACAAATAAATTTTACTATTACTCAAATTTAAAATAAAAACATCATAGAGTAAAGAAAAGTACCTATTTAAGTATTTAAATATTCTAAAAGTGTCAATTAGAAATAATAGAGACTGAATAAGTATGAATATGTTGGTTCGAGGAGTAACAAGCTTGACAATGTTCTCTGTTCTTTGGAGAGATGTGTTGTAATGCTGAAATATTAAGCCAATTATTGGAGAAGACTAAGAGCTGTGCTCTTTGACTTGGTGACAGTATACTGCAAGTGGTGTTTCCATGGTTTCAGTTAATTCACAGTAATAATGCATCAACCTATTTTCCTCTTAAAGCACAGAATTTGAGAGCTATTAATATATTTCAATGGCCAAAAAATATGGATGCTACATAATGTACCTCCTGCTACGTGACACCAGAGGTCAAAATTTGCTATTTTTCATGAACAAAAAAAACCGGACACGTTCCCTCATTAAATGTCACGTAATTGCCAGGGAAATCAAAGCTCACACTGGTCTGTTTGCAGGAGGATCAGGTCAATACCATGATGTTGTGTGTAGGCACTCTGCTCTGGGAAATATTTCCCATTATCATCTTTACTGTAATGCACTGATGAAAGCAATAGCTTGAAATATAGAAAAGCAGTTTAGATACTCTGAAAACCCGGTTGATCTGATATCCTCGTGTTGGTGTTGTTCCCAGATCATCATACTAAATGTTGTTCCAGGATCAACATTGCAAGTGACCAATCAGAATGTTGTGACGTCGGGAAAAACCGGCGTAAAACAAAAAACTGTACTTAAGCTGCGTGAAACCGCCTCTGTCCGCCGATCAACGGCCCATGACCCTAACCCTAACCATAACCCTTTAATAAACAGTACGCAGAATTGATATTGTCCTTGCAACATTGGAATTTCATAAATGCACGAATGGCTTGGCGCGCAAAAGAATAACGTCACAACAATGTGATTGGTCACTTGCAATGTTGAACCTGGAACAACATTTTCATGATGGTCTGGGAACAACACCAACACGAGGATATCAGATCATCCCTGAAAACCCGGTGGACTCTATTTGTAATTTGTAATGTGGAATAATAAATGTTTGGCTACCACTCAGCTCGAATTTATGCACTGCATCACCTAAGACTCCCTACTAACATGTCATTTAGCAGGTGCCTATAATGACTTAAGTGATATAAACAGAAGAGAGAAAAATGTGCAAAGCGAATATAATGATGTCATGAATATATTATGATTATGACTAACTTTTGAATAATATGCATCTATCGATCATGGTTCTAATATGCACAAAGTATAAAAAACATGTCTTTTACTTGATCATAATCCCCTTTTTATTTTTCATTTCTTATTTACTTTACTTAGTTATTAGTGTTCATTTCATTATTGTTGCTATTATTAGCTTGAGTGTAGCTCAAGCAATTAATACCTGTCTTAACAATAACAACAACCTAGCATCAAGAAAAAATATGCAAAATTAAATTCTTAACATGAGTGACAGGTCTTGTTAAAAAGAAAAGAAAAGAAAAGTTTGATCATTATTGGTGTATATAGTAAATTTTGATGTAAAACTTCCATGACCCCTCAGCAAGGCACAGGAAACTGATCAAATATGTATCAACTTTACACCATGTTAACTCTGGTCTTATAGTGAAGAAGTGACAGTTTCAGTGTTGTGAATGTGAAAATCCCCACTGGAGCCTGTCAATCTGGGATAAATTTGACAAAGCCTTTGTAGAGCTAAGAATATCTTGAAATATTTCCTATTGCTGCTTCTCTGCTGCCATTGGCAAAAATGTAAGTAATTCAGGATCAGCCCAGTGCAGTGTTCGAGAACAATATCTTCTTGTTGTTGTTGGTTCTTTTTTTTGACAGAAAGCAGAAAAGTTGAGCACTGAGAATGGTTTAAAGTCAAACACAATTACAAGAATCATCTGTTACATCTGCACCGCGCACACAGTTTTTTTTTTATAACAGCCTTGTGATAAAATGATTTGCCTTCCATTTTCTTTTTCTTATTTTGTTACATTAAAGATAGAGACACGATAATCACATTGACTTTCAGTGTGATAATTGTCAGCATATAAATTTTTATTAATTTATCAAATAAAGGGAAAAGCAACATTGTATCTCTTCAAAGCTAAAATACCTGAAAACATTTGCAAATGGTCAGTTGCTCTGCTTATCCTTAATATCAATTTTGGTTTTATGTGTTTTTTTTCCTCCATCTCTCATATTACACAAGCAAACAGACACAAACAGACTGAGAAGAATGTAGTCACTCCAACAAAAGACTCCACTTCACCCAACCTCAAAAAAAGGTTTAATGTGTTGTGGAAAGGCTTCTGTAAAAGTGCTTTTTTTCTTGCAAACATGGATGGATGCTGATGGCAATGATGGAGAAACACCAACATAAGCTATCCTGAGTCACGGAGGTAAGCTGAGCACAGAAACCCAATTTGCACCCAGTTTATCTGTGCTGAGATAGCTTATCTTTATGGAAAAAAGTATGTTAATGCTAGGTGAAGAGCACATAGAACAGACTGGGCACACTCTTAAAAAATGAATTCTCCTTGCCAGAGAACACATAGCTGTGCCTCATTCGAATATCTCAATCAAAACCCATTTTGAAGCGGACCATGTTCATTTACTGTTTGTCATTTTGTTCACATGCTCAAGACTCCGGAGAAGCGGAGTCAAATGCCAAAAAACCATGAAGAGATGTTATTATCCACAGAACATACCCAGATACAGACTGCCTGGTGACATCAGGCATGAATGTCAGACAGAGTTTAGTTGGGGCACTGTTGCACCTAGTTTTCATTATGTTTGGTTGAGCACAAGGTTACGAGCAATAATATAAGGTTACCTACAGTTTTGGTGTTATCTAGGTCACTCACATGTACACACGCGACAGACACAAACAGACATAAACACAGGCGTTTGCCAAGTCGGATCACATTCAAAAGACACTCATTTCCCTGTCTCCGATTTATTCGCCTAGTTAAATTACCGTCATGAATCATATAAAATTACCCATACAACAATATTTGTAAATTGCCCTTAGTTTTTATGTCATAAAGGCATTGTACAAGAGCTATTCTCAAAAATCTAGATGATTTGAAATATTATTGTATTCTTGTTTTTTTTTATTTTATTTATTATTCATTTGCTTAAAAAATCTGTAAGAAATAAGTAAATAAAGCAAGGTATGCCTTAAAATTCTCTTCATACAGTGCCTCCAAGCACACTGTAGCTATGGCTATGGAGGGTACCTTCAGATTGTAGTCTGGCAGTTCCTCGTTGAGTTATATAAAATGCTTAGAGCTCAGCATCACAGAACTGGTTGGTATGCCATCACCATAGAAAGCAATTGTGTCCAGAGGGACTACTTCTATATCCAGTTACCTCCCAAAGTGAGTGCTCAATCAGGGCTAGAACTATGAAAAAGGAACATACACTGTTTCGCCTTCCAGAAAAGTAAAGATTTAAATGTTTCATCATCTCCTAAACAGTTTCACAGAGATCAATTTGTTTTTTCAAATCAACCATACATTTAAAAGAAAACCTTTTTTTATTAACGTGTCAAACTTCTGATTGGTTATGGTTTTGGTAAGGTTGCCTTGCTGTAAAATAGAAATCCTATGCTATCTTTTACACAGTGACCCTGAATTCGCAGCAAACAGGGCACTATAACACTGACAAGCAATTTCTTTTAACCACTGGCTCAGTTTCTATATCTGACCATATAGTTTTCTCCCAGTCAAGACCACCGTTCAAAAAAAATTGCAATCAATTTTTCAAGACATCTGCCATTTGGTCAGTGTAACTGAACTGCAGCCTACACAAAACACCGTTTTCATGAACCTGCGAATGTTAACTGGATCTCTCTTTTTTTTTCAGCACAAAAGCCTCCTACAAGTATGCGTCCGATTTGAAAAGTGACTGTCGGCAGCTTTCCACCGAGAGTCCATATGGTCTCTGTATTTATGAGGTGATGAGGCTTGCTCCTGGGGTTCAGAGTGGTCATTATCTGGGAGATGCTACAGCTCCAGTAGTTAAGGTCACCCGGTCTACACCAGATATCCTCACACTCTACCAGAACTGGAGGATACTAAATGTATAATCATCTCTGACTCCATAAAAGCAGGGTCTACCCAGACTGACCATTATATGAGCTTATTGTAGGATCCATCCTGGCTTTATATCCTGCTATTTCAGCACCATCCCAAATAGCACATCTTCACTATCATTTTTTTCTAATACCTGGACATACCTGCCTATAGTAGACAGATGGGTATCAAACACTGGAAGATGTTACCTTGTATTTTTGACACCTTTGGAATCCATTTATAAATTGAGAAAAAAAATGTGCCCAATAAAATCATGCATAACACATGCCAAAACTTCAGGGATGATATTTTTGAAGCCACAGCCACGAGGGAGCTGTGACCTCAGTTAACATGTCACACTGCTGCCTTTGTAGAAATTTCTAAAATTCTCACCATTAGAGTAAGTCTGGGTACACATTTTTATGCATTTCTTTAACTGCAGCATTATGTGGAAAATATTTCTAGTGACAAGTAAGATTTTCTAGTCTGACAACAGTCTAGTATCACTTTGAAGGTGTAATTGGGAGAAAAAGCAATTTGCAATGTTCAAAGAGGTTCAAAATGACCCTACAACTATGCACACTGGGAGTTGTTAAAGTTTAGATATCACACCACAAGGTCAAATACGCTGTTGTAAATTAAAGGTCTTATGAGTAATTGATGAGAAATTATGTAGAACTGAATCAACGTATGTCCTTAAAGCCCACTTGTGTATAAATATCAGCAGGTATATTTAACAAACCCAGGCTCTCACAGAGAACATGTAATTACTTGAATTGAATGAACTGCAAAGCACACAAAATTATTTAATTAAACTAAACTAATTGCACCCTTTATTCTTCATTTCAGTGCACATTGTAAGATCAGTGTGGCGTTATGTATAGGCTGTTACACAGTAGAATTTATCATTTCAGTTGGTGTAATATTACTAAATCTAAAATACTCCAGGTCCCATACAAATGTGGCTGTTCACCCTTTTTTAAGAAGCCTAGATCAGTGATAGATAAATTTGTGGAACACTGGCTGAATCTCTGTGTTTGCCAAGCCCTCGTGCTACTGCTTGTGCCCCATAGATATAGTGAGAATTATCTCTGTTAAACCAAATGGTTTTGCAAGTTTGCAAGTGAAAAGCATGACATTCAGTGACTTACCAGATGCAATATGTGCCATGTTTTTTATATTTTGTTTAGGCCCATGCGAAACCATGTGTTGTACCACGTGATGATTTTAAATGTATATGTGGTTGTAATTCAAAAAATGCCATTCACTGCTGCAGTGAATGCTGGGTAATTACAGTAAAAAAGAAGGAATGACCCTTTTGTTGTAAATGGGTATGGAATGCAAACAGATATGCTTACCTTCAGCTCTGCTGAGCTTTTACACTCAGGAGTTTAGCACCTTGAGTTTTCAGTTTCAGTCAAACTCATACTTGACAAAATGTGACTGGTGAAAACACTTTGCCATCTGTGTAAATCTTATAGATACATACCTAAAGTAAAAAAGAGACAACTAGAATGGTAATTCTAGCACATATCTTCCAACAAGACCAACACTCTTATGTCAGACTGCACCAGATGTTAATGGCTGCTTCATTCGCCCATCCATGATTCACCTCTCCACCAAGTTTTGTGAAATTTGGCTGTGCAGTTTTTGCATAATGTCTGTCACAAACAAATCAACAAACAGACAATGCAGAAAGCACTTTTACATCTTCAGCTCTTGCCTTGGTGAAGGAATGATTATGCTTCAGTGTCAGAGTGAACTCCTTGGTGTGAACACACCTTCTGAATGTCACCCTCACGCCGTGGTGGTGGCGGCACGAGGTGGTGACACTGTTTCTGATTCTTAAGTTAATTTTTGAACTGGCTTTTCTAATTGTACTGCTCTTCTCAATGGTGTAAAGGCTCTAATATATTCATCTGTGTCCTTTCAAATGTTAAGATCCTCAAATTTGGAAACAGATTTCCTTTTTCTTCCTTTTCCACACAAAACTACCAAAAACCAGAGTAAATCTTTGAAACACCAGTATGCTATACTACTACTCTATGTAATGGCTTAACCTGCATTTTATAATGGCAGTCACAGGAGGTGAAGGAAATAGCAGACATATACAATGACACTTCTCTCAGCCTTTTACAGTGTGCCTTCCTGCTCCACACCTTCTCTTACTTTCCCCTTCTTGCTCTAAGCTTAGCAGCTTTAAGGCTCCCCCCCCCCCAGCAAAGCATGCTCTCTGGCTCTGAGCACTGGCATCTCTTGCATCGGTATGCAGCTCCCGTACACACTGCTGATCCCTCTTTATGAGGACATGAGTTTCAGTGCTTTTATCCCCCACCTTCCCTTGCAAATATGCCTGCATTCAGTATCTACACTTCAGCTTTAGAGACCTGTGGGAAGCTTTTAAAGAGGAAGTCAATAAAAGGGTATAAACATGCATGAGCTTAACTTTGTGCTTTTGGTGTCTTTATTCTAAAGTTAGATTTTCTGGATAGCTTCTCACTCATGCAGATTTATAAAACAAAATAATTTCCCAGTTCTTGCACTGAAGCACAGCTAGAATTTTTAGTATTACTGTTTTTGTAAGCAAAAAAAAAGAAAAAAAAAGAAAAGTGTTGTTTAGCTTTAAAAGAATTAAGAGAATTATGATAATTATGCGTTTTATTTTTTAAATCAATTGGATATGTTTAGATATGATTTATTGTTTGTGCGAACATTACTGGACATCATCTATACCAACAGATATATATAGTGGGCTTATAAAAGCCAGATTTAGAACAATCATATACTTATTAATTAAGTACCAAGACCTGAAAATACTTATTTATTAGATCAATTGTTTGATGCTATACCTTTTAATGTGCTAACTTTGTTTGTTCTCTCCTAATACAAACAGAAAATGTCATGTAACCAACGCATGCAGAGCTTGAAAACTGCAAATGTATGTTGCATGTTAAACTGTCTTCAGGCGGTGTATACGGCAGGGATTAGTCTACACATAAGTACTTGCAAGTTTGCTTAATAAAATAAGAAAATAAACAGGTTAGATTGGTGCTGTTTTCCGGATGCTCTCGGGCACAAAAGCAGGCTCTTTGCTTATTTTGCATTAATAAACACACTGGGGACAAAGAATAAAATCCAAAACACATGGGAAAATGGCATAAAATATTTCCTGACATGAAGACGTTTCTAATTAAAGTCCTCTTTGTGTACTCTTTACATTGACATCTTTTTCACCTTTTCAACTTCCTGCAAGTTTTCTCATAAATACGGAGATGTAGAAATCTGAAGAGGAGTGGAGACACCAAATTTCCTTATGACATGAATCTTTCCAGTCACCGTATGATAGCCTCTTTGATGGACAGGTGACCTGCCATCCACACCCGTCTGTATTCAGCAAAACGTTCAGAAAAAAACTCAGATAGTCTACAGCTCCTGAAAAGAGGGATTCAGCAAGCTGAGAATATAAATGGTTTTCACTTTTGTCCTGACAAATTATTACGAGCCTGTCTCACAAGTCAACAGTCTGTTCTTAGCACATTTGCCGTTTCATCTTTATTTTTTTTTCCACTGTCTTTAATTTTGTACTGTGAACAAAGCATATCAAATCATGAAGCCATAAAATGCAAAACACTACCCTGGAATGAATAACTGCATTTGCCATGATTTGCTTCTTAAAAGTATATTACTTGCGAGTTGTATTCCAGCAACCTATCAAATTTCCAAAGATAGCACAACAGAGCCTCCTTTATCTGGAGCTCAGACGTCCAGTCTGACTGCTGGGGCAGTCGACTGAGGGGCCTTTATGAGCTCAGCAACCCAGCGATGCAAAATTCTACTGGCGGTGTGCAGGTGATGGGCTTTCTGAGTTAATACATTAAAATAGTAGCATTAAATCCTCATGGTAAAGTGAGCACACTTATTCCAAATGCACTTAAACTCGCTGTATTCTTTTCTCTGCAAATATGTTTGGGGCGGTCTCAACTTTACTTTGTCCAGAAAAGACATATTTTTCAAGCACTATTTGAAAACAAGGTGCTTGGTGCAAGATGAAATGATCAGAAGATTAACTGCCTTGTCAACCAAAATAAATTAAAGCTGCTACTTAATAATTAATAGTTTCAGCAATTTTAAAGGAAAAAAGAAAAACATGCAGGAGGTATGCACCACTGTAAACCAATATCCTTCTATATGGTGTTGATTAGGCAGATCAAGCAATCATACATGTTTTTTACCTATAGACAATTACTTAGTTAATCAAAAAAGAATTAACACAAGTAGAAAACAATTTGTATCAAAACCTATTAAAACAGATGTACATTTTCATCACAATATCATCAGTTTTGATGATGAATGAAGTGATATCTAAACTCATTACAACAAAAGACCTAATATTTTCATAAACGCCAACATTTGCCACTTCATTGTGCATTCTCTAAAGCTTGTCAACAGCTGCCTACGCACCGAGAACTCATCTTACTTCATTCAGATCAAAACTTTGTACTTGGAAAGAAAAGCTCGTGTGCACTAAACTTGCATATCAATAGTCATAGCTGCATAAAATGCACACAAAGCCCAACAAAGGCTCCACAGCTTGTTGTCCGCCATTGTTTGCACACTCCAAAACGACCCTGACATAACTCAAAACAAGCATGGTCACTCCTGGTCAGGCTGCCAGGTGTTTGGTTGCAGTGCCATACCTCAGGCAGTCAATCATTCTCTTTGGAAGCCTCCCAAATGTTCACAGCAGAAGCAGAGAGGGACATTTATCACAGCAAACACATAATTATGTGCACAATATTTTATGGTCAACACTCAGCATTAAACACTATCAGAACCACAACTGCTTTTGAAAGGATGTCTACTATGTTGTCAAAGGACAACAGAATGAAAGCTGACATAGCTTCTAGGTAGGAAAAACGGATTATATAGCTGGTTGGTCATATGGCGGTCATCTCTGAACAAAAAAAATATTAACTTTGTTCATAGAGACTGCAGCAAAAGGAGAAAGGGGAGATCATCACACAGGGTAAATGAGATTCACAGGCTCATCCATAGACGGGCACAAAGCCCACTTCAACAGAGATGAGGGCCAAGAGAGATTGATAAAGGTCAACACCGCAAACTGGCATAAAATGAAGTATAGGCTTCATTTCAGGCACAATACTAAAATGTAGGGACTGTATAAACCTCTTGCAGAACACACGTCTACCACCTTCTCAGCAGCACAGCAGAAACTCATTCATCAAAGAAATCAACACTATTTTATTATATTTTCCAAAGATTTTATTCAAGTCTGTGAATTGTTTTTTTAGAATATTTTTCGACCATTCCCTTTTCTCTGAAAATTGAATGTGTAGCTCACCATTAAATAGTTAGAGAGCCTTGAACTACTTAGAACAATATTAAATAAATGTCCACTAGGCTCAATTCTGCTGTTTGTTAAGGATGTTTAAACTTTTAAAGGTAAATGCATTACAACTGAATCCCAGAAACAGTGAAAACACTGCAACATTAAGACATTTGATTTTTGTTTTGAGTGTTTATTCAGTTCTGTTTACACCGCAATTTCATTTTTTCTATTATGTGCTTGATAGCTACAGTGAATTGCAGGGTCAGCATCATCACCTGCACAGTAAACCTCTAGTTATTTTATATACAATACTCAATGTGGCTGCAAATGATGATATAATATCCTCTCCCGACTGTGAAGTCTCACAGTATAAAACCTGAGATTTGTGACATAACACTTCAAATGCTCCATAGGTCCCAGCTTTAGCGGGAAGTGGGAAATGTTTTGACTCATCTGTCTGAAATCATAGGAATATATGTAAATTCTGTTTTATATCGGATACCCCTTTAAGATGTGTGAACACGGGCACCTCTTCAGGAAGGCAGCGACTGATGTAAGCACTGCTTTTACCTATTTTCAGTGTGACCAACTGTGGCATTAGACTTATCATGAGTATCTTGGACTAGGCTCCTTGGCAAGTAGAAAAATCTCTTAACCTTTTTCGTTTAAATACAGGTCAAAATAATCTTTAATAGTGTAATTGCCCTTTCAGTCTATCAGCTTCATTGCTGAGCTTATACCCACTCAGAGGGGGCATGGTGTGTAAAAGTGCTATGACAAAGAGCTTGGCAAAGAGAGACTGACAGCACGCAGAATATAGTTGAGGCAGTGAGCTGCTAATCTTAAAGCCCCTTCCCCACTTGTCTGAGCACATTTGCCTCTGGCTTGAGGCTTATCCCTACAGATGTATATCTGTCAACAGAAAGCAAGCAGGGCAGCAGTGGCTCTTTTGGAGCACATTTGTCCCCTTTACTGGATTACCATTTGCAGTGGCATAAAGCACAGCATCAGAGCCAGCACTTGGCAGCTGGGAGACAATCTGCAGGGATAAGCTAACCCTCAGTAGTGGTGAACGGGTATCCGTGAATGTAAACCACCTTCCTCTGCCATACCTCGCCTTCAGCTCAGCCAGCTTATTCCTGCTGACTGATTATTCCAACCCACAGGAGATGCTCCCATGCATACGCTCACAGGTTCCCTGTGTGTGACATTTAGGGCTTTACTTTTGCCTGGGTCGAATATGTATTTTTTCAAGAGATTTTAAATACACTTCAGTGCATGCTGGAACAAAACTCCATGCTCAGAAAAAGAAAAAAGGGGGAAAAAAAGAAATGAGAAGTGGTGCACCGACTGCCATCCTATATTACACTCAAAATGATAAATCAGCAGGCAGGAGAGTTATTGATATCTATGTTGTAGCAGTGAAAGCTGCTGTTGGAATCAAACATTCTAACGGAAGAAATAACCACACTCCTCACAGCATCCTATAATAGGACACAATATCGTTTCCCCAGACAACTGCAGGGCTATACACGAAAGCAAAAAGCAGAGCCTTTGACGCTTGATTGAAATTCATTTGCTTAGAATTTTGCTTTATACTTTGGGAACTGTTTGCATTATTTTTATCTTAGTGCAAGCAAAATTGTTAGAGGTGGGAGTCTTGCGCACTGACCAACAATAGTAAATGAACTGAATTTTTGTTATTTTGCTTGTGTTTGAAATTTTTCATATTGGTGGGTGCAAATGAAAACATATGAAGCCTGTCAAATGATTAATGTTATAGAATTTTTGCATAATTATTAAGACAAATAAATTATATTTTCAGAAAATCTAGTGAAACAAAATTGAAAAAAAGAATTACTAAAGTTGAGAAACTAAATTAATAAATGTTGTTTCAGGCATGTTTATGGGGGTGGGAGGGGGGGTACTATAGGTAATGGGCAGTCTTTGTGATCAAGTCTAGTGTTGTACAGATGAAACAATAAGACTGTATGTATATAAACAATCAACAGAACCACCATGATACAAATAACAGCCAGTGGCCAGTGAAGCCTGTCCTCTAAGCCTCAAACCAAACATTTTAGTCATCAGCATTATCATGAGCCTTCAGTATTCCAGTGCACTTTCAATCCTACTGTAGGCACAGCCTAAAGCATACCCTAATTTATCTTCTATTTGACTCAAATTGGTCATATCATAATTTACAAAATGACTGGCATGCTTTAGTAAATAAGGCTTGCAATAACAGATGAGACCATAAGAGTATTTTCCTTCTTTTAGCAACCAGAGGAGTCACCTCCTGCATCAGGGTGGCAACCTGTCACAAGATTTTCAGAAATATTGACCTCTGACCCTTAACCTTGAGGTTAAGGTCACTGAGATTTTTAGTAGATATACCTATGGTATCAAATTAAAACTCCTACATTGCTTCGTTCATGCTTGGATGTCCATGTCGCCCGCCCGATCAGCCTTTTTACGGCCGAGGGGTAAAGAATTAAACCCTCATCCCATAAAGAATTACAAATCACAACCAAGTGACCTATAACCTTTTCAAATTCAATCCTTTGCATAATTTCAATGTTGTAATCATTTTGAAGGAGGGGGGGTTGCGTTGTGTGTTGTATGGTTTCTGCAGTTTTGCGCTCACTAAGCAAGCTGACATTTGCAGATTTAAAAATTTCCATAGTAACAACGACCTCCAACAATGTCAGTGTATATAGAGTACTTATATTCCACAAAGTTGTGAATAAAACAGTATTTTCTTAGGAAAAAGTTGATATCATACAGACTTGTGGTTTCTATAGGAGCACATACCATCAGTGTCAAAGCTCATAGTAAGTCTACTTTGGATGGTTACATGGCTATGGCTCATAATGGAAATCCATATGGAGAATGTGAATGGGATTTTTACCTCCAGAAGCTCACTATATTGCTCACAAATAAGAAACCTTTAACACAGCTCTTAACTCTCCTCTTTCTCTTCACCAATGGATAAAGGAGCTATCAAAGACTTTACAAGGCACTTTTGCATTTTTAATGACTAGCCTCAATTCCCTCACTAATCAGGGAAAAGATTTTTCCTGTACATTATGAAGGAATTATTCATCCTCAATCACCTTGTCTCTTTTTATCTGTAGTTTTGATAACTGTCATTTTGATAGCGGATAAAATGCATGAATAAATAAACACTTTCATTTATTTTCTGCTTTGCCCTCATTAAGCCCCCAACCCAATTTTCATCTCCCATCACACAGACACACACACACAATGGTCAAACACATACCAACGTCACCTGGAGGGGTGTACTTGCCCAAATGTCTTACAAGATAAGAAATGATGAAAGACTCGGTGCTCAAACAAAAGAAAAGTTCCCTTGGTGGTATGGGAGCTTTTTGGGCTCTGTATGAAAGAAAGTGATGAAACACTTGAGAAGAGGGAATGTCAGACCGAACCAGAGAAGCTGTGGCCAACAAGGAAATGTGAAGATCATAAGACCTACAGTACATCTATGACACAATCAGCCCAAGGTCTGCAAAGTGGCTAAGCATGGCGACGCCACATGGCTAATTAGCATTAGCCTGCCGTCTTACCTGCCTCTGACGAGTCTGTCTTTATTTGCTAGCTTTGGGAAATATACAGTGATACACCATTATCGCTACGTAGGTTAACACCAGTGCAGATACAGTATGGGAACAACATCATCATTGTCACACCCAAAGCAGGAGAACAAGGCAGGCCCTCTAATAAAGGGTGCGCCATACACTCTTTATATCTATCTGCCATAGAAGCATTTGAAACATTTGGGCAGTACATCAGTTTATGGGCTGCAGCCATAAATAAGCCCAGCAATGAATTTAGGCAAATTCTAATAGTGTAGTTGTTCCTAGAAGGATGAGTCTGCATGAAATAACTCTCAGCATTACAGAGCATGAACAGAGCTGCTGAGGCTGAAGTCGTCTACAGAATCACTGCAGTGTGTGATGCGGAGCACTGCAATTTAACTGTCGATTAGGCTGTGATCACACAGAAAATGCTGCACCTTATTGCTTACACTGAGGAGGTTATGTTTTCAGTCCCATTTGTTTATTTGTCTGTTACAGGCTATGATATCGCAAAAACTGTTCAGTGAAATTTGTTAAATGGGTAAGCAATGAATGAGTGTAGCATCAGTTTTCTATGCACGCCAGATTTCTGTGTACAAGTATATCAGGATTTCATTTAAGAATTAGCAAAAACCAGATAGGAAATTCTGTAAATATCTGCCACAAACTACTGCTACAAACCAATTTTAAAAAATCCTGGCACATGTATCTTGTAATTGTCCACCTGTGTGTATTTTGCATGAAATCATTTTTCAATGCATTTTGTTTTTTAAAATCTGGCTATTTAAATAACAAATTTGGGTGACCGTGCAGCCCAGAATGTACCCTGTCTTTTCTAGCTGTGTTGATTTCATTTGTTTCTCGACTTCTTACATTTCCACTAAGACAGAACTTTAGGTTTTAGCGTCCTGGGGCACAGGCCTGGGCATTGGATGCATCTAAGTCTAACCTAAGTCTCATAACATCAATATTTAAGAAGCCCTTGAAGTGGGCACTGTCAGAGCTCTTGGGCAAGATGAGAAAACTCTCTGTGCCCTGTTCTCTGCCTATTCATTACCCCAAATCTGATGCAAAGTGGGCTGTGAAAAGCATACTTTTTTTTTTGCGGCTCTCTGAAATTACCAAGTAGTGAAATTAGAATATAACAAAACTACTTTGTCTCCTCTGTCCTCTAAAAAAAAAACGAGTCCATTAATTCAGTCCTGTCTCCTAAAAGTCAGGTTCTCATTCATGAAAACAAAATTCTTAATTTCATTTTGCGGGAGATATATTTTCCCAGAAAGCCACCGAAAGTATGTCTGTCTCCTGAAAAGGTAAGAGTACACTGAGTCTACAAACTAAGTATTCAATCAAATTGTTTCTACTATCTAAAAGTAAGCGCTTCCACAATAGAGGAATGTAAACTTTAAAAGAGAGGGAAAAGTCAGCATTTGGGAGATTGGTCAGCAGGGGATACAAATACAGCCAAGTTTTTGACAAGGAGACTGAAAAATGAGACTTGAATCTTGGACCATTTTTCAAAGTTTCACTTTCTTGCTGTGAAGTTAAGTATACACAAAGAAACATTTTGGTTAGAGTTAGCCACATAACATTTTTGGGTTTGGGTAAAAACAAACCCTTTTATAACTTTCACCACATGAGAAAAGCTCCATTTTTGGAACAGGTAGCCATGCTATCATTTTTAAAGGTGAGACACCGGCGCATTTTACATGCACTTGTTCACATCGCCACTAGAGGCTAGGCAACTTTAAAAACTTACTATAGGTTGTAAAAATGGATTCCATATCTATGTAATTGTTTTCTGTGGGAATGGTTTTCAATATTAAGAAGCTGCTTCCTTATTCACAAGGGGTCGCCACAGCAGATGGATGCACATTTGATTTGGCAGATTTTTACACCAGATGCCTTTCCTGACGTAAGGGCATCCAGGGATTTGTGTATACGCCTGGTCTCAAAACAAGGAATTTTCACGTTGGATGAATGTGCTAACTACAACATTTTAGAGTGATTGTCAGTACTGCATGGTTAAAAAAAAAATCTACAAAATCCAGACTGAGAGTAGAAGGTGGATACCTTTGTTTATGACAGAAGTGTACCTGATTAATTGCTGGAAAATGTCAAAGGGATATATGTGCCATTTCAGAAAAAAATAATCTGTGAAATTGCATCTAACCCTTAAACTGCAAATGTATTTTGGAGGAAAGAGAGAGTTCAATGATTAGTCAAGCTAATTGGTGTCCACTGTGTAAACAAACCACCATTAACCTGCAACACAAACATTTTTTAATACTCATAAATTGAGCATCAGCACAGGCTTACACTAACTACAAGGAGTTTTCCATGTATCCCAATAATTACAATTCACATCGTTCTTTTCCAAAGCATACCATAGGTTTTTAGACCAAGTACTTTTTTCTACCAATGAACCCTTTTTTTATTTATTTCAATATAGCTTTGAAAATCTTCTTCAAAAATATTTAATATGCTTCAGAAAGTAAATCTGGGACACAGAGTTTTAAGTCCACTTATGTGTTCTTGTAAGGCTCTGTAAGCAAGGACTATTTGATAAACTCTTACATTTGGATGTTTGCAGAGTCTTTTTCACCTCCTTTAAAAACATGACTGATAGTTATATTTACAGGTAAATACATTTCCTACAACACAGCTTATAAAAGCAATGCTTTCAATGTCAATGCTCAGACTGAATGCACTATTAAAGCCACGTTTTCCCAGTGGTTGGTGTTGCAATACCAGGCAGCATTTAAAACAAAAATCAAGTTTCAAACTACACTGACTTGAACTGATGAAAAGGGTTGCAGAGACAATGGAAAGTCAGCTAAAAAGGCATGCTTTTTTAAAAAGAACACTATAAATAAGCAGTTATGTAACATTACACAGTTTATAGTTAATGGACTCCAAAGCATGCTAAATCACGCATGGTCATTTAACTCGAATTCATATTCCTCTTCAGTGGGGTCACATTTAAGGCAACATGGCGGGAAGTGGAAGTGGCTGTATGTATGATTAGATCACAGCTGTACACACCTCATAATGGAATTTCAATTTCCACAGCTCAGTGAGATCAGGTAAAAGTGGTGGACAAAATCCTGCTGAAGGAAAGGACAGCAAGAGTAGCACAAGGAAACGTGCATGGGGGCAAAGTAAATAAGTATTTTTGCAATTTAAAGATACATTTCAAGTCAAACTTACACGATTTTTCACCATTAGGCTGTCCAGTAAAGCGATCCAACTACGTAGTTTATTGAACACATAACAGTCATGAGAGAAAAAGGCTATTTAACAGTAACATGATCTGATACTGGAAAAACTGATTCATTTGAGAACTGATTTTTAATTCAATGATGTGATGTGCAAGTAAGCCTGACACATATATTATTGTTTAAAGGTGCTCTAATGATCTGATGGTCTGTGGTGGTTGTGGCATCATTCATGGAGTTGCTCAATAAAGGAAGTCAGCCTCAGACTTATGGAAATTAAACCACAGGCCGAGTTAATGTGATGAGGATGATCATAGGTCATTCTCGTTGTTATTATCAGCACAGTGTACTGAATCAGCACTGACAATGTCATCAATGTCATGTGGGACAACACGTTATTAAACTGGGGAAGACGGGGATATAACTGCTTAGATATGGTAGTTTCTCATATGAAGCCCCTTGACAGCACCCCCCACCACCGCCACCCCTTCCGGTAGGCGTTATGCGCACTGGTCGCCTATAGGGCGGTGGCTGCGCAAGCATGTCCAAGAGCGGGACAGTCTGTGGGGAGTTGGGGACTCGTCATGAGGCGACGACGATCCCTGGCTGCAGAGAAGCGTCATGCATGCAACCTTACCTGCGTCCCCAGCCGCCCAACTCTGAATGAGTAACTACATGGCTTGTGCCTCCTAAAGAATCCCTCCTAAAACACACACACACACACACACAAGCACACACGCAAGGCACTGTTCTCGCTACATTTAACAGAGCTACATTTAACGAACGCTTAACGGAAATGTAGTCTTTGCCACATCGAAGACTTGTTATCACCTTTGTGAATTCAGTCATTTAAAGTCATGTGTGGAATGATTCAAAATGCCCAAACAAACGCGATGGCGTGACTTCATCGTGATCCGCTCAATGACACAGGACTCACAGGGAAGAAGACACACGCCACCGGTTACTGTAACATTCTTCTTTCTTTTTTCTCTTTTTTGGTCTTGCTCTGTCAGTTTCAGCGGGCATAGCCTAAACGAATGAACCAAGCAACCATGCGCGACAATAATCGACTCATCCGCAGCACGGTGTTTTATCTGTCACTTAATCCCGGAGGGAGTGCAATATATAAGTTGTCGCCGATGCAAAAACTTGTGCAGCCGCATTCTGCTTCTCATTGCGCCGCACAATTCAACTTCCAGGCATTCCAGCACACTCGGCTCTGACAGTGAACAACGACAGCTCGTCCTGCGCCTAAAACTGCTGCGCAAACACATCGTTTTATGGGAAAATCAACTCTCCCCCCACCGAATACTTGCACTCACGTGTGACATGATCACATATGATCTTTACACTTCACGCACCCACCACCTCCCCGCACACCACGCCCGTCTACACAGCAACATCCAGTGCTCACCTTTAAAGACGCTTGCACAGAGGCTGTAAAGGATGAACATCAAGTACTGCTTGACAATCATATTCTTCTCTTTTCCTTCGCAATTCTACGTCAACACTCCACTCGCGTTTGACTCTTTTTATTCTGTCTTTATCTCTTCTCTCGTCAAGGTGGACTTATCCAGGTGAACGGCGCAGTTTCTGACTGACCGGAGTTACATTGATGAACTCTTGCCTTTTTCTGAGGAGTCCCTGTGTATTTTTCGCAGATCAGGGGGCAGTGATCACTGTAGTGAAGCAGGACGGCAGAGATGCTCGTCGGCAAAGTGCAGATCCTGCCTCCCTTTATTGCCTTTCTCTTTGACTCGCTGCAGAGAGCAAGAGTCCCGCCCACGCTTTTTGACTAATGAAGAGGCTTCACCAATGGAGAACACCTAGAAATAGTTCTGATCTCCGGTACACTGTCGAAACAATTACGCCGTAGAGCGCAGTTACTTTGATACATCAGTTTCTAGAAGGGACCTCGGTAGTCATGTGACAAGTTTTTTGTTTTTTTGTTAATTTCATCATTTTCTAAACACCAAAGCAGAACAATAGGCCTCTGCAGGAATATGATTATAGTTTATGCATATGGGGGAAAATATAAGGATCCAGTCCTGGCCATCACATCACCGAGCCTCCATAATGCTCTAAAGTGGAGGATCCTTGCTCTCTGTTTAGTGTCAGTAGACTGAACTAAAAAAAAAAGTGCAAAAACGACCACGCCAGAGATTTAATGCATGAAAATATGCCCACAGCTAGCAGAGCTAATTTAACAATTTTAGACAGTTCTAAACAGCTACCCTAGAGCCATAAAAGCTTTATGAGCAGCCAAACAAGCTCTGTTGTCAATACCAGAGGACTCGAAATAACTGCCACTGCGACACATATTATCACTTGAAAAAAAGTTTTACAGCTTAAAGAGCACCGTGGGGTAACAACAGAAACACGTGCCCATGTTGTGTGAAGATGCATTTGCTTTCGCAGAGGTTGTGACCTGGTGTCTGGGTGCATGTCGGGAGTCAGGGCGCAGGCACGAGGGAGGTTAATGGGCACCCGGACATCCCTCTTCCTTCAAAGGTTCCCTACGAGAGGTGCAGAGAAATGAGTGTGACCATCCCTAAAGACAGAGGTGTGAGGAAACGGCAGCTCCAGCCAGGGATCGTTTTCTAAGCCGACGGCGAGGATTTTACACATGGTTTAACATGCTGCTGGGCGAATTTGGTTCAATTTTGCACAGTGCTCTTCTACGCCACTCCCACTTCAAATCAAATTGCTGACCTGGCTGTACCACCTGAGAAAGATGTGGCATAGCCCCCAATTTTAAACCAATTGCTTTTCCTTTTGCAGTATGAATCACTGGAAATAATACAGGAAGCTCCACGTTCATTCTCTAATCAGTCATTTGGATCACTCATTTTCATTGCAAACCAGAAGTTAAATAGTGTTTTCCAGCTTTTTGTGGTTATTGTAAGTTTTCATTCTGAATAGCTAAAATGGAGAGGGGGGGGGGCGGTTCTTTGTGCTCTCATTTTGTTTTGTATGCTGATGCCTTTAGCCTTTTAACTTAGAGCCATTCACATCTCTAATCCCTGGGGAATCACTGATGCCTTTCTGAACTGTAAACCTTGAAGGACTGAGTGCTCTTGTGTGACATACATTCTCTGTACAACTCACTTATAATTCAAAGCAGACCTATACAATTACCATGAGGATGGTGGTAAAGAATCAATCCCGTGAGTCCTGAAGGTCAGTTCCTCGTCATTTCATTAGATCCTTGAGAGTAGAATTCTACTCATGCACCTTTTCAACGCCAAGGATTTATTGACCATGTGAGTTCAGCAGAAAAGCACACGGTGCTGACACAGATCTGTAATGCAGAGGAGCATGTTCCCCTTTGTATTTATCTCCCGGGCATTATATTGCATAGCATTCTTTGATTTGTACCATTTAAAATGCCCCGTTGTGTTTGTACCATCAGATTTAACAAGGTCACCAGCATACACTTGAGAATTCCAAGTACCTGTTAAGGCACAACACACTTTTTCCCCCTTTTGTGTTGTTTAATGTTCAAGACTGCAAAGTCCACAAGAGATATTAAAACCAGGGAGAAGAAAGTTTAGGCCAAGATGAATTACAGTGTTTGCATGAACCTGCCACTGATAACAGTGATCTCACTGACTGAAAAGCAACCAATCCAGATGCAGTATACACAATCAATTTCAGTGAGGATATGAATGACAGAAGTCATAAAGCTTGAATGCTTTATCTAAATGATGAAGTACTGAATCCAGGATTAGGGCAGAGACCATGTAAGTGCTTTTGTCACTAGAAAAAAAATATAACTGCAGAACAGAATCCTGATAAATATTTAAAATTCCTGCTGAAGTTTTGGATATCAAATTTCATAATCCAGTGCAGCAGACACATACATATTTTTACCCTATCAATGCACCTCAGGGAAATAACAGCTGTTCTCTCTGGCTCGAACTTAAAAAATGGCCCACAATGAAAGCTTTATGTTCTTTTGTGCCTTTTTCTTATTCCTGTAAGAACATTTGCTATTAATGGCTGGTGAGAAGGCAATTCCATCTGTTTATTAGCTTATTGATAGGACACTGGGAATAGTTACATCTAACAATGTGCTTTCTGCACCAGGCAAACTACATGCAAGTCAGCACTGTATGAAATCTTTAGTATGTGCAGCAAAATTAGAGCTACACATTCAAACATCCTGTCTGGGAACGTATATTATATTACAAATTTTATTCCAATTACCTTCTTCCAGTAAATGGAAGAAGAAAATATTTGTGTAATCAATTATTTGATTTTCTTCTTATACTCTCTCCTCTTTCAGGTGTTCTCATTAGGGATCCCCATGGATGCCTACATCTCACCCTATCCCTTGCATGCTCCCCTTGTCAAACCAACCCTCTGCATGCCTTCCTTCACAACACTCATGAATCATCCTTGTGTGCTTCTTTTGCTTTTACTTGTATCCAAATCAATTACAGTATGTCATCAAATTGATATACTTTTTTGTTATCTTACATGGCAGTTGGACTTGTGTTTCATATAGAGATGACTTTAGAGTAACTTTAGACCTTGAATGGTGATTACTCATTGGTGGCTGCAAGTGAAAAAAAAAACATGATTAAAATTCCTATGTAACTGAGACTGAAGTCATAGGAACTAAATACTGTACTGTGGTGCAGTTAAACAGTTCATAAATCTCAGAATTCATGCTTTACTAAGGTAAAGCTTTCTTGTGGGCTGCTGGTCTTTGTCTGCTTTCCATATGATTCACTCTCTCTAAGCATTGCAAAGAAAACCTTAAAGAAGGTTAAGTCATTTTGTAAACAAGTTATCCAGCAGAGGGTTTCATCATCAGGGCTTTTTTAGAGAATATCCCACTCGGTTTTTTCATCACTGAACATAGGTTAAGACTGCTGTGCAACTCAACATTGCAGTGATTGCTGCACTCTGTAAAAAAATATTGCATTTGATTAATGATTTCTTTACAATCCTGGACAGATGTACGTGTTAATTGAGAATGTTACAGAATTTCACGGCCATGGCAAGCAATACACATCCGGATAACATATAGAAATAACTGGTTAATTTTTTTCCCTTTGGTGCTCATGGATAGAAATCAAAAATAGCATAGAAAGTCTGAATGTGGCAAGGATAGGTTTTGGATTTGATTGCATTACAAGGAATTGATTTTAAGATGTTGCACAGCTGTGGTTCCAAATATCAAATTAGCACTAATTTTAATTTGTAGTTTGAGCGCAACACCACTGAGTTGTGTAATAAAATTTTCACTTGGAATTAGAGTCATCCAAGTATACTCAGGTATAGTCCACAGGTGGTCGAGATCAGAACCCAAAACCCATGCACACGATAAGGCATCTTGAACAATGATTGATGTTGTTTTTTTTGGTTTTTTAAATCCCTTTCTCTGTGTTTTATCTAAGCAAGTTAGAGAGCTGTAACAGGCCCTGGGATAACCATGTTCTCCATTCAAACTATTAAACCTGTACAAGTACACTGTTGAAATAAAACCCGACAAAGCACGAGGCAAAACCTTGAACAGTATTTAATGTATAATGAGAGTTGAAGTTTTTTCATAGGTTAAACAAGAGTAATAAGATTTACATGTTATTCCCTGAAAGCCCCGTTATTTAACATGCCCTCAGATTTCAAGTAGTCTGATATATTACTGCTGTGAAAGTGTTTGTGATTCAGTGAAATATTTCATCACCATTTAATCTGAAGGAGGATACAGAGAACAGCACCACAACGCAAAGCCATATTCCTCACATCACAGAGTAGAAAGTTAGACTGCCTCATTAATTCCAAATGAAAAGATAAATAAACATTGTAAAACAAAAGACCACCACCTTGTTTTCTGATGAAACTTCTACTGATGAAAGAGTCATCTTTAGGCAAGGAGAGTAGCTTGGTAATTACAGTATGATTACTGCACAGGTCCGGAGCGCAGAGCTATAATAACCGAATCAATACTTTCCTTTCGTTTTAACTTTACAAACCAAGGATGTTTTCAAGGGCACACATTGCCCTGTGGGACCAGTGCTGAGCCACATTTAAGCAGATGCTCCCCTCTCCATCTCTTCGTCCATGCCGATACAAACAAAACCTGGTGCCCTATGCAGAGTAAAGTGCTTTATTTCAGGGCTCACGTCCACGATAGCCCACGGCAGCTGGTGTTCTCACAGACCACTGCATGGAAAATGGGCTGATTTCAGGATTTAGCTGCCCGTGGTGATTTCCTCACTTGCTTCTTATTGGGTCCAGAATTACTTTGTTATGGACTTGCGAAAGATTAAAACTGAGGTTTTGAGCTCCCTTCTCTGTTTTCTTAACACGCAGCTCAGTGTTGCTATTGTTTACCTTTATTATCCTTCACTGACGGAAGCAACACCATTAGTATACAGCTGTTTGATTTTTGCATTTGAAGATTCAAGCTCAGGTACATCTGTTGTTATCATAGTTATGACACCTGAAGGAAAATAACACTCATCAGAGTAGGTGAACGTTATATAGCATAAACCTAAAATGACGCTAATATTATGACTATATCTGTCAGATATATTGATGTGTTACATCTAAGCTCAAACAGCTCCATCAATCATAAAGCAAAACAGACAGTGGCACATCTGCTGTCTATCAGCTTTTATTCATTACACACTAAATGAGAAACAATGAGCACCAAGTTTTCCAAGCACTGCACAACTTATTTAGCAGTCTCACACCTCATGAAAAGTTTTGATACTTGGATAGCTGTGTTATGCACAGAATTAGGATGCCTGTGTCTCATAGCTCATCAGCACTCTCGGCACCTCCTTTGCTTATCTTTGCATAACTACACATCCTGGTCATGTTTCCTTTCTCCTTCTGACCATCTGTTCCCTGCTGCCAATCTTCTGAACGTGCCAGCTACTGCCTCTACATCCTCTCCCTGCTGGCTAAATCTTAGTATTGATATCATATTCTCCCTCTCCACTTTCCTCTCTGTTTCTGTCGTTGTTCGCTTTTTCTCTCTTTCACACGTATCGTACGGGAGAGCTGCAAAATAGACGTCACGCTAAGTTTGAAAATACTGCATTTATGAAATGTCTCACACTTTCTGACCTTCTTAAACTGCAATTTTTTATCTTAAACATGGGCAGAGAAAGGATTAAGAATTGTTCAGACTTTTTGACATTTTAGTACGATAATGTTAGAAACACGGGTTTCTTTCATAACTGTAATTAAAAAATAAAAGAAATAAAAGAAAAAAGAAAAACTCTAAACTATTCACTATTTTACTTCAATGAGTGACTTTTCAAGCCTGATATTTTTAGCTGTAATTTAATAGAATGAAAAAACTTCAACAAAGTGTGAAAAGGTTCAGCTTCCTGTTATTTTTTACTGTACTACTGAGAAGCCTAATGCAGGGGAAAGAAATTATGGTCCCCACAGTGGTAATAAGTGCCTCTTGCTGTCAAGGTTTTTTTTTTCTTCTTCTTCTCCTTCTTTTTTTAACTAAATTTCCCCAGTACTCTTTATCGGGTTCTTGGAACTGGGCTACAGCCTAACATCAGTTAAGAAGAGATTTCTTTTTCTTCATGTCAATTATTAATCTACACTTAAATGTGTGTGTTTGGCAAAAAAGATTGCACGCTGTCTAATTTAATAAGCAGCCTTGCTTTCTTTCACAGAAAACAATACTGTACCTGTTCCCACACCCCCTGCACTGCAAACTTCCTTCTGGAGATTGCGGCTGGCGCGTACTCAAGTGTGGTCAAATCTCAGTGCCTGCCTCGGGCTTTTAAAGGAATGACTAATACACTCTTTGCAAACCACTGAAAGACTGCTGTAAAGCATCTCAACCTAAACAGAGCGATGCATGTGGGTGAGGCAATATATTATGGTCAACACATTTCACAGAGGTCTGCTTATTTTGTATCGTGCCGATCAGGAGTGTTTGTAAATCTTGTTATGGTGTTTGGAAAAGGTTTTGCGTGAATTTATTTATTGCGAGCATCAGACGTGGCTTTAGTTATAACCAGGAAAAATAATACTTAAGAAAAAAAAACTTTCATGAGTTTTGTTGAGGAGAAAAAGTGAAATTCCATCAGTGCATTATGCATAGCTAATACATAATTCACATGTAAATGAAATTTTCATCAAGGAAACATGATGACCGAGGTACACGCAATTACAAGCTTGGCTCACATCAAAGTAAAAAAAAAAATCTGATATGAATAAGTGATGGTACATAAGGAAATACGTTCAGATGCTCCATGAGAAGCCAAAGTTGTGTAATGATGTTTTTGGTCAAGCGCACTATCCCACTGACAATTTAATACAGTATAAAACAGCCTGCTGGTGTTTATTTATTTATTTATTTTTACCCCCAGCCAGAGTTTGAAAGTGCACTCATGTTTTAGCTGGTTCAACCTTTAAGATGTGTTCCTCAAACAGGTTGTCAGACCACAGCAGGGTGATTAGAGTTTGTTTTTGTGCTGTTTCACTCCATTTGCAGATGTGAGAGATATCTTGCCACATCCACACAGGAGACAGCAATGACAGCTAGAGAATTATTAGCTATTTCTATTATTTCAAATAGAAAAAGCTAAAATTCAGTTTCTACTGGCCACTTACTGGACTCTTTATTAGGTACACCTTTCAATTTGGCTTAGACCCCTTTTAGGCTTTCAGAACTGTCTTAGTTCTTTATGGTCTAAATTAAAAATGAACATTTCTGTAGAGATTTCGGTACATATTGACATGACAGCATGGTAGACAGGTGCTCTATAGAATTGGGATCTTTTAACCATGGAGATCATTAGAGCATAGTGAGCTTATTGTAAAATAAAAAATAAAAAAGTTTAACCTTTGTCACATGGCAGCACAGTTGACTCATCCTCTGATCACTGTTTCCATCAGAAGATGGGCACTGTGGTCATAAAGAGATGAATTTGATTAGCAACCATGCTCAGGTAGGCTGTGGTGTTTAAAAGATGCTTAGTTGGTACTAAGGGCAAAGTGTGCCAAGGAAAATATTCCTATACATTACACCAACACCAGCCTGAACTGTTAATACGATGTAACCATGCTCTTTTGGTGTTTACACCAAAATCTTGGCAGCAGAAATAGAGATCCATCAGATGAGGCAGTGTTTTTCCAGTCTTCCCTCATTCATTTTTGGTTCAAATTGTATCCTTAGCTTTCTGTTCTTTGTGGCACTGGGTATGGTCTTCTGCAGCTGCAGCCCTTCTGGTTCTAGGTTGGACGTGCTGTGCATTCAGAGATAGGTTTTTTGACATAACATTGCCTTCCTATCAGCTCAAAGCAGTCTGACCATGCTCCTCTGACCTCTGGCATTAAGAAGGCTCAGAGAACTGCAGTTCACTGGATATTTTCTCTCTTTTTTGGCCATTTTCTGTAAACCCTAGAGATAAATGTGTGGAAAATCCCAGTAGATCAGCAGTTTCTGAAACAATCAGACCAACCCGTCTCTCGCCAAGAACAATACTAAGTTCAAAGTCACTTAAATGACCTTTCTTTCCCATTCTGATGTTCAGTTTGAACCTTAGCAGGTTTTCCTGACTATGTCTACAAGCCACCGTCAAGTTATTTGTCTCTGAATGCTTCCCTGTGTTTTATTTTCAATTTTACTTTTTCACTTTCACAAAGACATCTGGTTTAGAGGTGAATTAGCCTTTTTAGCTAATGGCTAATTCACCTCTAGAGCCTATTAGTAGGGAGCACTACCTGCTGTTTCTCAAACTGTGCTGCTAATTTTAGATGACTCTCTGGATGCTGTACATGTAAAACAAGGTGAACCACAAACACAAAAGCATACTAAACACAAAGATTGTATTTTAGTTTAGGCTGTCAAAGGCTGTCTTTCGAAACAGATCTTCAAATAGGTAATTTTAATACAATTATTATTGTATTATTTTTACAATAAAGCACCAGAAAGCAAACTTATTCGTGCAGATAATAACAATTTCCCTTGGGTATTAGCGCCTGTAACACGGAAGGGGGAGAAAAAAAACCTCAATAAGTTTTCCTGTTATTTGTGCTGTGCTCTGATATATCTCATTTACCTGATGAATATTCCAAAGCCATTCACATAAAACTTTTGATTTCAGCAGTTCCATTTGACACATTTAATATGCCCTTTTTGCTGGTAGATTTTGATTGATTTCTCCAAATGAAATGTCAACATGTCATGGATCAAACCAATTTCTTTATGTTCCCCGTGTTCCCTGGGAAATTGGGAAGGAATTTACCTGACAAAATGAATGTATTTTTGTGCATGGGTGAGGCAATACATCAAAATGCTGTGATTCTTTTGCCAGACAGAAAGCAAACACTGATGTTACTTTCAGCATGCGCAGCATTTCATTTCGCCAAGGAATTTGTCAATTATCTCGATACACTCTCTCTGTCTGTGCATGCAGGGTGAGATTCATGGTCTCGACTATTATGAGCCAGAAATCTGTTGTTTTCTGTGAGGTACATAGCAATGAGCCATTTCCAACTGTGTTTAAGTTTGTTTTTTTTTTCAGATTTAGCCCTAGGAAATGCACCCCGTATCGCTTTGAATACATCTCATTTAGAATGAGGATTACTTCAGGTGATAGAAACTATAATAAATCTAATAGTCTCATGCAATATTGCAGTGGGAAAGAGGGGGGGGGGGAGGCTGGTTACAGCAGCTAAATCTACTGCTGTTCCCCAATCAATTAGATCTGTGAAATCCATTTCTCTTTGCATGTTTGCTCTTGTTTGCAATAATTACAACCTCCACCCCAAACAGGCATGATAAACACCCCCTGATTTAGAAGTGTTTGTTCAGATCGGCGGGACCTGCTGCTTGTCTTGCTGTTTATAAACCGTGGAAATCTACAGGGATTACACAGGCTCATCACCATCTGTGGCATTACTCCAAAACAGGTCTGCACTGAGAAGAGCCCTATCAGGGCATTGAGAGGAGGAGGCAAAGGCAGACTGACATATAATGGGCTGCTCTCACCTCATCTGCAGAACAATGTCATCGCCATTATGGGCTGTTAGCAAAGACTCTCTCTCTCTCACACACACACACATACACACACACACACACACACACACACACACACACACACACACACACACACACACACACACACACACATACACACACACACACTAGCAACATTGCCCTCATGTGCCTTTATAAAGAAAAAAATGGTTTTAATATTGTGCGTTCATAGATTCAGTTGTTAAGAAAGAGAAACAAAAGTAACGGTAAATGTTTCAAAACCCTGTCATTTCTGTAATCAAAATGCAATTCGAACAACTGCAACCCAAAAGGGTTTCACATGAAAAACAGGACAACAAAAATTCAATATACTTACAGAATTCCAGCAGTTCTTATCAGATAAAGATCTTCTTGTCGCGATTTAAAAGGGAAGCCTTTTTTTTCTGAAACCTGCAAAATAACATGATTGACTTTTGACTGACAGCTGTCACAAAAAATACTCATTATGATTGACAAACGCTGTCAGCACATCTGACAGTGACATCTGGTAGTGACAAATTTGGGTTTTTTTAAACTGACAATAATAGAACATTTTGCAGTAAAGGTGCTCCGTTCAGGTAGAAATCTTGACCATCTACTACTGCTTCTAGATCATTTTCACAATGAAATTAGTAATGAAGTGGCATACAGTTGCAGTACATGCATGTGTGCAGAATTTATCATTTAAACAGCTGGATTGTCTCAGGGACATCTTTACAAAGTCTGCACCTGCAGTCTTGCCTGTTGTGGTAGACCCCAACCTCTGTGGATCTTGCATTCAAAGCTTGTTCCTGTGCTGCCATAATAATAATAATGGATTGCATTTATATAGCGCTTTTCAAGACCCTCAAAGCGCTTTGCAGTTCCACTATTCATTCACTGTCACATTCACACACTGATGGAGGCAAGCTACAGTTGTAGCCACAGCTGCCCTGGGGCAGACTGACAGAAGCGAGGCTGCCATATCGCGCCATCGGCCATCACCAGCAGGCGGTAGGTGAAGTGTCTTGCCCAAGGACATAATGACCAAGACAGACAGAGCTGGGGATCGACCCAGCAACCTTCTGGTTACAAGATGAGCTTCCAAACCCCCTGAACCACAGTGACCCACCATGATTAGTGCCACTGTGCTGTCTATCAGTCCAGTTTTCTCCAGTCACTGCTAGGATTTCTGAATGTCAGCCACTTCGTTTATCTGCCAGAGGTACATACCGTGCAGGGTGCTGTCCTTCCATGATAGTTCTTCTTGCTCCCCTTCTTTCTTGTGTTGCTGTTGTCTGAGATATTGGGGTCAGTTGAGGAAATCTGCCTAATGTACTCATGGATGTTTGTTGTCTCATGCTGGACAGTGGTTTTGATACTCACTAGTCCTCGGACCCCTTCCTTTCGTTTGCCGTACAGTCTCAGGGTGCTGGATTTGGGGTGAAACCCTCCATACATGATGAGGAGCTTCCTTGTCTTGATGTCAATGGCTTCTATCTCCTCCTTTGGCCAACTTATTGTCCCAATAGAGTATATGATCACTGGTGTTGATTCCCCAGATCTTGTTCTTTCCATTCAGCTGACTCTTCAGGACTTGCCTTGCTCTCTTCAGGTATATGGTGGCTGTGGGTTTCCTAGCCTTTCCAGGTTTTTGTGGTTCCCTGTAGGGATTCCCAGGTACTTGTAGCTGTCCTCGATGTCTGCAACGTTGCCTTCTGATAGCGCAGTCCCCTCAGTTCTAACTACTTTCCCTCGCTTTGTTGCAATCCAACTACATTTCTCCTGTCCAAATAACATTCAGATGTTGTTGCTGTAGATCCTAATCTTGTGGATCAGCAAATTAACATCTCATTCACTCCTGGCATACGGCTCGATGTCATCAATGTTGTGGAGGTGGCTGACGATTGCTCCATTCCCTAATCAGTATCGGTAGCCAGTCTTGTCAGTGATCTCACTGAGGGGTTTCAGGCCAATGCAGAACAGCAGTGGGGGCAGGGGATCTCCTTGGTAGATCCTGCACTTGACGGTGGCTTGTGCAATTAACTTAAAGTTGGCCTTTAGTGCTGTTCGCCACATCCCTATTGAATTCCCGATGAAGGCACCTGTGGCACTGTTGATCTATGTATAATTCTAGGCATTCTGACCCTGCCACTGTGATGGCCCCTGTTCGGGGAGGTTGCTGTTGTCTGCTCTTAGATCCACTAGCCACTGAGCACTGTTTCTATGTGATGCATCCCTTATGCTCTACCAGTATTGCTCCATCTCCAGCCTTGGTGGGGCTGTTCTCATGTTGTTCCCCTGCCACTGAGAGTATACCTTGGATGTTCAGTGGAGTACAGCTGGTTTAGTCTCCTGCATTCTACCTCTCTTGTATATCTCTTCAAACAACTGGTCAAGACTGTGAGTCTTTGCTTGGCAGTTTTCAATGCCTCATGTATTCAACACTCTTTGTACTTCCTAGGCACCACTTTCTTCATGACAAAACTCTGATAGTTGGCTAAATTCCGTCCAAACTGCATTGATTTTGGTGTCTACTCTCCTTCTTCAATGAGGGTACTTCTCCTTGTGGTTGTTCGTCTTATAGCCAAGCATCTCTGTAATCATTGCTGCCATGTTGTAGATCAGAATCAGATGATTAGTTTTGATGTTTGCAGTAGGGTATCTGTATCTGTAATGCTGCATTCAAATCTTCTAGTAAACCTTCAGAGGCTACTTCACATAGTCCTGGTAATCGGCCACGGAGGGTCCAGGTTTCCAGCTTCGCCATGATCTGATCTCTCAGATCTCTCACATGGCTAATACAACATCAAGCTGTAACTTGGGTTTTCCTGTGTGCATTTCACACAGTTTTCTTGTGGATTTCTTTCCCTGTTGTCTTCCAAGTCCAAAGACATGCTGGGAGTCCATTTGACTGGCAACCTGTCAAGGGTGTTTATTGCACAGTGCATGCTGGGATATGATCTCCTTAGAAACCTTCACAGGATCTGTATGTTTGAATGGAAAAGATTTATTGTGCAATCCGAAGTTTAATATCTCTTCACAGCTTCATTGTAACTGCTCTCCTAAAATTGCATGTCATTGTCAGAGTTTATTCACAAAAAACAACCTTAAAGAATTCCTACAAATGAGCTTTTGATTGTTTTATTTTACGTTGTTGTACTCGAATGTTGGAATATCAGTTTAAAATCAGGCTGATTATTTTTTTTAATGTTCATCCCTTTGCTTTGTTCATAGTTAATATTAATTAAAAACTCTTAATTTCCTGTAAAAAGGCTAATATGTTTGGAGATATATGATACCTATCATTATGACATGTTGTGACCTAAATAGAACATACTTGTAAATCTGAATATTTTATTTTCATTTTTGCTGCACCTCTGTGAATATATCCTTACCACAGCATTAATATTGAGGGACAATTAACCCACAGTGAAGCTGCATCCTTGATTCTGTTAAATTCTATACCACATGCTCCACGCTTCTCTTATTTTGAAGGCGCTGTTAAATTAAACTCCTGTGACATCATCGACCAATTGAAGTTTTTCAAATGGTCTGCCTTGCAAGCTCTCACTAGTTCAGAGGCCAAAGAGGAAATGCCAACTAATTCACCCTCTGCAAACCTGAACTTGAGACTTGTGGAGATAATCATATATCACTCTTTGTAATGGGTCTCTTTCAAAGCAGCCAAGCAAATTTGAATGGTAGCATGAGGCCACAGAAGGTGGTCTTTAAAGTGGGAGAGCAAGAGTTGGATACTGAATGGATGGTTATTAAACTGCCTTTTATCACATAACGAAAGCCTTGTCATATTTTCTGAGTCCCGTTGAGAGAAACAAACCTCATAGTTAACCACTGTGCCAGTAATGGCACTAAGGGCTCACTAATTTTTCAATCAAATCCTGAAAATATGAGATTCTAACTATTTAGAGGTAGATTATTTTTTTCAGGTATTCCAATCAACTTTTAAATCTATCCTTACATTCAAAGTGAGTATAAGGCTGACTCTTTGGATTTATTTTTGAGGCCTAAAACCAAAACTTTCCAGCAGCTCTCTCACAGATCAGAGAGTTTAAAATATTTTAAGGTACTACATCAGTAAATTTCTTTGCCCCTTCATTTTTTTAAAGACACATTTTAAATAAGTTGCTTTTTTAGAGAAATAGATCAACATGTTCTTAAAGCGCTAGTAAAATTTTAAATGTCCATGCAGCACCAAGAATTGCCTTCTTAAAGTAACAAATGACCTTCTTTTAAAAGTGTATGCTGGGGAATGTTCGATTTTAATCCTTTAAACCTCAGTGAGGCTTTTTATACTGTAGATCATGCAATTTTAATTGACTGCCTCAAGCACTGGGTGGGTATCAGAGATATAGCACTGTGCTTGCTCAGTTACTACATTTTCTATAGAACCTTTTCTGTCGCTGCAAGCAATTTATCGTCCTCTCACCAATCATAAATTGTGGGGTCCCACAGGGTTCAATTTCAAGTCCTGTCTCCTTCCTTATATATGTTTGTTCTCAGACATTTGTAAACATAATGTTGTATTTAGCTGGTGTGACTGAGGGATTCTTAATTGTAGCTCCCTTTATATATACCTCTAGTGACTGTAAAATTATGGACAAGTCAACTAAATCTAAAGCCTGATTTACAGCACAGTGAGGTTAGATGTGTGAAATGAAATGACAGAAATGGATGAACAAAGTTTTATAAAAACTTTGGGTAAACAGGTAAATTAAAAGGCTGATGGTGTGTGTGTGTGTGTTTGTCTGTGTGTGTGTGTGTGTGTTTGTGTGTGTGTGTGTGTGTGTGTGTGTGTGTTTGTGTGTGTTGTTGGTGTGTGTGTGTGTGTGAGGGGTGGGGTAATTATGGTCTGCAAAGATAAGCAGTTTTAAACTCTGCAGAATAATCTTTGTTATCCATGCTTTTCAGTGGGGTACTCAGTAATGTCAAATGATTACAGAATCTTTTCTACCAAATACCAATTCAGCCCAAACAAGATATCTTTGAAAAATAATTTCAAAACATGACAAGCAGTGTTATGTTAATAATTAATAATCCTTCACAACCATCACAACTAAATGTTGCTTGTTCTATCTGGAAGTCTGTGTTTTAATCAACAATATAAATAGTGTGTGGATTTTTGCTCCCGCAATGATTTCTCCTGTTGTTATAAGTTGATATTCAGAGCATTTTTGGTATTGTGTGATGTTTTGTTAACCCATATTTTAAACACTAACAGGTCTGATGATTTGTATGCTCTGGCTGCACCCCAACAATGAATTTTGCACAGCATAGACTGGGAGAGAGACATGTAACTACTATATCAAGACCACCATGCAGCTATGCCAGGTCTCCTAATATTTGCATCGAATTAAATAATAGTATACAGACAGTATTTCCTCCTTTTTACAGCATGTAGGTTTGACTGGAAACAGATGGCAGTCAGTATGGCTCAGCTCAACTTCGACATAAAGTAACTTTGAACAGGAACTCGGCAGTTTACATAATGTGATGCAAAGTCATTACGTTTTTAACACCCTCGCTGCAGAATGTCCCGGGTTCAAATCTAGTCCGGGGCCTTTCTGTGTGGAGTTTACATGTTCTTCTCGTGTCTCTCTAGATGCTTCGGCTTCCTCCAGCAGTCTCGAGACATGCAGTGAGTGGGATTCCAAATGGCCCATAGGTGTCTCTCTTTGTCAGACTGTATACACTAGATATACTGTATTACTGATACTCTGACGCAAATACAAAATATGATGCAACGGTGAGTCCCGTTGATGCCAATGTAAATTATGTGGAAAAATGCTAAAATGAATAAATATAATAAAAAGTAAAATGAACAGATATTCTGTGTTTATAGCTGACCTACATTAACAGAACAGATTCCTCCCACAGTCTAAAGATAGTGTCTCTGTATTAAGTCTGTGATGAACTGGGGATCTCTTTGAAATGAACTGCATCCTATGCTGTCATCGGCATGTTCAGTTAAATCGTGGGCTCTTCAACTTTAGAGATTTATGTGTTTAAAGCATAGGGAGTACATACATCAGTTAATGTAAGATATGCTTTGTGCATTTTCAGTTACTTATTTTAATGCCAGTGTTGTTTGATCGCTGTTTAAGGCTTAAAGATGTGTGAAAGGAACCTGAAAGCCTCACATGAAAATGTTTACTTCATTATCACGTTGCAGTTTAAACAACATTTCTAGACAATATTCAAATAAGAAAATCAGAGGACCACACCAAAGTTTCTTCCTTTAGTTCATGTCTTCTTTGAAACAAAAGAAGAAACGCAACAACATAACTTTGAATATCTATTCGTTTTGTTGCAGTGTTTTTGGTACGTCTTCCTGAATAGCAGCATCGAGCGGGAATATAAATGATCTTCTATTATGTCTGCTCAGATTAGGTGCGAATCTACTTTTGTTTCTTGTCCTTACTGAGAATTGTTGTTTTTGTTTCACTGCTTCATCTTGAAGGGCCGTGGAAACATAAATACACACTGCAAACTAGATATAAATACAACACAGTCATTCATTGTTTGAAGCCTCATTCATCTTGGCAATGAAATGGAAATTGGACACTTATGATTTAATACAGTGCTGTTTCAAGGTTTAGTCTCAGAGTCAAAATATGGGTTATGTTGATTTTCGAATCTAATCTAGAATATTTCTTTATGCTTTTCAGCATTTCAGTAGATGGACTGACTCCTTGAATTCAACCCTTTTTGATTTGCAACATAATCACACAGCATATTGCCATTCGAAAATATCTGAAACACAGCAGGTTTTAGACATGGTGGGATTATAATTGTCAAGGCTTGGAAGGAAGACAGGAAATGGTATTCTCAAACTGTGCATGTAAGCCAATAATCACACAGCACGTACTGAATTAGTCATCGGGATATGTGTTTTCTTTAATACCGAAAGGCCAGTGTAATTATTTTTCTCTAACCTTGCTTGACAATTGTCTCATTGTTTCTGTTAAAGAAGTCTTGACTTCCCCTTGCTGACGCCCAGCTGAAATTCGGCCTTTTCGCCCTCTTCCTTTGACAGTGTCCCCTGAGCCCTTTCTGCTTGATTTAAGCCATTTGGCCTGTTATATTGTGGGGTCAGGTGTTAACAATTCACTTCTGCTGCAGGGGCTGACTAGTCTGAAATTCATAAATGAGTTTTGCCAAAAACCCTGAGTGTGCCGATATAGGTTCTGCTTGCCTCCTCGTGTCCTCAACCTACATCAGCAACCGTGACCACATCGCACCACATATTTGAAATCTTCTATCATCTGGATAGCTTTCAACCCCGCGAAATGTTTTATGTACCTCAGAGTTTCTGAAACTGTCATTAGCACATGCTTTGTGTTCAGCCTCACATACCAATATCGGTGCTTCCATCTGCTCTATTGACTCTCATTAAAGATCTCTATCCTCGTGTCAGTCTCTGGTCCTTTCTGAGATCCCTTCATCCTTGAAATTGAAGGCTGGAGTGAATCTTATCACCTCTCATTAGCTTCATCCCCATTTCTCTGGTTCCCTTTACTGCTCAGTGCTAACCTTCTCACTTGGTGGCATTCATGGCGCAGCGTCATCCGTCTTTCAAAGGAATTATATAGGTTGCAGTATTTCAGCACACTGATCCCTGACATCTAATTTGATTTTCAATAGAAGGGGGTTGTCTGTCTCATGTCTAAATCACATTTCTGTATCCTGTTTTACTTCTTTCATTGTTCTTTTCCTCTTTGTGTTTCTGAAATCAGTTGCAATAAGTGCACGAGCACTTTAATTTGTATTGCTCTGATTTCCCAGGATTGTTGCCAAAGAAACTGTACTGTTAATTGCATGTTTATGGACAATAAATCACAAAACACTTTGAACACAATTGTCTGATGAGGAATTAGGTAATAGTCAATTCCACAGACTCTGAAGTTGGTACCAATTTGAGACTCTATGCTAAATGTATACTAATTATAATGTGGGATGAATGCATTTCCAGAATCACTAACTTATCTTTTTATTACTTTTAAGTAATGTAGTTTGCATCGATGCGAATGAAATAGATCTTTTAATCTTCTTCACAAACACAAGTGCCGACTGTGCTCTTGTCTCACAGCTAAAATTTGAAGATGATTTTTTATTTGAAAATATGCTTCCTGAAAAGGTTCTTTCTCACATCGATTGTTGGGATGCAGTGCACACACAAACACAGATATCTTATTCACTATTCAAAATACATGATCTTAATCTTAATCGGGTCTTGCACAGACAGTTTCAGAGCTACAATCCTTGGAGAACGTGTTTAATTTCGAAATATGGATTTTAATGAGAGACTTCCAAAGAAAATGAGAGGCATCCAAAATTCATTTATATTCATGTTGAAATGCTCCGTCCGTTTCGCTTTGCCACTTGGCTATGACAAAACTGGGATTTCCATGTGAGTAGCTAACCCTAACCCTTTAGAAATCTCGATTTTCTTTGTCTTGTTTTTCTGTGCTCATGAGCTTTGTCAGTGCTGTTTATTTTCATGACCATTACAATCATTGGATGTGATTTAGTATTTCCATATGAGGTGGTCATGTCTGTTACATGAGCTGCAAATGAAATAAGACATTTCACCTATAAATCTATATGTATATGTTTTGAACAAAGGAACTTTTGATCAAAATTTAATATTTTGCACTATTTTATAAAAAAAATCTTTACGAGGGTGAATTGTCATATACAAAAAAGGACTGAAGACCTCTGAATAGGTTTTTCTGTTTCTGTGAGATGCACTTAAAATAATTTACATATTTTTTCCTCGAGTCAGTGGTTTCTTCGCCTGGATGTTCTCCTTATACATTTTGTTTGTTTATAAAACGTTTCAGCTTCTCTACTTTTTTCTATTGTTTCTCAAAGCCATGCTTTTAGAAATAAAGTCTTAGCATTCTGTGTCATCCCTGCTCAATTCTCTATCTTCTAACAGCTATAATTTTTGCCCTGGATGTGTCTTATATTGGTTGAACACCCTGCAAAGTAATTCTCTCAGCTTGGAGGCACTATAATGCTTTGATGAATAATTATAGGTTTTGAAAGACTAATTGTGTTTTTTCATTGCAAATGATATCAGTGTAGCATGCTTGCGTAGTCACGTCAATTTAGTTGAATGAGAAGGTTGTTTGTGTCAGCTTCTATTAAGTCACACAGAGCTGGCATTTCAGTTGTGTTCTGAATCTCTGATGTGATGTCTTTCTGGTTCAATATGCTTCTGCAGAGGAACATATAGCTCAGGAAGAAATGCTCAAAACCCAAGAATATTTAGGGTTTTGTCTTCAGATGTCAATTGAATTCTTCATAATGAATAAATTAAAACTACCCAGAGTTGTTACAAGTGTCTTGGGAAAGTTAAATAATATTTTCTTGGGGTGAAATTTGGGCCAGAAGAGAGGCAGGATGGAAGGTAGCGTTTTCTCAGAAATCTGCAGTGCTATTTGTGATGCATAAACTCATCAGATGAGCTCATCAACTCATCAGATTAATTTTGACTGATCAAAGGGGAATAGAGGATCCATAAAGCTCCCTTTAACCAAGCATCCTCAGGTTGTAGACAGAGTAAAAACATGCTTATAAGGCCTTAACTTTAATAGCAAGAATGGGATGTTTTGTGTTTCTGATTTCTTACATTTGTTTGTATATTGGTCACAGCTACATGTTTAAGATCATCAAACACATTTTAATATTAGACCAGATAAAGATTTTTGTATTAAGTTAAAAAAAAAAAAAGCTCACCAAACCTACTTGTAGTAGTAAGTAATTGTTAAATCAGGAATTATTGTGATTAACCACATTTTTGGAAAGTTAAGTTCAATTTCACAAACAAAGAAATCATGTAACTAGAACCTGCCTGACAAAGTAAAGCGGGCTAAAAGATCTCAAAAAGCAACACTTCACTATCTAAAAAACTCAAGAATACCTAAGAAAAAAAGTAAATGGCATCTATTTGTTTGGAAAGAGTTATAAAGCCATTACTAAGTCTTTGGGATATGCTGAGTCCTTATCCACAAAAGGAGAAAACATGGAACAGTGGTGAACCTGCCATGGCGTGGCCAGGCTACCAAAATTACTCCAAGAGAGCACTGAAGATAGTCCAGGAGGTCACAAAAGGCCCAGAACAGCATTTAAAGAAGGCCTCACTTGCCTCGTTTAAGGTACTTGATTCAACAATAAGAAAGAGGCTCGACAAAAATGGCATCCTCAGAAAAGTGTCAAAGTAAAAACCACTGATGACCAAAAAAACATAAAGGTTTGTCTCACATTTGCAAAAATCATCCTGATGAGTCCCAAGATGAAGAGCGCTGAGGCTGCTTTCTTGCTTTAGGACCCAGAAAACTTGTCAGAATTATTTGAACCATGAATTCTGCTTTCTACTAGGAAAGCTGAAGGAGAATATTTGGCCATTAGTTTGTGCCCTGGAGCTCAAGCACATTTTGGTTATGCAGCAGGGACAATTATCTGAATCACACCTGAATGGCTAAAAAACCAAAAACAAAATGAAGATTTTGGAGCAGTGTAGTAGTCTGGACTTAAAGGGGTCGCTGTACCTGAGTAGGCAGAGCAAGTCATTTACTAATCAGAAGGGTGACGGTTAGGTCCCATGGTACTCCAGTCTGCGTGCCAAAGTATCCTTGGGCAAGATACTGAACCCCAATCTGCTCTCTGATGAATGTTAGAAAACACATAGAAAAACAGTGCTTGTATGAATGAGTGAATGAGGCATGTAGTAAAGCAGTGAGTGCTCAAGTACTGTAGAAAAGCACCATATCAGACCATTTACCATTTACCAGTCCTATTGGCATGGCACGGCCTTGTTCAGATACCCTCCAATATGGCTGTTTTGCAAAGCAGAGTGGAGCAAAATTCTTTCACAGCAATGTGAAAGATTCATTGCCAATCAAAAGCTTGATTGCAGTTCTTGTTGCCAAGCGTAGCACAACCAGTTATTAGCCAATTGCTTTGTCACGAAGATTGAGGTAGGTTTGGATACCTTTTCCCCCTTTATAAATGAAATCCTCGTTCAAAAACAGTATTTTGTATTACTATGGTTATCTGCGTCTAATATTAAAAGTTATTTAATAATCTTAAACATTTAAGTGTGACAAATATGCAAAAAATAAAAAAATCAGGAACTTTTCACAGTACCATGGAATACAATCTGCTGTTGCAAGTTAGATCCAAATTTGTGCTTATGCCCATTTAGATCAGTTAGTATTTCTATCTTAGTGCTATTTTCTGTTGTTTTTGTTAGATCTCCATTAATCTTGATGTTATCGAACAAAATATTCCAATCTCAGATGGCTTACATTAGTTTCTTGTCACGGTCAAAAAAACATAGACAAACAATGTTGCGAACTTTGCAGAATAAATGATTATGTTTGTGAAATCTGCAGGCAAAACAAATGCCATTTTTGGTATTGTGGGAAATGAAAAAATAATAACCCATTACAGCTAAAAACAATGTTTGACTTAAGACAACAAACTATTTTTGTAATATGAAGTATTATGATGTTGTGCACATATACTGGTTGCAACTACTTGCTCCAGGTTGCCAAGTTAAGATCTGTCAGCTAAATGATATTTTTTTGTCTGTTTTTTTATCACTGAGTCAAGTGTCTTTCCATAGATACCTATAAACATGTGTTATTTAGCTATGAATCAAAGAGACAACATTTATTGGCATAACCTTCTGGGGTGGACGGCAACACACTTGTTCCATCTATTACCAACAGATGGCTCTTTAGAATGACACTCGCTTTATGACCTTTAGCTGGGACAGTTTTATTTTGTGACAAGGACAACGCTTTCAAGACCTGTGCCATTTCTTCAGTCGGCGTGCATATTTATCAGCCTTTTCCAACAGGGATTTAATCTAAATTATTGCAAGGTTATCCTTCTTGAGTTCAACTTAGTTCTGCCACTTCAGTGAAGTAGCTTGGGCTAAAACTTATTGAGGCCACAATTAGATCAAAACAGTGTGAGCTCTGCATTTTAGAAAGATAGCTTCAAGACAGGAGTAAGTGCAGGTGAAGTAGATACTGAATCTGTAGAAAAGCATACATTCACTGCATTACAATGGAGTTCAGCAACACCTAACATTCTCCTCAACCACCACCTCACATACACTAATGCTTATGTGCTTTTACCATGGGATCTCTTTAAATGAAATGCAGAAGCGCATACTGAAGATTGGCAGGTCACTTATATATATATGCAAAGCTGCACTTTTACCATGAAGTTATGTACAGAAAAAAGTTTTCACACAGCAATGCATTTTCATCTGCGTTTTTATAAGCATGGCTCACTGCACAGCATTTTAATTTACAAAGCCTCCAAAAATTGAGGGAAATCATGTTTAATTGTGAAATAATACTGCATTTAACTGATACATGTCACTAAGAAATTATTTTCATAATGAAAGAAAAAAAACATATCACAAAAAACTAAAAATGGCCTAACACTCCAGTAGTGGCCCCGAGAGAGCTGTTCATTGCACCCCACATTAAAGACTTGGACATAACAAAGAACAAGTGGATTTTATTGTCAGACATTACCAGTAGACAGACTTAAAATATCCTTTGTGAACTGCAAGATTAAGTCAAGGGAGTGTTCAAATCAAAAGAGTTTGTTTCTTTCGAGACATAAAAAGGCAGTGAGCATAATTGGGATACATCTGTGAAATTTATGTTTTCCTGTTTTAAGTGAAAGACTCACTAAGTGTCCAAAATGAGCCAGGACTGTACACTGTGGAAAATTAATGTGGCTAGCAAATTGAACAAACACACAGACAAAAACAATTTATTTTTCATGAAAAATTGCAGCCTGGTGGCTGCTCTACAAAAACATATTTATCATATTAGCCAGTAATTCTCGAGACAGACTTGGACGATAATGAGAGTGAAGGAAAATGTGACATTTGCCTGCAACAGCTTGTAGACAGGAGTTACTGGGAGCTGACTGCTAAACCTGTTTCAAATACACAGTTGTTGGCCAATTCCTGTTAGTTATAGATGCCAGTGGCAGCCTCTGGAAAGATCATTTATGACAATAAATGTCCACATTTAGTGAGGATAAAAGTACAGCCAGTGGGCTACATGTCAGGATACTATCAGCCAAGTAACAGTAATTCTAGGCTAACAGTGAATCCAACAATTGACTACCACATGTTTCAACATCTGTGCAGATGGAATTTCTTTTGAGCCACAAACTCAGGCAAACCCACAGCCTACAAAGCTGCTCATGTGTATACAACATCCTCATTTTCTTCTGACGCGCCAGATGCTTCCTGTGCTGTTACCTTAAAGTTACACTACAGCACTGCACAGTTTAGCTGTCTCCTCTCTGACCTGCTGGAACACAGCACGTTGTGATGGGACGGGCTTGGCATGCGGCACCCTGATTCGCTGTTGTCTCCGGATACTAAAGCCTCGCGCACAGTGCATGCCTGCTCTCTGTTCTTTAGCTGTCAGTCCGTCCGGTCGGCTAGCAGCAGTCGGTGCTCGATTGGCTTGGTCTGGAGAAACCATGGCAGACCTGGGAGATAATGTTACAATTCCTGAGTTCAGCTGCCTTCTCCAAATGGATCCCTACCTCAAACCGTACGAAAAGGACTTCAGGAGGAGGTAAAGCACGGCTCAAACGGCGGTTTTGTAAACAGCTTGTCGCCAAAACCAGTCCCCAGGCAAGCGAGCAAGACCCACGCTCGCAGTGGCATTCGTGTCTTGAATTAAAAACATACACACACTAGAAAAAAACCGTTGTTTACAACACAACCTCGTCTTCAGGTTTGACACTTCAGGCGAATAGAGGTCGCATAGAGCTACGTTTCCCACCCGTGCGCAGTAGCTTTACACCCCCGCCCCCCATTTTCTCCTCCCAGTCAGCCGAATAAAACGCGTTCATAGGAGATAAGAGGTGTTCGGCTTATGCAAAAATAATGAACCGCTACCAGAAACTCTTCGTTTTACATGACAAGTTGCTGAGAAAGGGCAAGTCGTCTCCTAACTTCCTGTGCGTGATACTTCGAGAGCAGGCACGTATTTCTCAGTCAGCTGACATCCACGTTGCTTCCTGAGGTGATGCTGTCAGATGCGTGCTTGTTGTTTAGTGGGTCCAGCATCTTCAGGGCAGCTTTTTCTTTCTGTTGGCCTTGCTCTTCATAACAGTGTTTTTTTTTTTTCTTTCTCCGTCTTAGTATCCCGCCTTTAGTAGCTCTGCAACGTAGGAGGCTTGTGGCTAGAAAAGATGCTGCTGCAGCTAGTGGTTTGTTTATCAGGGTTAAAGGTTCTACAATACGAGTTACCCTTCATGCAAAGTGGACTAGGTTATGCTATGTTGCATGATGTTCTTCTCCAGCTTAGACTTGAACTCCGGACATATATAAGTATGAATGCACGACTTCAGAACTCGCCTTTGTGTGTGTGCGTGGTATTTGTAAATGTATAAAGTGTGTGTGGGTTAATGAATTGAGTAGCAGTTTAGATCATGTTACTTGAAATGCACAAAGAAGAAGACTCCTAGAGTTTTATGACCAGGCCACACTGAGTCATATGCTTATGATTTAACAAAAAAAAAAAAAAAATCAGTGGAAAGTTTTGACAAATCCTAAAACAGATTAATTTGTTCAACTTTAATTAGCTCAAGTTAAAGTTCAGCTAATTAATGTCATTTTTCTTTTCTAATTAGAGACTGCTAGTTTTGTTTATTCTGTCACTTTTATCACCCAAGGGAAAGGGAACACAGTGAAAATTACAGGGATTTATAGAACGACTGTTTGCTTATTGTGACATTTAAAACAAACCTCAGTTGAAAAGAATAAAAGTTTGCATTTCTGGAGCACTTTACACGAGATGGTAAAAGGGGGAAACAAAACCTTGTCCTTCATTGGTACATGCACTGACCTCATGTACATGAACCTCCAACAGTAAATAGACACTGTAAGTCAATAAATTGTGCAATCTTTCTGCTTGCTACTTAAATGTCCCTTTTATTTTTCACGTGTTTTTAACCTGATAATCCGACCAGATTTCAAAGAAGGGATGGATTTTGTAAAAACAATAAAGCCCTGCAGAATGAGAGAATATTACACAATGATGATCATAGCATGAACTGTTTTATAGGTGTGACGGCATTAGGCTCATTTCAGTCATTTAAAAAAAAAAGGGGGGGGGGAGTCACGCTTATGTTCTTTTTTTAACTTACTGCCAAATGGTGATGATGATCTACAGCTCAGATTGCTATCATTTCTGCTCACCGCAGGGTCAGAGCCTGAAACTAAGCTTTAAAACTCTGCTTAGGGGCTATATAGTTTTATCAATTTTCATTACCATGTCAAATCTGGTTTCTAATGTGGCAGGTAAGGGACCGCCTGCTTTGTATTTCAAGCATGTAAGCAGGGCTCTAGCCTTGCAGAGAGATGAGCGTGTCAGCTCCATCTCAGACACAGCTTGGGATTTTTAGGCTTCACCGAGCCCTAGACGTGTCTCAAACACCTGTCCCGCTGATGAAAGTTGCACATAAATTATTTTACATATAGGATCGCTGCTGTGTGAAGGTTAATTCTTGATAAGCCCCTGGTGTTCTAAGGCCCAGAGTCCAAACACCGTATCATGAACGCAGGCACAGAAATCAGGAGCTTTCTCAGGCTGTGGTGTCACGCTGTGTCCCAGTACTAAGAATTTAGCTGGCTTATCAGAAAGAGACCTATGACCACAGAGGCTGATGCTTTAGATTTCACTGTGATGTCATTGCTCAAGGCTGCTCAGGCTGTGGTTTGTTGAACTGTGGTTCAAGACAGATACTGTGCACAGTTGAAATGACTCCAGTAGATTTTGCAGGTCTGCCATTCTAATTAGTTATTCTGTGGTTGCAGGCAGCTCTCATTTTATCAGGATGCTAGTTTCAGATTGATTGTGAAAACAGCCGTTGATATTGCACGCAGGTTACAGCCCCAGTGAGCAGTGCCGTGTTGATATCGTTCATTATTTACTCTTCCTGTTGCGCAAGTCTGTAGGAAGTGCTGCTAGGATTTTGCAGCTCTGGGCCCTATGCATCTCTTAAATTGGATCAAATGAAAGTAGGGAGTATTGGGAATGCTCCTTAGTACTGCACAGATTTGCGTATGTCATCAGAACTCTTCTCAAAGTAAAAGGAATAATTCTCAGTTTTCTGCTTGTGATGGTGATGTAATATATTTACAGAAAAGCTAATTATTGACTTTGAAGGGATGACTATGAATGCAGATGCTCTGACTGGGGGAAATGTAAAGGAGGAGTTAAAGCTGGAAAAGGGGATAACATGCACACTTGGTTGGTTAATAAGAATTATTAGAAGAAAGGCTAGAGAAGATTTGGAACACTGCCTGTTGTTTTAAATTAAATTGATGTTTTATGTACCTTCTTTGAAAGTGGCTTCGGAAGCATTTATTGTCTTTGCCTGAGGGTCGACAAAGATGTGAGTTAAACAGAGGAATTTTGCTTTCATCAATCAACTTCTGAGCAAATGTTCAGGTCTCTCTTTAGCCCCATTAATGCTTCACTAGAAGAACGTTAATGACATTAGTTGAAAGTCACCTTGCTCCTGGCCTGTATGGAAGCCCCTTTTTTATGTGAGCGAAGATAAAAAGCAGAAAAGCTTATTCTTCTCTTTCTCCAGGCTATTGCAGACTTTCTTGACACTTCTGTGCTTCAGCTGTCACCATCAGTCATACACAACACAACAGACCTTAACACTCACTCTAAATTTAGATGTCCAATTGTATAACAGTGAGTGTGTGAAAAGGGTGCAGAGTTCAGCTCATCTGTGGAGAGAATTTCAAGACGTGCTTTGTAATCAGACGGAAAATATTAAACTGGGACTTTGATTTGGTTAAGATATCAAAATAACACCACTTTTATAGTCCCCGAATCCATGGCTTAAAGGAACACGACACATGAGATGCCACAAAGTTGCTGCAGAGAATTTTTAATCAGACAAAAAATATTTACTTGCAAAAATCAAACGCAAATAAAGAAGATGGAAGCACCAGCTCGGGGGGGGGGGATAAAAGGGAAGACCTTGAACCAGCCATGCATTGGACTGTTAGGGTTAGACCTTACCCCTAAATTAATAACAAAAAGCAAAACTAATGAAATCTAGACTGAAAGCAAGACTGTCCATAATTCCCATCTGAACTAATAATTAATAAACAAAATTAATAAAAGGCAGCTTAAGCAAAATCCATTGCTAGCACAGGAGAGGTGTCTTCCCACTTCTTAAATGTGCCAGTTAATTGAGGCGTGTGGAACTTCTTCAGCCTTAAGTGTTGAATTACAGGGTTGCATTACCCATTATTCAACACCACTGTCTTCAGCATTAGAGGACTGTAAAAACAACATCCAACGCATTATTTAAGAGCCAAAGTCAACATGACAACCTACTTTTCAGTGGTGCATCACCTCATCAGTGCGATCTTGCAACAGGACTGCACCAGAATGCCAGTGAAAATAATGGCACAGCACACATGGGTGTGCAACTCAGGAGGGCTTTAATGCTCTCAAACAGAGGAATAAGTGAGTGGAGCAGCAACAGAAGTTCTTAAAGAAACTTCAGTTAGAGCTACCATCCTCCAAAAAGGACTAAATCTTACTCTTGGAGGAGGCCGCTAGAAATATCTTGATTGCCTTTTGTGTTTATTTTTCTCAGATGTACCACTGTTGCTTGACTCAACCAGCCGTCAGCCCTCAGCCATCCAGCGTGCTTATTCTACAACATTAGGTACATAACAGTATCATTTTAGGTATGCTTTGCATTCATGCCAAAAATGTGTTGCTCATTCTTTGAAATGTGGCAGGTGTTTAGAGCACATGAAAGGGCATGACTGTATACTCTTTGAAAGCATTTTGTTTCACAAATGTAGATATACTTCACTTTGGGAGTCACTTGCGCATGGAATAGACTTTCAGGATGTCTGGCCTGGTCACAAAAGCTGCAAAGCCAATTCAACACTGTCTGCATGTTCTTCCATTTTAAGGACGAGGGTAACAGTTGAACTTTTGTGACACAACTGGCCACCTATACAGAAACAGCCACACCCACTCAGAGTTATCAGCCAGGAGACGAGATGAATGCTGTGACATTCATGCAGGAGGAGTGTGTCCGGCATGAATGTCATGTTGCAGATATGAGTTTGGGTTGTCACATCAGAAAATAAAGAACTGAACTGATACATGATTAGTCCTTCTCAGAATTAGGATTAGAATTAGAATTCAACTTTATTGTCATTGCACATGCACAGGTACAGGGCAACGAAATGCAGTTTGCATCCATCCAGAAGTGCTTTAGTGATATAGATATATTACAATATATATTAGCAATAGTATAGATATGTAAGTATATTACAGAAATGGGTCTATTATGGTATGTTATAATGTACACGGTATGAAGTATGTTGTGAATATTCTATAACTATAAGTATGTACAGGCTGCAGTGAGTACAAGCTATGTACAGACTATGAACAGGATATAAATATGAAAAACTATACAGAATATGAAATAAATAACTTTAAAAAAATCTGAGATATACAGCTATACAGAAATGGGAACTATGCAAGTTGTAAACGGTTGTAGGATTAAAAATTATTGAATGTACAGAATGATTATTTACACAGAGCTATACAGTAGTGCAGTTAAGATAAGTGAGGGTGTAGATAGTTTCTACAGAGGCTATATAAAGTGCTAGTGGTTGTGAGTGGTGGTTCAGTCCATGTTATTATTGTGTGTTTGAGGGTACAGTTGTCCATTGTGGGTGTGTGTATGTTCAGTCCATGTTTAACGTGGGTCAGATGTCAGGAGGCAGAGTTCAGGAGTCTGACAGCTGTGGGGAAGAAGCTGTTCCGGTACCTGGTGGTCTTAGTCCGGAGGCTCCTGTAGCGCCTCCCAGAGGGCAGGAGGGTGAAGAGTCCATGTGATGGGTGACTGGGGTCTTTGATGATTTTCCCAGCCCTTTTCAGACACCGCTTCCTGTAGATGTCTTTTATGGCAGGAAGTGGTGCTCCGGCGATGCGCTGGGCAGTTTTCACGACCCTCTGCAACGCCTTCCGGTCCGAGGCAGAGCAGTTCCCGTACCAGACTGTTATACAGTTGGTCAGGATGCTCTCGATGGTGCAGCGATAGAAGTTCACCAGGATGTCTGAGGACAGGTGGTTCTTCCTCAGAGTCCTCAAGAAGAAGAGGCGCTGGTGAGCCTTCTTGACCAGCTTGGAGCAGTTGGTCGTCCAGGTGAGATCCTCGGAGATGTGGACTCCCAGGAACTTGAAGCTGCTCACACGCTCCACAGCCGTCCCCTTAATGTGGATGGGTGGATGTGGGTCAGCATTCCTCCTGTAGTCCACGATGAGCTCCTTGGTCTTCTCGGTGTTAAGCAGCAGGTTGTTTCTGTCGCACCACTCAGCCAGACGATCCACCTCCTCCCTGTAGGCGGCCTCATGCATGCATCTTCACCAACCCTCTTTAAAGGATTGACCCGTATTTTAGTTACAGTAGCTATTATCTCTTTTGAGAGGGTAAAACTTACCTCAGGGAAACAAACACACAACAAAAATCTAAAAATAATAATAATGATAATAATAAATTAAACATGGTCAATGATTCACTGTCTGATCTAAAGACACCTGTATTCACTGGGATTTGATCGGATGTGTACTACAAGTTTCAAGCAGTCCACCTCCTCACTACTAAAGTCCAGAAATGCAGGAAAACTACATGGTTGCAGCAAAGGAAATGTCAACACCCGATTACGACACAGCAAAAGTGCAGCAGAGGACAACATCAAGGCAGCTTTACTATTTTTGACAAGAGTTTGAATCAGACACAGTCTTCTCTCGGTAATGATATGGTTTTAACTTATTCACGTGACATTGTCTGCTTCAACACAGCTAATCCGATGTGGTGATAATCTAAATCCGTTCACAGCATAGGGCCTGCTGTAACACCCATGCAGACTGGAAAAGAATTGGGCAAGAAAACTGACACTTTATCTGCTGTTTCAAATTGTCTGGCTTTGGCGCTTTTTTTTGTCAGTCCAACCTTTCATCATCATCTGTGCTGTAGACACATTTTTCTTTCCCAACTTGCGCACCTGGTGAAGTTCAGAACAGCAACGACGTGATTAAGAATACTTTGTGGTTCTTTGTAGCAGTTTGAGAGGCCGCACACACATACTGGATTCGAGCCAAGCAACTCCTGAACCACTTCCTTCGTGCCAGAAATGAGAAGATGACTGTCTTCACCCAAGTCTTCACTAATCTGAACATGACCTGAGCTATAATGTTCCATTCATTCATTCTTGCATGGACACAGACAGCAGTGTCCAGCAGTGATGCCATATTTACAAAAATAATCAGATGCTTTTTTTGCAACCTCGTCCTCGGGCACAGCAAGGTCATACGAGGAGGCAATGGAAGAATCACGATTCTGCTCTGTCATGAGATGTAGTGACAAATGCACATCGCCGAGGCCTTCACTTTGGCCATCAGGCTCTTTAACAGATGATTCAGAGAACTATTTCCATCTACTCCATCATGATTGGGGAGACAGAGAGAAGAGAGGAGAACAAATAATTTATCCTTAGTTTCAGAATTTTTCTACACGCACAATCAGGCTCAGCCATGAAACTACATGAACACATGATTCCAATTATAATCCAATTATTGTAGTTAGTAGATTCATTAAGGACATTCCATAAGGTCAATTTGATATATATAATGAAGACTAGGTAAAGTCTGCTGGTTATCATTATTATGTTTCTGGTCAACACCAGAAAGAAAATTCTGCATTGTTATGCTTTTATAATTAGAGCTTTGAGGCAAGATAAAGGTTTGTGCAATGTCTAATCAAGTGAAGGTGACCCTCACATGTACTTTGAGTTAACTGCTCATTAGCACAACAAAACACAAAAATAGATGGTTGTGTGGTCGACATTAGACCTTGTAACATTAACAAATTAGCATTGTCACTGTGAACACTGTGAAACTGTGTTGATTTCTGTCAGATAAAGTAAAACGTACTGATTGTGCTCACCGTCGTGCGTTTTCCAAGGCAAGAAAAACCCTACTACCAAAGCCTGTTGTTTTAAGCTGTCTTGTTTAAATGCTTTATTAATTTCTTTCTTACTTTAACCGCTAAGATATTTCTTTGAACTTGGTTCATTTTCTTAATTTCAAAATGAACTGTCATTGTACAGTTGCACTGAAAAAATGGCATTTGACACTAGAATCAAAAGAAAGGTGCCATGGTAAAGTATAAGTGTGTTAAGATGAACAACAGCTCCTTGAAAAAGGTTTTCAACCAAGCCCAAGTTTTGTAACTTAATATAAATGTGACAAAATCTCCAAAGAGACCCTCCTGCCCAGCTCCCAAGAGAGAAATTCTAGTTGGCATCCATTCCTGCTGCTGGGCATGGGAAGAGCTTGACTATTCAACTTTTCTTTGTGGTCTTTTTGTCTTCGGATTATCCAATCTCGACGTCATGCTGCTCTGCTTTTTTGCCTACTCCACTTCAGTCTCCTGCAGAGTTTGTTTCTTTTGTGGCCCAGAGGAGGGAAGATCTTCTCCCACTGGAGATGATCGATTCTCCACTGCTTCTCTGTGTGCTTCAGAGTTGAAGTCAAGTTTTTCCAGCTGTTTCTGAGCCCCATTTCTCGTATTCAGGAGAGTGTCTCCAGCTGGTCTGCTTTCTTGGACGATATTTGAGCCTCAGATTTCTCAATGGTGAGCTCTTTTCTGGCTTACCTTCTCAAGCACCTGCTAAACCCTAACTCTGATTTTCAATAGAGCTGTTGCCAGCTCATTAGCTTCCTTTTGTGCCTTCTGGACTTTGGTCTTGCTTTCAGCAGAGCTTTATCCAAAGGTCTACGTTTTCCCTCTTGTCCTCATGGTCTCAGCATGTAACTTTGAGAAAAAGAGCAAATATTTTTACTTTATTTTTACTGTTTGAAATCACAGCCTTGCATAAAGGAAGTGGTACCTCAGTGTATTTGAGGGACACATAAAATTAATGCCATACAGTAGTTTTACTAATTTATGACTTCATAAGCACAAAGTTCTGTCCATGTGTAGCGAGACCTTATTTAATTAATGATACTATTAAGTGTTTATTGGCGTCGGTTGCTGTACTTTGGTACTTGGGGTAATTACCAATAAAGTGTAAAACACCCATGTGCACAATAATGTTAAAAAAAAGCCTGAAAAGGAAAATGCAGATTTTTAGTATTGAATAGAAACTACCAAAACATAAACCAAGAGGACTGACACCACATGAGATTTAAGTAAAAGCTTGGCTGTTTATTTTGACAAGCTTTTGTAGCCTAGAATACCCCGGAGGGCTGTGATCACCATCCAAGTCAACTGATTGTCAGCAACATTATGTCAGTACCACCTCCCAAGACAGTGAGAGTGAGAACATAACTCTAAAACATTACATTTGATTTACAGAAATGTATTAAACATAAGGTTCTGACTGATCTTTTCTTTGTGTCCGGAGTCATTATTAGGTATGAATGATTGATGAAGTTATGGATTAATACCTAGAACTCACTTTGGTTGTGACCAGTTAGTCCTCTAAAGTTGCAGGCAATTTAATAAAGCCAATGAAGACTACTACAAGACTACTAGGTACAGATGCCTGCTGTTAATTAAACCATGTATATCCCGCAGATATGCATATATCATATATTCTAAATTAATCCATATTTGCTCATCTTGTACAAAAATAACATCATTCTTATGATGTCCTTATGCAGTTGTACATAGCAACAACATAGTTACTTTCTAAACAAACATTGATGAATGAATATTCTGCCTTTGCAGTTTGAACCAAACTTATAGCCTTTAAGGAATATTTGGCCAACTTGATATTTTAAGTGAAAATGTGTTTTCTGTCTAAAACTGTCAGTTATCTGACATGGGGATGAGAATTTTGTTGTATGAAGTGGTGTTGCAGTAAGTGTGATCTCTCAATTGTGCCACAGGATATTTTTCTTTTCCAATATCTTTGTAGATAGAGAAGTTATCTAAACCAAAAGATAAGAGATCCAGGACAGAAATCTGTTCTTCACATCTATAATCTCCCACTGCTCTATTACCACTGAATGGGAGACGGGACAAAACACTTTTGTAATTTCAAGCAACAGGGATTAGTAGTGTCTCTAGTGGTTTGCTACCTCAAAATGAGCAGCGGTGTATCTCTCGGAAACTGAAATATTGCTTTGCACTATAGAGAAGCCTGTTATAAAATTCAGCCATGTACCAGAGGTCTGTCTCATCTCTCTTAGTCCATAATCAATATTTTGGTATTGATAATGGACTCCAGCATTATGTAAAAGGAGTGGATTAGTAAACAGTGTTCTTTCATATCATACTTTAAGCTTCACTAAATATTATATAGAATTTGTTAGTTTGGGCATATTAACAGTGTACAGCTTCTTTCCACTGTGGTCAAAGGGCTAAGAACGGCATTATTTGGGTTTATGGCTCTTAATATGCAAAGAGATCAAGTACTAATAAGATATATCACATTGCATAATGATTATATTTTTTAACCTCCTAAGACCCGAACTCTTCCTTGGCATGCATTTTTAATTTCTCTGTGATATTTGGGCATATTGGGACCTGATGAATGTAAAAACGAAGAACTACCCGATTTTTTTAAAAAATTTTTTTTATTTTTTTTAACCTAATTTTTGTTTCTAAGAAAAATGAGAGCCACATATGAGATATTCATTTAAAATTTCGATAGAACAGTTGCAGTATAATGTCCTCGTAAGTGGATATCAGGCCCTTGTAGAGCAAGATTGAGTATTTTGGTCTAAATAACCCAAAATGTGATGTCCACATATGTGGACGCCAGGTCCTAGGAGGTTAAACATCTGACTACAATTGAAAATATAAAATACACACATATTTTCATTGTCTGACAAATAATCTAGTTTTCAGGGAATGTAAGAAGGAAGAGAGAAGTTGTGGGGAGACCGCTAGTTTTGCAGTCATGATTCTGATCTGCTAGCTTCAGGACTTCATGGCTAACAGTGAAGAAAAGTGGGTGGAGATGGTAGAATGTTTCGCAGACAAATTTTGACTATGGATACCATGTGCAGTCCAGTACTGTAGTAATCTGTAGAATTTGCAACTAATGTAAAACATTTGGATATTTATGGAAATATAAAGCCAGTGTGAGGATTGAGGTGAGGAGAGTTAACAACTTAATCCAAACTCAATTTTTAGATAAATGCACAGGGCGGAAAGGAGAGATATACTGCATGTGTTTGATTTATATTTGATAAGAGTAACATTTGTTTTTGCTGTACCTTTAACCCATCCAACCAAACTCACTATCTTTTATCTGAAGTAGAACCAATGTAAAAGATGACTGCATTCATACACTACTGGATTTTGGCTCTTGAGTCCCTCTGCTCCAACCTCCTTGAACCCATTAGTAATGATAACAGACATGACTTTCATGCCTTCTAATACTGTGGCACTGAAGCACTGCCACAGTGTGAATCCATCCTTTGTCCATTTTCTCAGTATATTCTTGAAACTGTGACAAAATGGCAAAGGAAGCATGTGGCAGCGTTCGTTGGACTTAAAAGGTTTACATTTGGCAACCACTGTCTGTACCCACTATGCTCAACACAGGGAGCAGCTGCTGAGAAATGGCGCTGTTACTTCAGCCCATCATCACTAGCCCCAGGGCATTCATAGGCCAGTCTGAGCTTGGCTTCAGGGCTATAGGGGAGGGAGTGCACTTAACTCTGCTGGTTGCAAGAGGCTTTCTTTACCGGGAGGGGATCTGATATGGACACCGGCTTGGCTGCTGGAACTTAAGTGAGATAAATTGCAAAGTAGTTAGTCTGTCCTTTGCAGTTGAAGGTAACGGACAGGTTTATCTCTCAGGATATGTCTGTAGTCACACATTCTTGATGCTATGAGGCAGGTTTGCATCCTGAGGGTAGACCTTGGAACCTTGTGAGCACAGAAATATTATGAGCCGCTGAATGTGCTTGTTTTTTGGGTCCCTCCCCCCAAATATATCTTCTATGGACGACTTTCATATGCATATCGATACATGCATGAAGTGCATAAGAGAATGTTTTAACAGTTATGATCTATGATCTAGCGTAGAACAACACAAATGAATGGTGAAACCTTCTGACTGTGATTGTTTTTAGAAGAATTTTTGAACATCGACAGAGTACAGCAGAGGGACTTCATTTTCTCATACCTGAATCAGAATCAGAACACTTTATCAATCCCTAAGGAAATTATGTATGATTTTGATTTTATAATTTGGTGCTTAATTTGTGTGTGTTTACATGCCCTTGCTCTTGTGTTGCTCTACTTAAAAGTAAATAATTGAATCAATGTAATTTCAAATGATCTTTTACTTTATATAACTTGGAAAATGTTTATAAAATAATATCTGATATTCTGTTTGTTTTGTTTTTATTTATATGTAAATTATGACACTAGAATGAAATAGAAAGCCTTTGTATGGTACCTTTCAAAATACAATTAGCAGAAATTAGGAGAGCTACTCATGGTTAGTGCACAGTTACACAGCTAACTAAAAAATAATTAGATAAATATATACATGAATACACAGTTAAATAAAAAATAATAACTGCACAGTGATGAATTTCGCAAGAATGATTTTATTGCATATTTTGAAAGTTACACAACGGTAATTCTTCCACTTACAGAGAGTAAACATTAATAAAAATGAAAAATATTTTAAAAGAAAACCCAAATGAGATAAATCAGTAAGTTTTTAAAGAATTAACCTCAGATTTATTATAAATCCACAGCCGATTCGATCCAGAGAAAGTTAGTGTGGAGAAAAAAAGGGAACATGCCCGCTGAAGTAGAAGCAGAGGAGACAGCTTGATGCAATGGGAGGAAAAATCAGTTGCAAGTTATTCTGTGCAGAATTCCTGAAATCTATTCAGCATAATATACTGTATAATATCAGATATAATCATCAAATGGTACATTAACTGGAGGACTTTCATTCATGCATGTTTTTATGTGTTCTCTGTGCTTTGAAGGTATGAGTTGCTACAGAAGCAACTTTTCCTGCTGGAAGAGGCTGAGGGAGGCTTTGACCAGTTCACACGCAGTTATAATACCTTCGGTGTGCAGCGAAGGCCTGACAACAGCCTGTATTTTAAAGAATGGGCTCCAGCTGCAGAAGCCCTCTTCCTTACAGGCGACTTCAGTAAGTAGCTTGAGAAGAACCGTCTGTTCTGTCTGTGACACCAGGGTGCTGTGCATGTGATATCCGAGTTTGTTTCCTTTAAGCTTAGTGAACTTTCTTGCTGTGTATAATTCTTGACACAATGTGGATGTGGACACCCTTAAGGTGGAAAGTTGTCACTGTCACCTCAATGCTATTTCTTTTTCAGTGCTTCATGTGTGCTGGGGAATCTGCTTTACTCCCAGCAGAAATCCTCATTATGCTTAAAATAAAAAACATAGGTGAAGCTGGTAAATTTCTACAGTAGCAATCATTTTCTAAATAACATTAAAATACAGAAAATGCAAATTAATGTGAAGCTGCATAAACAGTTTGACACCCCCTCCCCCCAAAAGAGAAGAGATTTCAGTGCAGAGCGAAAGGTTGCATGTCTCCATAGTGCATTAAATAAAAAATGTGACATTTTTGCGCTCCTGAACACAAAAGGGCAAGAAATTAAGAAAACACAGTGTGCCGTGTTTCAACAGTATCATCACTTTTGAACAGCCGACATGGGAGTTGGAAATGTGGAAGATATTGATTACACAGGATAAACTTGCATACTGAAGGGTAGCTTTTGAATGTTGGGAGTGTTTGTTAATATTTTAGCAGCTAGTTATTTCATCATCGCTTGCAAAGTTGTTGAGAGTGCAACCTCTGTGTTTGCACTGAAATCTCTATTCCCTCTGGTCCCAACTTTGGAAGTAATTTAATGGACTTTCGGATTTTAATTTTAGTTAATGGATGTAGTGAAAAATACAGCAACATTGTTTCGTTGTATCATCCTTAAGATGATTGACTGAGACAAGCTCTCGTCTCTCAAGTGTTTTTCACAACCATTATTTTTATTATTAGTAGTATTATTATTATTATTGGTCCCTGTTTCCCCCTCCCCTGGCATAAAGTTTTCCAAAGTTATTCATTTCTTAGGAAGATTTAATGTATGCATGCACTGTTAATTGGTAAAGTGTGTGCAAAATCGCACACGATATGCAAAAAATTACCAGTATGTTTATTGTATATAGACATTTTCTGTGCTACTTAGTAGGGCTGAGCCATATCATACCGTTCACGCTAATACCGGTATAATGTTGGGCAACGACAAGAAAATCAAATATCGCGATAGAATATGGGTAAAACGCGCATGCTCAGTGCCTTTGTTTTCATACGCACATGGCAAAAAAGGCGACGGTGAATGACGAGGGCGAAAGCGGATCGTTGAATGAAACGGATGAACCAGAATTGGTTTGTAAAAATGCTGCAACTTCAGTGGTGTGGAACTGGTTTAGCTTTC
>NW_024582397.1:1226315-1252745 GCF_018398535.1 Haplochromis burtoni
GAATATAATTGTGGAGTTGTAAAGTATTTTGTCTAGTGTCAATTATATCGTCAGTTATATCGTTATCACAAATTTTCAAATGTATATCGCGATAAATATTTTTGGTCATATCGCCCTGCTCTACTACTTAGTTCTGTCTCTGCCACCCCCTCTTTCCATAGTTCCTCTGTTCCGTTTCCTTCTTTAATTATCTTCCCAGGACCTTGGGCAGCAGCCCAATTCCAACATTCAATTCTGTGAGAGATTACATTTTGACACGGCTCAGTTATATTATTTGATTTCAGTTTCATAGTAAATGTGGAAACACCCCAGTAGCCCTAGTCATGAATATGGTGCAGATTGGGTGCATAATGCACTAGGTTTTGTTTTTTTGTTTTTTTGTTTTGTTTTGTTTGTTTGTTTGTTTTCAGAGGAGTATAAGAAAAGCGAGATAAATAAATTGTTAAAAAAATATGACTTGGCCTCCCTGTGGAAAGTGTTGCTGCAGTATCCGGTCACTTCTCAAGCATCTCTTTTGATTTGTTCTCTATCCTGCAACTGTTATTGCTCATGAATAACAAGAAGATGTGGGTTTACAGAATAAAACATCCTAAAATGACATGCCGAGGTGGTCACTTAAATGTTTTGTGTCCTAATGTGTTCCTCAGTCAGTGGCAGTTGTGAGTGTGGAATCGGCACATTATGAATATGCCTTTTTGTTGTTGTCTCAGAGATAAAATTCAGTGAGCAGTGAAGTGGTGTTTTATCAGTTTTTCTTTTAGATGACTGAGCCTGCTGCTTTTACTCGGTGTCGCTAAAGTCACAAGATACTGGAGAACAGTGCTGGGAAAAAAAAACAAACCAAAAAAGTGAGGGAGGAGGGGGAAAAAAAGCAGAACGAGGAATTATGTAAGAGAGTTTGGAGGGCGGGGTGGGAGTGGGGGGGATAAATTGTGCAAAGACAGATTGTACAAGTCAGAGAAATAAAGTGGTGTTTGGACCACAGGGGGGGATATTGAAACGGAACAAAAGCCACAGTGATGACTACAACTACAAGCTGTTGTTAGCACAAGGCAAAGTGGCAACACACTGCAGTAATAAGGAAGACTGAAACTGTTAATTGTTATATTTACTATTAAAATTAATGAAACACCCTGTGGTCTGACTAAAATTTCTCATTGTGCCCCCTAGTGGTTAAATAAAGCACAGACATAGGACACATGGATTTTCAGTGTCTTTTTCTTCTGTAGATTAAAAAGTCTGCTATAAGATGCTGTTTTCACAAAAGCGATAATAACAATAATAATTTTAAAAAGACCACAAGCAAAATGGAAGCGAGATGGCGGTATAACATGCAGCGAAAATAATTTGATATGTGTGTACACTATGTTTACTATTTGGCTACTGAAGTGTCCAGTATTCAAATTGCAATACCATGCCAAAGAGCCACCCCTCATTTCTTCACATTTTTAAGGAAAAGGGGAAATGGGTACAGCAGATTATTGAAAGATTATGCAAATATACATGGAAATTTAGTATGTAATGCAAAACCAGAGGTCGTACAATTCTAACAAGCTTGAAAATCAATATTTGGTTTGACCACTTTTATTCTTCAGCACAGGCTGAGCTTTCTTAGGCAAGCTTTCTTGTCATTTCTTTAAGGAGTCTTCAGGAACTCACTACACCAGCTCCTTCTTTGGATGTTGGCTTCCTTTTGTTCTGTTCTCCATCAGGATGATCCCACACTGCTTCAGTAGTTGAGGCCATCTCATGTCTGTTGGTGTCTCTGTTCGGCTCCACTTTCGTGTTGCCTGTGTGTGGTGTCATTGTTCATTGACCACAATTTGAACCAAAAATTTCACATTTCCAGTCAAGTCCAGTTCTTGTGTAATTTGTCCCACTTCAGCCTCTTCTCTGGGTTTCCCTAAGAATGGCTTCTTGACAGCCACTCTTCCACTGAGACTATTTGTGATGATGGATCAGTTGAAAGGCCACTTGCATCTCTCTGGTCTTTTGTGTCAGGTCTTTGCTGTGTTTTATCCTATTTTGTAAGGACATGACTTTCAGATATTGCTCACCAGTCATAGATAGGATTTTAGGCCTGCCACTTCTTGTGTTGCCCTCTGCTTTTCTTGTTTTTGGTTGTATGTGCATGTGTGGGTGTCATTTTTTTTCTGTCTGTAAACAGGAGGGCCTGAAAATTTTTGAACGATTTATTGGTTGAATAAAGCTTATAACCTTATAATTAGAAACTACGAGTCTTACAAATAATGGTATGCGTTATCAACCAATGCAAAGTACCGTATATAGATTAAATGTGTCACATTTGACGTTTGACCTGTCCTCAAGGAAATTATACTGTTGTATGGGGATTCGCATTATAGTTTGCATCCAAACATGTTCCATTTAACCTCTGATCTCCTCACGTCTGCCTTTCTTTTAAGTTAATCCTGAAATGCTTTATATCTTTAAAAAGTATTGTCAAGACAAATGGAGTGCAAGAAATGAAGTGCATCTTGTTTGCTCATATTTTTTAACGTGACACACAGCAACCACCCAGAGAGATGCCAAGTTTACAGCTAACAGCTCTTTGGAAATCACCATGTTGGTGCGAAAATTCTGTTTTATGCACGTCAAACTGTGGTATCTTTGGAGTTTTTCAAAGATTCACCTAAAGAAATCACAACAACTGATGTCTTTTCAAGACAGGCAGCTAGTATCAAAGTGTCTAAAGATATATTTAAATTTGGCTCTTTGCTAAGTTGTCTGCAGACACAATGCTTGTTCATCCCTTTAGTTGAGTTTGGTGCTTTAAAAAGAAAAGGCCTGAATGATTCATAGTTAAATGTTAAGTTAAAAAAAAAACTAAATACCCATCAACGTTTTAGGACTGAAGAATAAAAATTACAAGAAAAAAATTCCAAGAAAGGCTGGCTCACTGTGTGTGTCTGTGAAAAGTTGTTCAAGACTTTTGCACAGTACTATCTTTTTGCCTTGTTTTTACTTTCCCCAATCATTTGAAAAAATGTATTTTTCCCAAAAAAGCTAACCTCTAATATGATGCATTTTTAGCTTCCTAAGACTTCTAATGTTATACAAATAAACAATTTGAGACTGAAAACGAATTCTTTACACTGGAACAAATGACACATACAAAATTGTGACATGTTTTTCAAACTTGTTCATTTAAAAATCCAGGAATCAGATAATTTAATGTGAAGAAAATCCAGCTACTCCTACAGGTCTGTGACCAGTTCATGGCAAAAGAAGCCAAAGAGATCCAAAAAAAAGACAGATATACATTTTCTTTCCACTGTATGCAACTTTCTTTAATCCAGCTGCAGCTTATTAGAATTCATGTTTGTGTCCACATTGCAAACCAATTAGAGTGATGTGTGTAAATGCTGTCTGTTTCTCCTATAGATGGCTGGGACAAATTCTCCCACCGCTACACGAAGAAAGAATTTGGCAAGTGGGAACTGATTCTTCCACCCAAGCATGACAACTCTCCAGCTGTGGATCATAACTCTAAACTCAAGGTAGAGAACAAAACATCTTCATGCTTATTTTCACACTCTCAGTAGGTGTCATCTTGCCTCAGTGGCACAGGGACTTGTCACTATAATGTTCGTGGGAGATTCCCTGTCATGTGTGGTGTCTTATGAACCAAGTGAAAACCTGGCGTGTCGCCATCAACAACATGTCATACTCACAGTGCAGAAGGGAGATTACTGTATGTACACAATCTGCACAGTGGAGAGTAGACACACCTGAGGAGCCCAACTGATGGCTTTTATTTCTGCTCCCATCTGTTGCGGGTATCCCTCAGGACATTGTGCCCCGTTTGTTCGGCGCAAAACACAGTCCACAGTGGGTGTACATGATTGGTTTTAAGCTCTAGTAAATAATTCATCAGGGTTAAATGCAAAAATGCACCCTCCCATTATGCATTGTCTCCCAAACAAACAGCGTGGATGAGAAATAACCCAGAAATGAGATGCCAGGCATGGAGTGGATGGCATCGCCGCGGCACTCTCCTTGGGACCGGGTCATCGTTGGCAAACTCCTGCGCCCTGGACAGGCTGCCCAGCTCCCATTGTCAGCGGAGGTCAGTCTAAGGACGATAAGAAGCAGATGGAAACGCTGGCACCTGGCCTTTCGTTGTGCACCCCCGCTGCCTATGAATAGCTGTCTTGCTGTGAGCCCCACTTTAGAATTAGTTCCACAGCACTCCCTCGTGGAAGCACAAGCCTAGCTCCAATCACTCTCATGTAGAGCAGCTTGCCCTTCCATCCCCTTTGTTCAGTGCCCAATTTGTCTCCATAAACAAGCAGTGTCCTTATGTGGGTACAGTATTTACCATGGGCCATTTATGATGCAACTATGCAAGCCCGTAGAGAACGAACAGAAGCGTTATCTAACCGATCAAAAATGCTTTTCTGTCCACACCTAACTTGTATATTGCCCAGTTCTTAGTTGTTTTTCCTGTTTATGCACCCCTCAGCCTTACCAGCCATCTGATTTTTCTTTAATGTGCCTAATTCTGTCCAATTTGTGTGAAGGACCACTGCTCTGTCAGGCTTTATGCCAGTCCATTTATCCAACTATCTTTTCCTAATCCTATAAACTGTGAAGCATGTCATAAGGGGAGCCAGGCAGCTAACCCCAGGTGGCCTGGCCATAATGAAAAAACCCCAGAGGGGAGTCTGGCCAACAGCTCACAGGCAGGTGGCATTGGAACAGTCATTACTTCACAACAGTAGCCAGAATTAGTTGGGTTATAATGCCTGTTTCTGCAGGGGACAAAACAGGGTGAACACATACTGTGGGAAACACTACAGGATCGATTTCTTGGTGGGTTTTTCCAACTCTCACGCTGGCTTTCTCCTTTCTTATTTGACTGATGGAGGCAAAGTAACTTGTCAGATTTCCAAACTATATTTATTTTACCCCCTTCCAATCCCGAATTGCAGACATAATAGATGAGAGGCCAAGGATAATGATTTAGATTTCCTATTTTTCTAAATTGCTCCCTGGCTCAAATCCCCTCTCAACATGGGTCTGTGGCTTTGTTAAAACCAATTAAAGAGCTGCACCCCTCAAAATACAACGGCATAAATCACCACTGAATCCAAATTTACTGCAACAAGTTTTCTAGTCAATACTGTACTGTGGCTTTCTGTCCCCTACATCGTGCCATGTCTGCAGTGCTCCCAGAGAGCCATGCATAACACTTTTAAAGCTGTGAATTTGGCATTGGAGAGTAGGAACTGGCTTTCTGGAAAAGAGGCAGTTTTCATCAACAGTTTGCACCATCTGTCTTTATAATGGATAGGGAGCAACAGCACAGTTTTATGATGTAAGCATTTCATGGCTAACAGATGTAAATAAATACTGACTTTAATATCAAATACATCCAGGGGCTGCATCATGCAGCAAACAAAGAAGACCTTTTGAGGCCTCTGACTGTGCTTTGCTGATCCTTTCTACTTTTTTCCCCTGACTTCTCTGTAGCTTTGTCTTTTCCATTTCATTTTAGATTACATACAGATATCCTTCATCCCCTTCTGTAGGTTTTTAATCCAGAATGTAGACACCTCAGCATGCATCGTGGTGTCTGTTATCTGTCTGCTTATTAGATGTCCATGTCGCTTATGCAAAGTGACTGTCATGCCCACCCAATTTTTTTCTTTTCTTCAATGCCCTGTCATTGTTTAGGTGCCCTTGCTGTAACGTAAAACTCATTTGTCTTATTTTCCCAGGTGGTGGTTCACACAAAGGAGGGACAGCGTCTTTACCGGATCTCGCCTTGGGCAAAATATGTGACCAGGGAGGAGAAAGCCGTCATCTACGACTGGGTTCACTGGGATCCCCCTCAGCCTTACATTGTAAGTTACAAAATGTCCTTTAAAAATGACTTTTGCCTAAAAAAAAAAAAGAAAAAATAGATGCATGAAAACCACCTGCACATTCAGTGTTTTTCATTTCCATGTTGTATTAGTTACTACCAGCTTTGGAGCTCGAGCTGCTTTTTTTTTTTCATGTACAGAGATGATCAGTGTCTTGTTGCAGTACTAAGTGTAACAAATAGTGAGTGCCAGGAAATGAAAATTAAATGTCTATCATTTTTTAAAACAGCTCATCCCCTTATGATTATTTTTTAAAAAAAGCTTTGAGATGATGTTAATCATTGAATATTGTGTTACTAAAACCACAGTTTATGTGGTGCTACCCTCTACGTTCACCATTTCTTCTCGAAATGAGGAACAGTCATTGTAAATCAGCTTTGCCTCTCATATGCAAAGCTGTTGTGGCCATTCTTAATGTGGGTGCTCGATGCTGCTGATTTGAGTGAGGCTGAATGTGTCTCAATGCTACTTGATGTCCTTAGCCCAAGAGTGAACAAGCAAAACACTAAGAGGCTATTAAAGGCCACCTTGCCTTCTTTATCACTTGTTATTTGGCACCATTTTAATTAGAGGGGCCCTCTTACTGGCAGTATATTTGTTTTATTTACAAGTAGTTCAATCATGTACTTGAAATGCTGTGTTCACAAGGCTTGGTTGGTAGCCATCAGGAAATGGGCACTATGTATAAAAAGAAATGCTTCTCCTGTTGTGTAACACTGCTAGCATGAATCATAAATATTTTTATTGTTTTACGTGTGTGCAGCTATCCGTCTCGGCGATGAGATATTTGTGCAAAAACCCACACTTTGTCTTTATGGATCATAAGCGCTCAACAGATGTAGTTTCTAGAAGGGGGGGAAAAAGCCCCAGACTCGGTTATGATTTTGTACATGACGTTTTGGTTACCTCTTCAGCATATCCACCCTCGACCCAGGAAGCCCACGAGCCTGAGAATATACGAGTCTCATGTGGGAATTGGCTCTCCAGAGGGGAAGATCGCCTCATACAACAACTTCACAACCAATGTGCTGCCTCGCATAAAAGACTTGGGTAAGATGTGAGATGGAAAAACCCTAGCTCTACAAGATTATTCTTTGCCGGTTCCTTCAGCTCTTTAAGTCTGTAAGACGTCTACAGCAGCCATCATGCTGTGATCCCATTCTTCTAACAGTCAGTAAGAGCTTTTCAACTCGAAAATATTTCGTATGTTCTCCAGCCAAGAACAGAAAGTAATGTATAGAGGTCACATACCTGCATACATGTCAATTCTGAGCCGACAGCGTGGGCGAAACAAAACATTTGAGGGGTTTTTAATATCTATTTATTTAGTAACTGTCACCACTAGTCCATAACATAGCAGACATGTCGTACAACTGTGAGTACCACTGTTCCACCAGAAACAGTATTTTCTGTGGCAGACCTGTCACACTGTCTAGATGATACCACATCAGCAAGTCAACATCCTGTTTACTGGTATGACCTAAAGGGATCACTGACCAGTGGATCGTGTTCTGTAAAAGGGGCTCCACAGCACAAGCCAAACTGCACAGCAGTTGTGGCTCTAAGTATGACAACTTGTTTTTTTTGTTTTTTTTTTCTCATACTCATGACTCACAAAGTCAATACTAGAGAAACGCTATCTGCCTGCCTCTGCCCCTAAGCATTTTTTCCCTGACAGATTTTCTTTAACAGTGTATGTGTAAGTGTGTGTGTTTCATTCCTCGGGCTTCTGATTAATTCAATGTAAAACTCACAGGTTTACCTAATAAGTAATGTGCATTTACTTGAACTGGAAAAATAATTCCAATGGGGTACATTCACACATGAGACTATAGTGGTTGGAGACCGCAGTATGTCCAAAATTATTCCCACCGTGTATAATTAGCTTGCATTTTCATTGCCTTTGAGAAGGTTTCTTCGAAGTCAGGGACCAGATATTTAACCATTCAGTCAGTCACCAAAGCAACCTTGGTGCATCGAGATGGGAGTAAAACAGCAATAAGACTGAGTCAGTCTCTGTCAGTGGTGCCACCTATCTGTGAAAATACCATGATTAACTGTGATAAATCAGCAAAAATTGATCTTCTTTGGTCTGTTGTAAATTGGTTTCTGTCTACATATACAAAAATTTATATGGAAAAGAATTTTATATTAGCTACTCATAGTTAGTCCATCTAAAATCTCACAGATTTGAGCCCAAAATTGAAACATTTCTATTCAGATGGTAACGTGGTTTTTGCAGGACGGGGATGTAACTGCAAAATGACACAGGCACTTGGCAACCTTGATTTTACAAAGAAATATTGACAATGTTGACAACCTGTCATGTCGTTATTGCAGTGATATGCATCTGCACTCACTGGTGCAGACTGACTCAGATTGATTGCAACGTGCTGTCAATTTCTGCTTTTATAAATTAAACAACAATTATTTACAAACTGTTGTCAGTCTGTCTAAGAGTGATTGCAGTCAGGTTGCAAGTGTCTGGAGAGAGGTTGCCTTACAATTGAAAGTTGGTCACTGCAACTACTTGAACTCGGTCTGAGACAACAAAGAAAAAAATTAAACGCAGTCACCGAGCAACCCTATATTTTGCTTATGATCTTATGTATATGACCTAAAACATCATGCAAATGTATATTTTTCACTAATTTTTAAGTAGTTAAATTTCAAGTTATCTCAACTAAGAGTAGCGTTCAAACGTTGCTTCAACCTTATGAAAGAAGTACCCATTTTGCTTCTCTACCCCTATGAGCGTTGGTGTTATTTTGCATTCAGGAACGCCACGCTGCACTGACATCGTTAAAAGTACAGACACAACTGACACAGCAGACCAAGAGAAATGTGATCAGTCCGTTTTCTCGGTTGTGTCATCTTGTTTGGCGGATAAGGAAACTGGCAGAGTAACTGCTGCAGCAACTGAGGGGTTCTATACAATAAGGATTCTCCAGGAGGCTAAACTCCACAGTCTCTAGTGACGGTGACTTTACCTGCCATTTCATTTTCTTGACTGAAAGAGAGTATATATATATATATATATATAAAAAAAAAAGAAACTTCCTCTCACCCCAGCGCTTTGTCACAATCCTTCAGAAGGCAAAGTTTTGTTTCCTTTCTCTCTAGCCTGAAAAGACATATATATAAATAAATCTGTTCAATACAACAGTGAAAACCGCAGGGCCTCCCTCTAGAGTCCTCAGTGGCAGTTTAAAAGCCTGTTGTTCTCTTATTCATAGAGGCAGTTTTTGTAGGTCGTTTTGTGGTATATGACCTCCTGACTGATAGCTAGTGTTTCCCTGTTGCCACAGCTTGTCTTTAGGATACTGGAGCTTGTGTCAAAAAGGAAATGCCTGGAGCTCATACATACAGTGTGACTGACACAGGTCAAATAGTATCAACTCTTAAAGATTTCCAGATTGTTTCTGTACCAAATAGTGGCCAAAACACAAAAAGAGAGACGTTTCAGAGAATTTTTCCAAGCGTGTCTTATTCTGTGTGGCCAACCAACCCACACATCATAAGAATTATTTGCATTTTTAAATGATGTTTGAAATACAAGCTGAACAGCAGGGGTTTATTAAAATTAATCATTAGAAAAGAAGATGAAGATTTGCAAAATTAATAACCCCTCTAGTTACTGCAGGGAAATTAAGCTATCCAAATACACTTAGGAACAAATAAGCACAGTGTATCCCACTGCCATACACACCAAACACATGTTTTTTTTGATTAATATTTTAATAGTTTCACAACAGCTAGATAAGGTTAGCTATTTAATCTGGTAAAATATGCTTTTTAAGGCATGAAATGAGGATGAAATTTGTAATATGATAATTGCAGTGTCTCCTCTCTTGGTCCAGGTTACAACTGTATTCAACTGATGGCCATCATGGAGCATGCCTACTATGCAAGCTTTGGATATCAGATTACAAGTTTCTTTGCTGCTTCCAGGTAAATGCCATCATTTCACTAGTTTTATATATATATTGTATTTTGTACAAGGTACTTGTCTCTGCCAAGGAGGTTATGTTTTTGGTAGCGTGTCATCATTCTGTCTATAAACATGATAGCTTGAGGTTTGAAGGAATTCTAATAGAGAAGGGAGCCGGAGATCGACAGTCGGACTGCTGCTACGGCTGCAGTGATGCGGACGCTGTACCAGTCGGTCGTTGTGAAGAAGGAGCTGAGTGTAAAAGTGCTCTCAATTTACTGGTCGATCTACATCCCTACCCTCGGGTCACGGGCTTTTGGTAGTGACCGAAAGAACGAGATCGCATATACAAGCGGCGGAAATGTGTTTCCTCCGAAGGGTGGCTGGCCTCTCCCTTAGAGATGGGGGAAGGGGTTCGGACATCCAGGAGGGGCTCAGAGTAGAGCCGTCGCTGCTCCTCCACATCAAAAGGAGCCAGTTGAGTTGGTTCTGGAATCTGACAAGGATGTTCCTTGGTGCCTTCTGGTTGAGGTGTTCTGGGGATGTCCCAACGGGAGGAAGCCCCAGGACACACTGGAGAGATTATATCTCTCGGCTGGCCTGGAATTCTGATAAAAGCTGTAGATGCAGTGTCGTGTTATAGGGAATGATATGTTGGGGTTTGAAATTTCACAATACTTTAGACCTCTGACCACTTCTTCAGGGTCAAATGGAGTCAAACTTTCACAAAATGTCTTGGGGATTCTAAACATCACATCATACAGTAGTCTGCATCCAAATATTATTTAAAATCTGGTCTAATTTTTGCACATTTTACATTACACTGTCTCTCTTTCAAGTTGACCCCAAAATTAATTATATCTTCAAAGAAAGTATTGCCAAGAAAAATAAATCCACTGCCTAGTTGGTTAGAAATACAGTGTAGTATAATATTATCATGTCCAGTTATTTACAAATCAATACCCATGTTCCGTTACTTTCTCCTACATAATGTTTGTGTAATCGGAGTAAATCTCTGTCATGCTACCTTCATAAAGCAGATTTAAGGAGAAAAACAACCAAAATGAGTATATATCAAATGCAATACTACTGCATTAAAATAATAGACAAATATATATATATATAAGAAGTCCTTCATCTAATATATTTGTCAATTAAAAAGAAAGAGGAAGTGTAATCATACTGGGAGTAAAACCAGTAAAATATCTGAAAGACAGACTCTAAAAGATTTCAGCTTTAAGGTATCCAGTATCACACTTTACCACCTGAATGTATTTTATCTTTAAAGCGGCTGCAAAATGTTTTAAAGTTGTTGATGTTTTATTTTGAGGGTTGAATGAGTGTCACAAAAACAAACTGAGTGAGCAACTTTCTCCTCAACTCAGTCACCTCAAATCAAGGTTAGGAAGTCTGACACCAGCAATAATCTCTCTGTAAATACATTTTCTGTTAATCCACAGAGTGGGAAGAGTCGTAGATAAAGGTGGACTAGTCTGAGTCTTTATCTTCTTTCAGAGATCCTCCTTCCTTGCTCAGAGTAGGGCATAGTTATATATATTGTAATTTCACCCTTGATTGATCGCTTAGTGTCATTTAAAACCTCAGTGGTTGAATACCGGAAAGCAGGATAATCCTGTCACTATGTGTCCTATTTTTATTTATTTTTTTAAAGGAAGCTGATATGATGATTGTTGGGAGGATGGGATGTTAGAGATTGGATAATATAAGGTGTGGGTTATGGATGCGTACACATACAGTTGTGTTTTTCAGTGTCCTGAGAATTCCACTGACTTTACTGTAGATGTCCTGTAGAAAAGGTTAATATAAAAACATCTATCAAATGACAAAAGCTCACTTTAGACAAAGCGGCTATGCTTGTACAATAATATACTGCTCAATGCTGTTGTGATTATTTGAATTGCAAACATTTTAATGAAAATATAAATTCAGTGTTGGTTTGCACTTAGTCTTAAATGGGCCTTTTGTCAATGTGACAGCAATTTTAGAAAGAATAAAACCATTGAGTGGGAGTTAAGATCTGCTTGACAGGTTTATTGTTAGGGAAATTGAAACAACTCAGAAAATATATGTAATTTAGGTCCTTGAATTTTTTTTAAGCTTGTGTTTGCATATGTGCATGCTGTTAGTTATGTGCTCAAAATGGTCCAATTATAGGGGGGGAAAAGGTTAGTCTGACATATTCCAGTTGTAACTTGGATGATTTTCTTTGAGTGGCAATTTTGAATAAACCTAAACTTCAGGGTTAAGCTTGTGTAGTAACCTAATGTGAATCTGAATGTGTGTGTTCATTTGTAGCCGCTATGGGACCCCAGATGAGCTGAAGCAGCTGATTGATGTGGCTCATTCAATGGGGATTATGGTGCTCCTGGATGTCGTTCACAGCCACGCGTCCAAGAACACGGAAGATGGCTTAAATCGGTTTGATGGATCCGACTCATGTTTCTTCCATTCTCCACCCAGAGGGGTGCACAGCATGTGGGACAGCCGTCTCTTTAACTACTCCAGGTACTTGTATAGTTTTTATAACTTTTTAATAAGTATCCAGGTTTTTGACAAATTCTGACCATGTCATCTGAATGTTTCAGCAATTAAATAAAGTTTCATTAGACAACTTTTTTCTGGTCTTCTATTGACCAGTCTTGGTTGAGCCAGTGTGAATTGTAGCCTCAGTTTACTGTTCTTAGCTGACAGGAGTAGTATCCGGTGTGCTCTTCTGCTGCTGTAATGCATTTGCTCCAAGGTTTGATGTATTGTGCATTCAGAAATGTTCTCCTGCAGACTTTTCTCCTAGCCCTTATCCTATAACCTATTGCATTAACACCACATTTTTCCCCAGAGAACTACAACTCACTGGAAAATTTTTATCATTTCAGATTACTATCTGTAAACCCTAGTGATGGTTATGTGGGAAAATCCCAGCAGATCAGCAGTTTCTGAAATACTAAGCTGTCTGTGCCAGACAGCCATGCTGCGGTCAAAGTCCCTCAAATCTCCCCTGATACTCAGTTTGAACTTCAGCAGGTTGTCTGACCCTCCCTAAATGCACTGACTTGCTGCCATGTAATTGGCTAATTAGACATTTGTGTTAAAACACAGTTGAATAAGCGTACCTAACAGACTTGCTGGTGAATGTCTGAAACTGAGAGGTAATAGTTAATTCACGTTTATTCAGTCACTTTGATACAGTGTCATTTTCAATTGGTGGGGGAAAAAAAGTGTTGAAGAGTTTCCACAATATAACTAAATGACAATGTGATTACTTACTCATATAAAGTAGTAGTAAAAATGGACATGCTGTGTAATATTAAAAACCATAAACCAAAACCACAGAACCAATTTACTTTTGTTCTTTATACCATTTAAATTTACTGTGATTAACATCGTCCTGATTAGACATTATATATTTTTCAAGACCTTTTTAGCGTGATTTGAAAGCAAACACATCCCTGCTATTTCTACTCCTCCATTATGCTGTACCTGCCGTGGAGATTTGACTGTTACATACTGTAAGACATTGAACTTATGATGAAAAGACACTTTGTCTGCATCAGCTACATATAAATGTAAACACATGTAAAGATTGATGAATGAGGATAAATGGGAACCTGCCATATCACTTGTTACAGTTTCTCAGACTGCCTTGTACAGAAAGATTTGTTGAAGGTCAAAACCAAGACATGCTCTCAAAAATGGCAGATTACATCGCTCAACCAAACGGCCGTGAAGTAAGGCACTGATATATAGGTGAAGTGTAGTGAATGAGTGGTTAACTGAAAACTCAAGTTTCCTCCTTTTGCCTTGATTTTCTTTTCTTTTCTTCTTTTTTTTTTACCTTTTTGTACATTTGTTCAGCTAGGATCGTCACAGTGTAACAGAGATTTGGTGATGTTCGTGGTTTCAACTAATTACAAAAGCGTTAGAAAACAGATGAAAGGCCATAAATAGGCAGGTTATTTTTTCTGTCTCTGCTGGTGCTCAATGTACACCAAAACTATCGACTGGTGTTGTTGTTCGCCCTGTTAATTGGGTGTCTCTCTTGCCTCTGTACCCTGAAAATGATCCCAGCACACATTAAAGAGGAACAGGCACTGTTGAGTCTATCAAATGCCTTTTTGAACTCGCTTTTAATAAGTGTGTGTCAGTGTGCACCACTTTCCAATACATTATACAATGCTTAGTGTCAGGCAGGGGGGCTATAATAAGAGAACAAGGTTCTTCTTTCATTAGTTATTGAACCCTCCTCGTATCAGAAGCACTCATTAGACATGGTGCAGACATATGCCACAACTGGGAGGCATATGAGGAGTCATTTGTAAAAGCCCAAAGGAGCTCTGCAATGTCATAGCCAGTTCATTTGTCTTCTTTGCCTCTCGCAAGATGTTTGGACACGTCGTTTGTGTCAAGCTTTCTGTTACTTTCTTTGGAAGGAAATGAACCTCAGAGGCTACCCGTGAACCTTGTGGGATACACAGTCTGTTTTTAATCAAGCAGCCTTGCTATCAGCCATCACATTCTGACCATGATGTTCTTATTAGGTTGACAGAAGCTGACTGATACAAGCTATCAGAGCAAATGCACATTTTCCTTGTTGCTGCCTTTTTTGCTTTGCTTCCACTTGTGCATCTTTATCAAAGAACACCTTTTTTGTTGTATGTGTTCCACTTCAGCTTTTCCTCATAAAACATTCAACACAGTCCAGAGAGAATGCTGTTTAGATAGATGCCTGCTATCCAATTTGTTAACTTGAGTTGCCTCTGAGTCAAATGTGTCTGCATTCAGTATTAAGAATGTCTGGTTTTGCAAACATTGGTTCCAGGCTCTAGGAATGCTAGAAGTGGGTTTGCTGTTGCTGAATACAAACTTGGCTATCCAAGAAGCGAGCTGCATTGAAACTATAAGGACACATGCATATGCTGGTGGTTGTTAAGCCATGTTTAAATTATTGCTAAATTGAACCAAGTAAATAATAAATGTACAAAAAAATATTTAAGCATTCATGCTGTAATGTCATCCATCCACCTGCCATATTTTCAGGTCTATGCTGTATAATCAGCATTCTGATATTGGCTGTGTTTATTAATTTGTTTTAAAGGAAAACATTCTTAACTTTGAGTAGTCTACTTCCTAGAATTGTCTTTCATTTTATTTCGACTTTAGGCAAAAACAGCCAACTTTTGCTTGAAAATTTCCTTTGATGTCTCAGATTTTCTTAAAACCTACAGGGAATGCTTACACTTCATGGCCCCATAATAAAGTTTTTTATGGCTTTTCTTTCATGTAATTACTTGGTGGACACTCATATTAAACATGCGCAGCCATGCATGAGAACACAGCGGTCTCATCCACTGGCTTCCCACATTAGCTTTTTGGGGGGGCTAGCCAATCAAAAGACAGTTAGCTTAACCTCATAGGACCTGGCATCCACATATATGGACATCACATTTTGGGTTGTCTAGACCAAAATACAAAATTTTTGCTCTACAAGTGCCTGATATCCACTTACGAGGACATTATACTGCCACTGTTCTATCAAAATTTAAAACGAATGTCCTTGAATGTGGATCTCATTTTTCTCCAAAACAAAAATCAGTAAAAAATGTTTTTACATTCATCAGGTCCCAATCAGCCCATATAGCAAAGATTTCAAGCATGCCATGAAAGAGTTCGGGTATTAGGAGGTTAAAGAAGGTAAGGTGGTGGCCTGAACGTGACAAGAGCTAAAATGGTTTGTTTCAGTTAACAAAATAAGAGGCTCCCCAATTTAAAGAGAATAAGATAAATATGGGTTTTTATATTAGCGGCTCTAATAGAATACAAATTTGGAGCTGGAATGTAGCATAATAGGTCAATAAGTTGTCAAGATGTGGTGTATGTGAATGTACTAGGTGTGCTGCACCAAACGCATGGGTATGTGTCGAACAGAAACTAATTTGGGGACATCCACATCATTCATCGGTGTCTGTTTCCTTCATGAACCTTTTTAAATACGTCAAAGTCACCTTGACACAGTGACCGGGTAAGTAGAGTGCTTGTAGGGGGGTTGGCAGCCAAAGAAGCCAAGCCTTTTTGCAGATCAGTAGTGAGAGTTCTAAAGAGCTTGCTGTGGGTCCATTCTATATCCCCAACCTCTCTCAGGATCATTTGCATCAATTTTTCATCAATTTTTGTGTGAATTCTTAAGATATGAAAAATGGGCTTGGGGCTAGGCTTTTGAAAATGCTTTTTAGCTTTTCTCTCTGTTGATGTTCATGTTGAAAGGGAGGACTAACTATTTTCACTTTGACAGTATTATTCTACGTGTGCGTGTGTGTGTGTGTGTGTGTGTGTGTGTGTGTATGTATGCATATATCATTCTTTTGTTTGTTTGATGTATAATATAATGCTAAGACACTGATCAAGTTATATAATTAGACCTGAATCCATGTAACCCTCCACTGTGTGCCCAATAAAACTAGATACACAACAAATGATGCAATTTTCTCTCAAGCAGGAGATGACACTACAAAATCTGTTTCCAGCTGTTACCAGCTAAATGCCCTTTAAATTTTGAAGTTCTAGAATAAGAAAACTACACCCAAGGAAAGACATCTAGGGGAGCAAGGAATCACCCTGCTGGTAACTGGCATGCTTTTATTTGAAAGAAATGGAGCAGAAACCATCACAGAAGAAACAACAAAAACTCTATTTCCCTTATGTAAAAACATGAATGCTCCTACTTGGACCAACTTTGTGCTGTAGCTGGGGTTTTGGTACTGTCTGATCAATCACTAAACCCACACTTGAAAACTCAGTCACTCAATCCAAATGCATTCATTTCAGTATTTAACACCCATGAGTTATTTCCCCTATCCCATCAGGTCACACAGCAATGGGAAAAGTAGTTTTTCCCCTCTAGTGAGCTTCGGCTAATGAGTTCAGCTTAGCAGTAGGTGTGCAAGTTGGCTTCTTGGAACTCCCTGTATTGCTACCAGTAGGTGCTTCATGGAGTCACTGGATAGGATAAGATACAAACACTTTACCTTCATGCCCCTTAACCATTGAAAACTAGACAAATAGGAGGAAAATATCTATAGTTTGAATTTTTAAATTGAGTGTTGTACCTGGGGTAGCACAGTAGTGCAGTGGTTTGTACTGTGAGAAGGTCCTGGTTTCGATGTATTTTCATGGTCTCCCTGTACTTATGTGAGTTCACTGTTTGTACCTCAGCTTCCTCCCACAGTCCAAAGACATGATTGTTAAGTAAACTGACCAGAGGTGTGAATGTGAAAATGTTTCCTCCTGTTGTGCTTAATTTATGATATAGTATAGTGTCTCTTATCTTACGCTAATGTGCAGTTATTCAAAAAATCCCAAAGCTTGTTATGGATGACACTTTGGCTACGTTCAAACATTTACATAATAATGTAAATGACCTAATAATTATCCTTATTGCTGTTTTAGAGAGAAGCGGTGCTTCAAAGGATAGTTGCAGATTTCTGTCAGAATCTGCCGATTATACAGTACAAATAAAATGTTCACGTTGTCTTCCCATCAGTTTCACTGACATCTACACTGGATGGCCAGGAAGCGTTCACGATGTCTTATCGGGCGCTTCTCCGGAGCTGATAATTGGCGTCTGTCTTGTGTCAGTGACATAAAAGACGGATTTAATGCGACATGACCGTTCAAACAGCAGTCGCTTTCTAAAACATCGGATATGTATCGGATTCAATACTACATACGAAAGTGACCCAGATCGGATTTGAAAGTATCGGAGTTGTGCCGTTCACACTGTCATACCATGATCGTATATGGGTCGCATAGGGTCAAAAAAAATCGGATTTGATGCGCTTTCGCCTGCAGTGTGAACGTAGCCTATGTATGGGTCAGATCCTAACTGGTTTGTAGAAAAATACAGCATGAGAAGCCCTGATGGTGGGCCGCAGTGGCCCTTTTTCATTGTTTTTAATTCTTGGTTTCACTTCAGCTCTTTGCATGTTATAACTTTAGTCTTCTCCTAGCTGGCAAGGACCAACAACAGCACAAGCAAGAGTAGCCCACAGACCGATTTTTGTGACTCTTCCCCTTGGTGACAGTAAACCTCTACAATGTTGAGCATGTAAACATGTTGGAGCCCTTAGTGTGTCCAGGCTAAACGATGGATGGATGGAACGGAGGAAGGAGTTTGTGTACTCTGTGACTTTAAAAACTGAATCTCCAGAAAGGCACTGATTGCCTTTGGTCATGCTCCTAAAGTGATGTACCACCTTTATGCTTGAACAGTACGTACTATTCCACTGAAAACTGCTGTATGATTTCTGGGTCGAAACCTGAGACCTAACTCTGAAAGATTCAAGATTCAAAGCTCTTATTTTTTACCAATGATGACAATACACATGAAGGATCGGCAATTTTGTCATAGAAACGGATGTTTGCTGCACAAATTGAGGTCAACATGGCCAGAACAGGGAGTAATTAAAAACTAGCAGGAGCACTATCTTATGTTACCAACTGTAATGCAGGATATCTAGCTAACTAGATAACAAAGTTTGAAGACTAGTAATTATTATCTTTTTTTTTCTTTTTCTTTTTTTTTTTTTGTTACTGTGGTTATTTAAATTACTTTAACGGCTTCCTTATGAAAATCACTTCTAAATGTCCTGCAACTCCTGAAATATGGTCCATTGGAGAAAACTCTGAAGAATTAGAACGGGCCTTACAGCCACTGATTCCTGAAAGATGGCAAGTACAAAGTGATACTAATTACAGGTTGCTAAACATACAAACAGTCTCGCAGGCAGCAGAATATTCTTCCTAAGATGCCAAGCAAGAGCAGATAGCTGCCAGGCTGCATAAAGAATGCCAGACAAATGGCAGATATCTAACACAAAGCAAAGCAATACAGGGACAGTCTGTCAGACCTCTAGATGAGAATTTACCCAGCAAGGCAGCCAGCACTATCAGACTCGTGGAATGGCTGCTTACAATGTTCTGCTACACAGTATAAAGATGTAATTTCTGCACAAGTCCAACACAGCACCTGTGTGCATCAAGGCGTGTGTGATTTAGCTTACTGAAATCACTGTTTTACTGGAGAGCGGTTAAACTGAAAATAAAAAATCAAACTGTTAGAGAACATTTCAAGCACACACTGTAGTAGCCTCAAAAGAAAAAAAAAAAAAAAAAAAGGTGTCCAAGTAAGTCATAGTCTCCCAAAATTGTCTTTAGTTAATGCATGCAAATCTGAATTTGGAAGAAATGTGATTGATAAATAAATCAAGTTTAAGCCCAGAATGTGGTTTCATTGATGATGACACTGCTGTCAGTGTCTCTGTCCCCTGTTAGATTATAGAAGGTTTTGAAATGCGTTAAACGAGCCACCTCATTTGTCCTTTTTGGTCTTACAAATGCACCCCATACATCGGGTTGTCTGGTGACACAGTTTGGGCATCACACTTCTCGTGGAATGAACTGTCAGCTTCTAAAATTTATTTGGTCTTATCTGCAGCTTACCTGTGATGTTGGTAAAACAGGGACTTAAATCTCTCTCCATGCCATCGTGACAAGTTGACATGTCACCTAATGCAAAATCTAGAAACACGGCAACTTATGGCTTCTTTTGGCTGGAAACTGAGTGTAAATACACACTGTAATACCGGGCACAGCTACGGCCAGCATGAGGGGCAAATAAGCTCTGATGAGGAGCAACTAAACATGATTTTTTTGTTATTTTATTTTATTTTATTCTGGCAGTGTGCACTTGCAGGTAGAACAGAAACACCCATGACAGATTACTTTGTCTTACCCTACAAGCAGCAATATTAGGCTTTTACTCTATTAGTGCTCCCTAACCAGGTTTCACTGTCATGGCAGAGCTTTACTATGAGGACAGTGTAATATGCAATTTCCTTTTGTATTAACACCACAGACCAAGTGATAACTTCATTGAACTGCATAGATAAGTGGTGCATTGCATTGGTACAGAGATCTAACTTTCTCACCGTAATTGGACTTGATGATAAATGGCATTGTGGGTCCTAATGTGGCAGTATGGTTTCATCTTGGGCCTCTGGCTCTCACTGGCTATTATCTCCATCCCGTGAGGATACATTGTGTCTGAGCCTTTGTTGGCTCTGCGCAGTGGAGTGGAGGACCTAATCTATTTATCACAGGGTCTGCGTGACCACCCAGCCAGCCTGCTATATCGGATCATACCAGGCTCTCTTGTGATCTTTCTCTAGGGATGGAGGAAGTACCGATGTAACATGCAGCTTCACACCTGTCAAACAGTGCTGGTGTTGGTCATCCCTGAGGAATGGAGCACAGAAGGGAATGCATTTAAATGTATTTTTGTGTCATGGCTTTCTTGGCCAAAAGAAACTGGGATTTTGTGGGGTTTTTGCCACAGAGGTGTAATCCTCAGGCTTTAGTGTTAGATAAACCTATAATACATTTTAAAGATAAAGCATTATTAAGGACACGAGCTGTCTAGTGTTTGTGTGAAATTTTTCAGTTTTAGATGTTATTGAAGTGTTGTTGAAGCATGAATCTGGGTCTTCTTGCTGCTTCACCAATTTTTTGACATGATGAAATTGCAAAAAATAAAAAGAATTGAAGGGCCCTTGGTGTGGTATTGAGACAGGGGGAAAACTCTGTGTCTGACCTTTGTAATTCAGGATACTGTCATTCAATAATACATTAACATTTTAATTGATGAAGGAAATCAGCCTTACTAGGAGCTTATGTGGTTCACTCTATTTAACTAGACAGTGAAATGCCCCCTATAACACAGCAAAAATACTTTTGATGAGGTGAAACATTTGTCAGACAGGAGCGTCTTTCATGGTGGGCCTATACAGCTGCCAGCCGACTGGCACCATGAATACATACAGTTGAATTATTTCTGTTAACAAACCCTTTACATGCTGTATATTCTGAAGTGTAGCTCAGGAAGTAGAATCATATTTTACGTACTACAAAGACACTCCGTGGATACAAATTTATCGCAAAAACAGAAACCTTCATTAGATTTATATTTATAAACACATAGTAGTCACAAACTATTACAAACCGTTGTTGGAGTATGGAGAAGATCTGGGCGTGGCCTAAGCAGAGGCAGCATCTAATCAGTGTAATGAATGTCATTCGTGTCTCATCCCTGGTGCTTTGATGCTGCCACCCAGTTTGGCATCCATGTATGCAGTGTTTCATTTGGTCCTCATTACACACACTGCATATAGACAACCAAATATTGAGTTTTTACTGATGTTTCCATGGCAACACACCTCTCAATGGAAAGAGTTGAGGTGTGTAGTGTACTTTGCCTTGAGAGGCTGTTAGAAATCGGATGACTCGCCCAGTCAGGAACGGGGAGACTGGGGCCATTTATGGAATCCACCTCCTCTGTCCTCCACCGACACAGTCCAGTCAACAGACACAGTGAGCATTTGCATGCTTTGTAGCACACCGTGGGCTACACTACAACCACAGTTAACGCTTTCAAATTCAAATAGTTTATTGGTTTCTTTTTTTTTTTTTTTGTACAGTCTTTGACCTCTTGTTTGTAGGACATTGTAAAACAATGAAGATGAGGCCAAAGCAAGTAGAAGTGTAGGATTTATCTCATCCTCAAGAGAGGAAACTCCATTCCTTGCGCAGTGTTTGTTTACTCAAGTGTGGCGTGAAATCCTATCACTTCAAATACACAGAGATGGGCTTGGTAATATAAAACTCTTGCCCAGTGATCAAGTGAAAGCATGTGATGGAAATCAGAAAACTTAACTGTACACTGTAAGCCACTGATTTGTAGTTTGACAACTGGTTATTTGAATTGGTTTTCTCCTCAATTTAGTCACTGTACTTAATGAAAACACCGTTCACTCTCATTTGCGCTCCATCTCCGACATAATATAAGTTTTGGTTATCAATATGTGAATGTCCTGTAGGGGTGAAAATTAATCTCTGGTGCCTAAAGTGCACAGTGAGATGTGTGAATAATTCACAGCTTTTGCTTTGCCTGACCTTGAATGTGTGTGCTTGTGTGCGCGTGTGTGTGTTTTTCTAGCTGGGAAGTGTTGCGGTTCCTGCTGTCAAACCTGCGCTGGTGGATGGAGGAGTACCACTTTGACGGCTTCAGATTTGATGGTGTTACTTCCATGCTGTACCATCACCATGGCATCGGTAAGACTGGTTTGTGTGCACCTTATATTTCAGAGCTGTGTGGTGTGAGTAAAGCCTGTCATCCTGCTCTTGTTTATAACTCGCAGTGGAGTGTACACCACACACTCCCGAGTGTTAAAGATTAATTTGAGCTTTGTTGAGAGGTCTAACTTATCCTATCCATCATGAGGGAACTTTTTTTTTTTTTAATCAAAATGTTAATGTAAAGGCTTAATATAAAGGTGAAAGGTTAATAGAAAGGTCAAAAACGTCATCAAAACAAATTTTTCTTTTTTTTGTTTGTTTGTTTGTTTGGGGGTTTGTTTTTTTTTGTTTTGTTTTGTTTTTTTTACCAAATTATATTTAGAGAAATTTGGTCTGGTAAAACAAAAAGACTGTTGTCTGAATTGAGATTTTAAATAAACGAAATTAAAATATACTTGGTGTAAAACGTAACCTGTATGCCGTCAAAAGTTGGGATAGGACCATTAGAAATGTTGTCATGGAGGTAAACAATACATTTTGTTTAGCAAATGTTAGACAACATTGGTGAACGATTTTCAGAAGTTGTCTGCATAGTGGATTTTAATGTGCTGAGTGCAAATAGGCCAATTAAAACATCTGATTAGCTACAATTTATAAAATGTGTAGTTTTATGTCTTCTCATCTGTATGTCATTGCTTCATGTGATAACATGTAACATTTCTTTATGTAACAATATATAGCAGGGTTATAAGATAAGAAAATCTTTATTCTATATTTGGGAATTTCCTATGTTATAACATTTGATGCAACAGCAACAGTTATAATGGTAGTATTAGCAACAAAGTAGCAGTGACAGTAACTAAAGGTAAAAAAATAAATAAATAAATAAATATGCAAAAATATACGTTTAACAACTGAATGTCTTTAGAAAATTGCCTGACAGAGCAGGTCTAGATGAGATGTTGTTTCATGGAAAAACACATTACTTGGCAACAATATAGTTTTCCTTCTGCTAGAAATGTCAAATCCAAGATCAGAGTAGAGGGCAAAAGGTCAAATGGAGAGATGATAATATCTGAACTTTGACAACTGTGTCATACTTGATACAAATCCAGTTCAAACAAGCCAAATTATAGCAAAAATAGATTAATATTTTGAGCTGAGTCTGAAAATTAGCGCTTACCTTCATTTTTGCCAAAATTCAGGGGTCAGAATGTATTTTTGGTGTTAGAACTGCTCTGCTAGCATGCTCATGAAAACCAGAACCAACAAATAATTTTAAGTATCATTTTCAGTTTCTGCAACTCAAAACTAGTACAGTTTGACTACTTTTAATTTGGAAGAATTTTGACTGTACACTGTCTTGGATGCACTTGAATAATATTCAGTGATTAATACTGTCCACCTTTTAAAAATAAAACTTTAGTTCTCATTATGCCAACAAAACACATTTTTAAACATGCCAAAAAGTGAGATAAAGTGAGATCAAGAATATTCATCTGTATTTAATCTTAATAATAATTGCTCCAGAGTTTAAATCTCTCCGCGTACCCTACAAGTTCTGGTAAGAGCTGCTCTTTAGTCTCTAGAGGCATTTTTATTAGTTTCTTATCCAAAGGAGCCTTCGGCCTTCATTAAGATTACATTTATTTCACAATTTTAGGACATTTTAGAAATATGTCAAGAAGAGAAAGCAAAGCGGTAGCATCAGTTTAAAAAAAAAAAAATCTGTAGTTTGGGTGAAAACATGATGAGTGTTCACTGTGTGGGTGTTTACAGGCACAGGTTTCACAGGGGACTACAGTGAATACTTTGGCCTACAGGTAGATGAAGATTCTTTGGTTTACCTGATGCTTGCCAATCACATTCTTCATACCCTTTATCCTGACTGCATCACTGTTGCAGAGGTAAAAACCCACTGCCACACACACACATCTTTGCCTTCACTAACTTTGCAATGACACTGCCCAAAGCTGTTATTAATTAAAAGAACTTATTAGTTAGACATAGCTTACTTGCGTATTCATTGCTGTAATTAAAAGGTAATGCAAAAGGAAATGGGGTGTCGCTCTTTCCTTTTTCTTTTTTTTTTGCCTGTGGTGTAGGAATTTCACCCCTTAACATGTGAGTTGTGGGTATTGATAAAATCTTTGTTGAAATCTGTGCCCGCAAAACAGAAATGTGATATTAAATAATAAGACTTTCCTATAGGATGTGTCAGGGATGCCAGCTCTCTGCAGAAAAGTGGAGGAGGGAGGACTTGGTTTTGATTACCGACTGGCAATGGCTGTCCCTGACAAGTGGATTCAGGTAAGGCGATTCTAAATTGAATGTATTTTTATTTATATAGCACCAAATTACAACAACAGTCACCTTGGGGTGGTTTAAAGTGTAAGGAAGGACGCTACAATAGAGAAAAGTCCTGACAATCAGATGACCCCCTTAGAGCAAGCACATGTGGTTCCTTTAAATCTATCTTTTTGTGTCCCCCTTCTGTATATTTCCTCCCTGGCCACTTTAACAGGCAACAGGCTGATATAAAGTTAGAAAACCTACAAATCATAGAGAGAAGACAAAGCTGGACATATTGGGAAACATTTGCAGCTTTGAGAAACAGTTGATATGGTGCCAGTTGAGCTCAGTGGATGAGCAGGCGACTACATGCCGTATGGCCGGAGAGCAGTTGGCCCTTTCCTGCATGTCTTGCTCTCTCTCTCCCCGCTTTCTTGTCTATCTTCGCTGTCCCTATCCAATAAAACCTTAAAAAATGGTTGATTTTGTGCACTGTTGCGCTTTTATGTATTATAGACAAGGAGAGTTGATGCACCTAAAATGACAAAAAAAATTCCCCCCAAAAAACTTGTGATTTAGAAAAAATGTGAACAGCATCCAGTGCAAATGTTTAAACTCTGCATTCAAGGCAGCATTTCAAATGTTGAAATTACAAACATTTATTTTTTTAAAAGCCTTCTACTGTGTATTCATTTTAAATTTAATAGCAGAAATGGCTGTATAATTCAGAAAGTTGCCTGTAAGACTGTAACGGTTGTGTGCTCAAAAGTACACACATACATATACACACCTGTTGGAGCTTCTCACGACTAATTAGGTTAATTAGGAACAGGTCATTAACCTGATTGGGTGTAAGAAGAACATTCCACAGAGCCAGGGTTTCTCAGTTTAATAAAAAAAAAAAAAGCGTGAAGAAGGGTTTACTATTCAGTGAAAAACTGTGTAGGCAAAATAGTTTAATTTAAGAACAAAAAAGAAAGAATTTCTGGATTTCGTCATTTATGGTACACAATATCATTAAAAGATTAAGAGAGTAAACATGAATCTCTGTACTCGAGGGATAAGGCTGACAACCAATAATGAATGACTGTGATCTTCAAGGCCTCAGGGAGCACTGCATTAAAACATGATCCTGTTGTGGAAATTACTGCGTGGGCTTAAGAACACTTCTGAAAACAGTTGTCAGCAAACGCAGTTTGTCCCTGCATCCACGTATATAATGATTAAAATTATACCAAAAGAAAAAAAAAACACATAAACAAGACTCACAAAGAATGCCTTCTCTGGTTACAGTCCTAATGTATGATTGACTGAGACACAGTGGAACGCCACACTAGCTCTGATGACTTAAAATTTTAAATTATTTTTGGATATCATGGACACCAGAGCCTCAGGGGAAGGGGAAAGAAAAGGACCATGGCTTGTTGAGAGCAGATAGTTGCAAAACAAGCATTGGTGATGGTATAGCAATTAAGTGAACAAGGCACGGTTACTTTGCACATCTCTCATAAGGCACCATCAGTGTTGACCGATATACAGTCGAACCTCGCCTACTCGCAGTCAAGTATTTGCTGATTTTTTTTCGATTTTTCTTTCAAACAGCACATCTGAACTATTCCCTAATTATTTTCATTAGTATGATAGTCTAAAATATATATTTAGTGTTTGAACTATTAAAATAGGTAGTTTTTTGTGCTCTTTTTAAGGAAAAAGCTTTATTTATTTCAAAGTATTACAATTATTATTATTATTATTATTATTATTATAGAAATTATATTATATAAAAAATGTATATGTTGTCTTTTTTCACTTCCCATTAAATACTATTTTAAATGGTTTGCATATAATTTCCTTACAGCTTATTTACATTTTACATAGCATCCTAACTTTTCTGGAGAAATGATTGTAGTAGCTGATTTCTAAAATATAAGAACCACTGTCACTGGCTAAATCCTTTCAGTGTTTACAGTAAAGCCTAAAGCCTGTGCATTATAAATACCTTCATGATAAAGGTGGCTTTGATGTTTGTAAGGGTTTGTTTTGGTAACTCTTTCTCAAGATGGGCAACAGTCACTAAATCAACCCAGGACTGTAAGGCCTAAGGAGGATTAACGTGAGAATGAAATGTATGTTTTCATATTTCTGGTATTCTTTCTGTTATATAAAAAAAAAAAA
>NW_024582397.1:1253421-1342679 GCF_018398535.1 Haplochromis burtoni
CACCTTTACATTTCACATTATTCATTATTCACTCTGAATGTCTGTCCTTGACGTAGCTTATGATATCAAAGCAAGGGTTATTTTTCTGTCTGTATTCAGTGCTGTTTTGATTTTTCCCAAACGATTATACAAGCTTAATAGTTAAAGAGTGCCACAAGAAAGGGTTCAGCTAGAAGGTTTATCACCCATCGCTGACTGTCAGGGTAGGTAGGCTGAATAAGAGGACGCTTATTGTCATCTATAACCAAAGACAGCTGTGCTGTGAAGATGTGCAAAAAATGCATTTTTAATTCCAACAGTGGCATTCAAATGACACTATGCAGGAAGTGATTGTTTGTAGTGTCTAAATCTGGACATTTATATTTTCCTCAGGTGGATCTCTGCCATTCAGGTTTCAATTGATTTTTATATTTTGCAGTGTAATCTAAGATTATCTATTTATTATTAAAGAAATTAAAAATAAAATGGGTCTAACAGAAATCTTTCTTTTCATAGTACATTTTCTTTAGTTATATATGCACCCCAACCCCCGGGCCGCGTGGTTTTCAGGGTTTTTATCTGTTTTTAGTGTTTATTTTTTTTAAATCATTTCTTATCATTAACTCTGTTTCCCTGGGTCTTTTCCCATGTGTTGTGAATAAATCGTCTATTTTTTTGGTACCGGTACTGGTTTTATTTTTGTTTATTTTGTTAACCGCAAGACCTTAGAGGCCGGTCCGTGAAAATATTGTCGGACATAAACTGGTCCGTGGCACAAAAAAGGTTGGGGACGGCTGATATACCGTAGATATCTTTAGCTATATACTCATTGTAGAGTTTTAATATATTGGTGACTACGATGACCTGGATGACTGAGAACCTTCACAGACTTAATATATTGGTCTACCATGAAAGCTCTGTGTTTAAAGATAAAATGTGAAATTGATGAGTTGGAGGTCGAAATGAGAAGCAGTTATTTTTTCTTGATTATTAATTGCTTTGTGGTCGTATCTTTTATTTCAATGCAATCCCACTACTAGAATAGAATTCATCAAAGATGTTAATTTCTGTTTACCTTTTTATTTATCCACGTTTTCTGTCTTATTTTTCATTATGACAAATATTGCACCAGATGATCATTGTTAGAGTTTGGTATCTCTGCTACACATATCTTCACTCACCACATATATGATACACACACAAAATTGAGAAGAACATGCAGGTGGATGCTGGGGTGATGGCAGGGTTGAATCAGCAGGAAGTGATACAGGGCTGCAGCATCACTGAGATGTCAGAGGGAGAGAGAAGGAATTTGCAGCATAGGCAACCAAATTGGGTAAGTTTGTTTGGTATATGACATGAACAAAACCAGGCATGTTACATGTGTATGATACAGCAGAGCCTGAGCTGTCTGGGAGAACTAGCTTGCAGGCTTTGGTCTATTTTTGTTTGTGCTGCATTGAGAAAAGCCTATACCCTTTACCTTTTTTTTTCCTTTTTTTTGTAAAACAGTCTTCATGTTGACTGAAGAGGTTTTACTTTTTTCGTTTTTGGTGAAGCCCACCATCAGTTATCCAATACAGCATGATGCACAGCTCTTTGCTCAGGGAAGGAAGCTCAAACAAAAAGCATGCAGAGAAAAACCTGCTGGAGGAAAGGCATTCATTAGCTTCCTGTCTGGCAGATGACGCTACAAAAGGAGCTGCGTTGTACTGTATGTCTATAGGTATCGGTCAACAGGACTTATGTACTGTATATATTTAGTATGCTAATACTCCTGATGAGTACACAACCAGTAACTCGAATTTTTTACTTAACAAAAGCAGCTTCATGGGTGCTTCCAATAACTCTTCATTATGGGCATAACTGATAACAGTATCACAGTGTTGGGTGTTAACGACGTGTTATCATACAACACTGCTTCAGACTGGATGGAAAATTCTGGGCACCAAATATTCTCATTTCTTCCACAACAACTGCTGAAGCACCCTTTAGTTTGGCACTCCAGCCCAAACTGCCACTGTGAAAGTGCTTGATGGCCCACACTGGAAAAACATTGTTTATATTTGTTCAGCCATCAGGTATGGAAGTCCATAACTATATAATATTGAAGCCAAGTAGCAGAAAGCACATACCCGCCCCACCATCCACCCAGAGACAAAATAAGGTTATTATGGATTTTATTAAATAATTTTCTTTTTTTAGTTTTTTAGCCGCAGTTGGTGACAGCACCAGCATCCCAATGAACATGGACAGGTTCAAGCAGCTATTTCTGCTTTGGAGCTCTGTGTGTGTGTGTGTGTCTGTGTGTGTGTGTGTCATCTGGAGGACTTGGATAACTTTACAGTACTTGGAACCAGCACGCAACTTCTAATTTATTTTCCTGACCCCATTTGTGCTTTATGACAGAATGTGTTTTGATGAAATCAGCAATTATTACTTTAGAAAGTACAGTTGCAATGAGTTTTCTCTGGGGATGTGTCTGTCTGTCGGGTTCAGCCAGTAGATGAACGTAGACTGTTTTTAAAAGTAATGTTTTATTTTTTTATGGGTGCACTTGAGCATTTTCAGAGAAAGTAGAGGCTTTTTTTTTTCCATTTGAGGAAAATGTCTGTATGCAGAATGCCTAAAGAGGTTGTCTGATTTAAAATTCATGTAAAACTGTGCCTTTTTAAATGTATCTGCTAGCCCACACTAGAAGGTTTATTTACTCATATTTTTGTTTGAAAAAGCAAAATATAAAGAGTCTGACCTCGGCACCGCATGCATCCTCTTGCTCTATGGTTTCTTGTGTTTCTCAGTGGGGGAAGTCAACGCATCGTTAATCAAGTCTGTCTCTCACAGCAGTGGGTTTTACTCAGTAGTAGGGATGTGGAGGTAGAGGAGAGGGGGAGAGAGAGAGAGAGATCGTCCCAGACTTGACCTTCCTCTGTGATACTTGCAATAGGCGTGCAGCAGGCAGTGCTGTACCACCGAGGTTTCACAGGATTATCCTCAGGATGCCTCTGGAGAGGTTCTTGCTGCTTTTACTTTCCAAACAATATTGCTGGCAATGCAATATTTGTTTAGATTCTTCTCCTGGTTGCAATTTTCAATTAAATTTGTTCCCTCCCTCAGGAGACTTGAAGCTGGAGGAGAGCAAGTGAGCAACGAATTTTTTTTTATTTTTTGTATTTCTGTGCAGGGAAGCATTCATATGAACATGCCTTGGTATAGTCAGTGGAGTGCACTCAGGGCTAGCCTTGCCTCTTCTCACAGAGTGTCAATTAGGGAGGGATTTGAATGGACTGAAGTGCAGCCTCCAGTGAGGTGTGTGTTGCAGAGAAGGAAGACGTGAAGCGCGGAGGGCAGGCATTCAGACAGACGGCGAGAGACAGACAGGCAGGAAGAAAGAGAGGGAAAGGGAGACAAAGACGCAGAGCAACAGAACCGTGAGCTTATTTATAGATTCACATGTGTGCACGGATGAATTTCTCTCAGTTCTTTGGCTGGGACCTCACGCTGCGTTTCGTCCTCAGCATGACTGATTGATATGACTCATTTACTTGGCTGCACAAGGCTGTTAGGACCAACAGACTGTGAAAAATTAAGATATCCTAATGAGAGGACCAGATAAGGCGCGCAGCACAAGTTTGGATGATTCGATCTGATTATCACCATAAAATGCTGTCACTCCTAATGGATAATGTTACAAAAGCCCTTTAATTTAACAAGCACCCTTCCCTCCAGCTACAGTGGATTGAGATGTAATTGAAACAATTAGAGGCGACAGAGGTAGAGGGCTCCATGGTTGCAGCTCGGATAAAAGAAGGTGACACGGAGAATTCTCCAGCAGCCCTCTGCTTCTCTCAGCTGTTCAACTCGAATGACCTCTGAGTCAATTGTTCCAATTCTTGTTTCTGTTCCTCCATTTATTTTAATTGAATGAAAATATCAGTCCGCACACCTCTGTCCTTATTAGTTTCAGGGGGAAAATCTATTTCTAGACCACATACTTTGCTCTGCCCGTCATAGCAGAAACACTTTCAATTACAATGGCTTAATAAAATTCAGACTGCCAGAAAGCAAAGATGTTGTTCAGCCTGTTTATGTAAACATGTCAGCGATTTCTTTGCCAGCCTTAAAAGGGCACCCACTCTGTCTGACCCCCTCTGCCAGTGTCACACTCTGCTTGCCTGCTTTAATGACAGCACCATTTCAGGTTCGTCCTGCTTTATTTTATTAGCTAATTGCACTCTGAGGCCACCCTTGTGTGGTGTTAACTGGCGGTGCAGGATTTCTTTAGCGAGGGCTTTTGCAGGAAAACCGTGAGGTGAGCTAACAAGTGTTTTTCAGCTGAGCGAAGCATGCCGATGAGACATTTCTGTGGGCAGAAAAGTTCATTAATTTTCAAAACAGGGAACATATAAAGATGGGATGAAATTAGCTTGATCCACTGGATTGAGAACTGCACACCTTTGTTCCCTTTTGACCTCTGGGGGCGGCACTGTATGTTCAAAGAGAGGATGTGCCCATAGCAACGCAAACTCAAACACACTTTCAGCAAATGTGATTGCAGAGAGAGCAGAGGCAGGATGCTCAGGCCAGCCACAAAATGTAAAACAAGAGCTTTACACTCACATTCCCCACCAAGTCCTTGCCAGCACTATGTGATGGTGGAAGAGAGCCTCTTGAATCAGTCACAGCATGTCTGTGACAGTGAGATGACCTCATCCTGCGCTGCAAGATTTTTTATTTTTTTTTTAATTTTATTTTTGGCTCTGCCTAATTAATCTGGGCACTCTGGTTGGCTCCTGACAGCAGGCTTGTAAAGTAAGATTTGTGCACTGCTCATTATCATTGATGAAGTGGAGTGTCAGTGGTGCCAGGAAGCTCGGCTGGTCGGGGCTGATGTGGGTGAGCTGGTGGTAGAGAAGTCGTCAACCCATTCACTTCTGTCTCTGCTCCGACAGTCCCACTCCCAGATTAATTGCTCCCAGACCACTTTTGTGGTTGAATTGAATTGTAATGATTCATAAGGAAGTGTAAAATGTCTGATTGTACGTGGATGTGGAGGCAACTAGGATGATCTCTGGGGCATATCCTGTAGATTCGGTTCTCTAGCTGTGATACTCGAGCTGGAGGTGAACAAAAAGATGCCAATCTTTTAGATTTTCATTTAGCTGATGTTTAATGTGTAATTTATAGTTGAATTTATCTGCATGTTGTGTTATTAGACCAAACCGTCCTCCCTAACAAGACACTTTGAATTAAATTAACGTTTTTTTGTTATACTCACCTCAACATGTGATATGTTTTTCTTAGGTTGACTTCCACTTCTCCCTGAAATGACTGTTTGCCTTACAATTATTATTACCATTATGTTTTCCATTATAAAGCCGTTTATTTTGTGACATTATTTTACAAATAGAACTGGGATTAAAAAAACAAACAAGAAAAACTTACTTACTTTGATTCTAAATGTTATATATTATAATGTTAAATATTATGACGGAAGTTTTTCTCTTTTCTGCCTAAATATTCAAGACCAAAGAGTACCGTAGTTTTCAGACTATAAGGCGCATTAAGTGAAACATGACAGTCAGATAAGTCGAACTTTATTCAACTCATTCACAACAACTCTCAACATTGTTGTAACACATAAAATAGAGAACATTACACTCACTTTTTCAGTTCATTCCTCTTCCACAAATCCATCAAATTCTTCATCTTCAGTGTCTGAGTTTAACAGTTGGGCGATTTCGGCATCACGCATGCCCGGATCCGTCTTGTCATTATCCGAGTAAGTCTCGTTACCGTTACTTAGCTGTTCAACGATGATTCCGGCCTTCGTGAAAGCTCGGACGACACTTGAGACTGATACCTTAGCCCAGGCATCCACGATCCAATGGCAGATAGTGGCTTAACTTGCCCGCTTCGTAAGCATCATAGCTTACCAAAGTCGTACTAAAACGTTTTTAATGCATAAGGCGCACCAGATTATAAGGTCCAATTTTTGAGAAAATCAAAGGATTTTTAAGTGCGCCTTATAGTCCGAAAAATACAGTCGTTTAAGAGTCAAAAGTACTAAACAGAAACTCTAAATGAACTACTAATAACTAATTTGTTTTGTCATCTTTAATATACATTGATCAGTGGGAAGCTTAGGTGGTAAAAATATTAGATATTGTTTGTAACTGTAAGTGACTTTTAGATGTGCTATTTGCTCAGTTTTGCGGCTGACCTCAATCCAGAGAGTAGTGGACAAGGCTTAGCTCGAGGATCAAGGCAAGCCACGAGCAGTTAAAACATCTGAGAATTTGTAGTACATGTAGATAATAAGCACCTTACTGAGGTTTTCTGGTAGCACTGGCAATGACTAATATGGCCACACAAGGCTAAGGTGAGGAGAAGTGAATGTGAACAGATGGTGATATATAGAGCGGGATAGCCTCTATTTAGGTGGACCAGCCAGTTCATCTCAGACATATTGATCGGCACAATTTACTCTCTTTACTCAGAGGATTATGGCTCTGTAGAGTAATATAAAGGTTTCCTGACATGTCAATCAGCTGTCACTGCCAATTCCACAGAGCAGACCTCAGCCTGTCACTGAAATGGGTTTTCCAACTCCCCCACCAGTCAGACAGGCTGTATGTCTATTGCCAAGGGTTCTTGGAGGGCACTTTTAGAAATGATAATGTTACTGTAGCTTTCTAGCATTTCTTATTTATTAAACCCACTCTCTGCCAACTGCAGTACATATAATTATTTCAGCTCTACTATTATTTGTTAATGGAATGGCAATTACAGCCAGTTAGTACGACTGTATAGCAACATTCTGTGGGAGGATAGGCTTTGGGTGCATGTTTTGGTGACCTCCGTGTTTGCTTCTGACCTCTGTAAATGACTCCTTTGGCAGAAAGTGTGCATGTAGGCAGGCTAGCGGAGGGGCATTGATTCCATGTTTGGATTTATTGTTGAATCCCTCCGTTTGGATGAGAGGCTCTGACCTTGCCCATCTCAGGTGGAGAGAGCTGATGCCTTACTACCCATGGGCTGTAGTGAAGTTATTAAAAACTCCATTACCACCATTCAAAGATAGACATAACTCACAGTGCGGATATAGAGATGTCAAAACAGAGATTGATCTGAGAGAGAAGTGTAACCCAGAGAAAACTCAGGAAAGGAAGAAAGACTGAACTGAAACACTGAGCTTTAGGCATCAGTCAGGGCCAGAACAGCTCTCTCAGCTACACATCTATCACACCCTTTTTCAATAACCCGTCTCTGTCACTGTTTAGATCCTGAAGGAGTTAAAGGATGAGGACTGGAACATAGGCAATATCGTCCACACACTGACCAACAGGCGATATGGAGAGAAGTGCATAGCTTATGCCGAAAGTCACGATCAGGTAAACTTTTCTACAACGTCTTGTGTTGTGCCAGTGAAGTCTGCATTAGTTCAGCGTGAACGTATGAATAATGAAACACGGACTGCCTTTGCAGGCTCTGGTTGGCGATAAGAGCCTGGCCTTCTGGCTGATGGACAAGGAGATGTACACCAACATGAGCTCCCTGATCCCCATGACAGCCATCATAGACCGTGGCATGCAGCTGCATAAGATGATCCGCCTCATCACTCATGGCCTGGGTGGAGAAGGCTACCTCAACTTCATGGGTGAGTCACCATGCTAATCCATAAAAGCTAACATTTCATGGATTTTATATGCCAGATTTATATTTTAAGCAGGCTTTAAGAAATATTGCATTGAACTTGTTATCTTTAACAAGATTCTTTTTCGTGTCATGTAGTATAGTTCTGTTATTTTTATTGTACTTTTTTTTTATAACAATCATAGCAAATTCAAACCTTTAAAATCTTCAAATATTCCTTGCCGTTTATTCAAACATGACAGCTTAAAGATTTCTAATATGCTTCGCAGGTCATATGAGAGTGAGTTTGCATAACTAAATACAATATGTATGTCATATAAATTCTCATTTTTACATAAGATAAAATAAAACAGACTACATGACATCTTGCTACTTGATTAGGCAATATTGTTAGATAATCATACCACATAACAACATGGTTCAGCTAACATTGAAATGCTGAACAGTCAAGAGGTGATGAAGGTCATGATTGTGAGGCAGCACCCCTCTGTTTGGCTCATTTTTTATTAAAACGGCGAGGAGAATCATTTCAGATCCCCCTCATGCACCGCATTCTTCCTGAATTTGAACTTCTTCCCTCAGGCAGACACAACAATCCCTTAGTGTTCACCGAACAGATATAAATACGCATTTATTCTCCTGTCCATCCAAGTGTTACGCAGGCAACAAGCAGTAAGAGGCTTTAGGATAAATATTTAATTGATAAGGTTATCCCTACCTAGTGCTGTTATTACTCTAGCTACAGTTATTTTCTGTATACCCTTGTAGCATACTGTGCTTTTTTGTTTGAGCGTGAAATAGAAAATAAATAAATAAATGAATTCTTTTTACCATTTCAATAATGAAAATGCAAATTCATCAAGGCTAAAAATAACTCGATGAATTTTTCATTCGGGGAAAGTGCTCATTTATATGGTTTGTTGTATTTCTTTCATGGAGCTGAAGTAGCTTGCTGCCAATAAGTCAAGGCCGATGATAAGCATCAAAGGGCCATTTTGAAGTGGGGCTGACATCGCTTTGCTGACTTGATCATAAAATACAGGGCAAAAGCCGTCAAACAGGTCCCCTCCCCTTTGCTCAAATGGAGTCGGTTCTCAGTCATTGTTGAAATGCTCTTCATTTTCAACTCATCGTCTGAGCCAGGGGCATGACTTTGTCAAGGCCTGCTGGTAAAGATAATAAAGTGATAATTAATGATGATGGAAGTTGACCTTGGTTCAAAGGAAAGGATTTCCTTGAACGTGCCACTCACTAGCTTAATGTAAATACTGCTTGTACGTGTGATCCAAAGCATTTTAGCTCCACCTGGTGACCAGGTGCTCAGGTCAAACAATAAAACAATTCCTGTGCTGACCATTTGAATTTGTTATCAATCCCTGTTCACCAAGATGTCCAATTTTTACCTCGGGAAAAGACTGTCGACTTCTGATAAGTGGATTGATGTGCTTGTTGAAAAGAAGCACAGTCAAAACAGCTGTTCTCAATGGACAATCATAACAGGGCAGTCCATAATGATTAGGATGTCAGAAAAGACAACTGCAGGACAGTTGATAGTAATTATATCTGATTCTCTGGCTAAAGTATAGCTCAGAGGCACTCGTTGCTGCACTCTTGGCGCTTGTCTCGCATGGATTTTGCTGCCACGTTTACTTTCAACCACTCTGGCAGTTTCAGAATCACGGTGAGTTGATGAGACAAAACAATACTTGAAAAGTCGATTTGACGGTGATTTCATTAACTCAATCACTCTTTTGTGGCAAATACTACAAAATTTGCTCACTTGCTATCCCGGCCTAAACCCACCCACGGAGCAATTTTCCATTGATTAGAGGTCGGAATGGTGCATCGATGTGTGGACTCAAAGTGGGTTAAATTTTAGTTCAAAAGGGAAAGTTTAGCAGACATCTAAATCACACCTAGCTGTTGTGTGAACACAATTTCAACAGCTTTACATTGAAACACTGTTGCCTCACAGCAACAAGGTTGTGGGTTGAAATTAGATAAATAGTAAGAGATATAGATATATAGAGAGAGATGGTGTGGAGCACCCATTATTTTGTTGTACATGTATTCAAAGAATAATTTATATTCAAAGGATTTTACAACAGTTTAGGAGTTAGATCTGTTTTTTATACACAGACCTCTGTTTTCAGAGGCTCAAAAGTAATTCAACAAGCTTACAGTGTTTTAAGTATAAGGACTGGATTTAATCCCTGAATGAAAGTCTGCCCTAAGTCTAGAACCCATGGACGTCACCAAATGCTGTGTTTTCTCCTTTGAGTTCCTCTAATAAGCCTTAACTGCAGTCACCTTCAGTTCCTGCTCTTTTGTTTGTGTTTGCTGCATATTTGGCTGAGATCAGGTGACTGACTTGGTTATTGAAAAATATCCCATTTCTCCTTGAGAAACTCAAGGCAAAGAAATACTGTGGGCCATTGTCCATTTGTACTAAGAAGCACCATACAGTCAGTTTTGTTGCATTTGGCTGAATCTGAGCCAGGACTACAGCGGTCAAGAAATTGACTCTCAGATACAAATCATTACTAAAAATTGCTATCGGATTAGATGGACTCATTTGCAACAGTATCGATTTGAACAGCGCAGTCTTCGCCTCCTCCAGCTGATACACAGCTTCGCACAGCACCTGCATTCAGGCAGGTACGTGGCTCTTCCACTCAGTAGCAGCAGAAGTAGTTTACATTCACTGACACTTAACAGTGCTTTAGAAGGAATTTTGAGAAGTCAGTGAAGCTCCCAGTTCATTGTAGTACTAAAGAGCTTTCATGTATTTGCACTACGTCAGCTAACTTAAAAAATAGTCTCGTCATTTAAGTTATTGTTTTGTATTGTTCTAATAAAAATAAAATGAATAATGCCTCTTAATTTTTGGTATGTATGGTATAGAGTATTTTCCTGGGTATCAGTATTGCACTTGTACTGATGAATGTAAGATTTCTGCTACTTCAGCAGTCCCATCATTAATAAGCAATAGTGACCCAGTTCTGCTGGCAGCCATACAGCCCATGCCGGCACACTGCTTCCTCCATGTTTGACAGATGATCCAGTATGAGTCAAATCATGACTTTTTCCTTTCCTTCTCCATATTTTTCTCTTCCCATCATTCTAGTTAATCTGGGTTTCATCTTTACAAGGCATTTTTTCAGAACTGTGCAGGCTCTTTTAGAGATGTTTTTTGGTGAACTTTAAATTAAACTTCTTAAGCTTAAGTGTAACCAGTGGGTTTGCACCTTGTTGTAAACTCACTGTATTTTCAGTCATGAAAACATCTCTTGTTTTCAAAGATAGACTTACCACCTGAGAGTGTTCTTGAGTGGGCTAGATGTTGTGAAGGGTGATTTCTCAACCATTGAAATAAATCTATCGCCATGCACTTTAGTTGTTTTCATTGGTCTTTCTGGCCTTTTTGTGTTGCTTATTATTATTATTATTATTATTATTATTATTATTATTAATAATAATAATAATAATAATAATAATAATAATAATAATAATAATAATAATAATGATGTACCTTATTACATCAAAATTAGTTTTTAGCTCATATTGAAAGTTCCAGTGGAAAGCTACCAGATACAAGTTTAACACCTTAAGGTCTTTGAGATGACATGCCAATATTAAGGGAACTGGAATTTCATTTGTGTTAAAAGTGGCACGCCAGAAAATCATAACCTCAAGCAAATAATTTCATATCACAGGCATAGATATTTGTTGTGTTGCACACAATTAAATTAATCACTGTTGATAGATAATTTGACAAACTTCATTTTCCAAATTGTTATAATTGTTGCTATAAAATTGGTGCAACTTTGATTCCATTTGTCATGCTAATCTGTCAGCCACAGAGGTTGTAGCATCACTGCTTTGAAAGTGACCAAGCACAATAGTGGATGTTTTTTTGTTTTATTTTGTTTTATTTTTTTAACCAACCAAGCAAGTGGAATTCCTCTTGAAGGGTTGAGCTGTATGCGGCAGTGTTAATCTGCTGTAGCACTTGCCAACCAGACAATCTGCCCTGTGTGGTGACTGCTTCTTTGTGAGCTTGGCTGCTGAGTTCCACACATGCATATTGTTAAATCTACCTGGAATTTAATTGTACAAGTTCCAAAGAACACTCTCACCTGTGAAAGGAAATTATTTTCTTGTGACTATGTTTTCTTTTGACACAAATGTCAGTCCATAGAACAGATCTCACCTGACCATAAAACTGTTTACAACCCACCTGACGAAATAGTTTTCATTATCTGAAAATGGGGAACTGTAATTCCTAATTATTTAACCCCTTGATTTGAACCTGGAAGTCTACACTTCACACATTATTCATTTTTAAAAATAAATAAATAATGTATGGTAAGTAATTGTTTACATAGGCAAAATTACAAAAACCTATTAACCTAACTGTATATGTCCATAACAGAATTACTTTCACCAGCACTGGCTCACACTAGTTGGATGGTCTATATGTCCAATTAACCCCACACAGGGAGTCAATTTGGTTGTCACATAATTGCATTACAATTGCTCAAAAGGTAAGGAGTCCAGAAATCCTTTTGACAGGAATTTTCAGAAATGATGGGAAACACAAAGCTAGCTGGCTATATCTGTTTTGACTGTGTCCCAGAAGCTACACCTATAACATTGGGCCTTAATACATTTTATATGGGTGATTTAAAAACAAGAAAATATGCTTATACAATGAGGAAAGAAATGGCTGTAGACATCAAAACAGTCACCAGACAGTAAATTATTTTTATTTATTTACTTTTTTTTTTTTTGCTCTGTGGCATTTTAACATAGATATTGGCATTTGAAGCTCTGTATAATCCGTCATGAACGTTAGCCACATCTTCAACTGAAAACAGTCGGGCTGAATTAATGATACACAAGTCATTATTTTGTTGTCCTCTATATTGATTACATTATGCAAACATTTACAGTGTATGTTGGAATAAAATTACTCTAGCTCTAGACTAAAAATGACAATCTTAATAATTGAAGTCACAAGTTCGCAAATCTGGAGTTCAGTCAGTAAATCAACATTGAAGGTGAAAGTTAGAATTGGATATAAATATAGCTAAACCAGTCTTCTTTTCATAAGAGGCGGATGTGACTGTGGACTGAAAAAGAAAATCGTCTTAGGAGACTTATTACTGAGATCTGACGGTTTTCATAAAGGCAGGAGGTTCAAGAGTATTTTCAAAGAAGGTTGAAGTCATCCACATTTAAATGACCTGTATATAAGTGGAGCTGATACCATGTACAATAGTATTTTGAGTATTCTCAACCCGGCAAAAGGCTTCAAAAGAGTCATTTGCGTATATGCACATGCTTAAAGATAAAAATGAAATCTCCCTATTGAAAATTGTTAGTTATTTGATTTTCTAAATTTAGAGTTTGCAGAATTAGACAAGTGAGACAAACCCAGAATTCAAACTTAAATGTAAACCGTTCTGTCAAGTCGAGACAATCCAGTCAAGTAAAGCTCAGTGGTTTGAAGAGCAGATATATGAAAGAAGGCCAGTATAAAGGAAGCAGAGAAAGAAATATTGTTCTCTTTTGAAAACTGCTGTCAGGCTGACTAAAATAATTCTGCTATCACATTATGATAAGTAATAGTGGGTGAAAGTGTTTTCAAAAGAACATAAAATGAGGGAGCTGATGAAACATGAAAGTCTACAAAAACACAAGACGCTGAAGTTGATTATTACGAACTTTTCCAAGTTCAGACCAGTAGACGAGTGGTAGAAAATGCTCGGGACAAAAAATATCAAGTAAATCTGAGATGACACACCGTGTCAATGGATCAATGATGGCAGAGTCATTTAGCCAGTGCTGAGCAAGAGCAAATTGTTTGAGCAAGCAAATCAATTTGAAGTGCCTAGACTAGAAAAACCCATTTATTTACTCATGACCAAAAGCAAACACTACACAGCAAGAGGACAAAGGGAGCATCCGCATTTGAGGGGCTCAGAGATGGATACTGTAAAGGATGTTGGAGCGTGAGTGACATTAAAGCACCAAGTGGCGTGGCAGTAATGAAACGCTTGAGTGGTTTTATCATTACATCAGCAGGGACAAAATGGAAGTGCTCTAACTTCCTGACTTTCAGTGCTCACAGAGACTTAAGATAACCTTGCAGATTTACAGTCTAAATTATTGAGCTAAAACTTCTCCGAGCACTTTGCATTCATAGAGAGCTACAATGCAACAGGCAACTATTATACTGCAGCCTTGGACAATGAATTGAAAACCAGCTCTTTCTCCTCATACATTTCAAATACATAATCCCACTGAGAGCTAAATGTGCTTTGAGGCCTGTGGTTCGGGATGAATGTGCCAGTCCCATCCCTGCTGTTGGACCAGTAAAGCTTATTTAATGTGCAAACTTGGAGCAGGAGTGCATATTAACACAGTAACAAGAAATCAATCTAGCAGGTGCAAATAATCATTGCATCATGTCTAGCTTTGTTTTATTTATTTATTTTATTGTATTGCATCTAAAACCTTCTGTGACTCGCCTTCTGATCTCTTCTGATTCACTCATTGATCTTACTTTGCCAGAATCCCTCCAATGGAAAACAGATTGATCCTTGGCTGCTTCTTGGGCTGCTAATTACTGAGGGGACTGTGTCACTGTCAAGCCCTTATCTGATGCAGAGCTGTGTAGAGGAGTAATGGAACGTGCCACCTGAAAAGCTGCCTGACATAACCTTGTGTAAACATAGTTGCCCTCAATTAATCATATCATTGTTAGGGCCTCCATGAGCTTTCTGACACTGTTCCAGCATTAAGTATGTGTATAAAGTCTTGCCTTAGTACAACTGCTTACATATACCTTTTCTTAAAACATTTAAAGGTTATAATATAAAAATATTTAAGTATTAGATATTTATAAATTTCCATCAACCCACTTATCCCATTCAGGGTTGCATGAGACTGAAGCTTATTCCAGCTGCATCTAGTAAAGTCTATCTATTGCCATTAGCATTTATAATATCTAATAAATGAAAAATGTAATGGTCAAGAAGAAACAGGAGAAACACCCTTCAACCATGCAAGTGTTGTAACAGAAAAATACATATAAATGACACTGGGGAAGACAGGAACAGAGCAGTTATGTGCTCGTTACCAGTGTTGGTTAAGTTACTTGAAAAAAGTCATTAGTAACAAATTACTTATTACTTCTTCAAAAAGTAATTCCGCTACTTTACTGATAACTAAGTAACTACTTATTTCAAAAGTAAGTAGTTTCTTAGTTACTTTTTAAAAACACGATACACAACCTGAATAGGTAATAAAGCAATAGACCTTTGAGACCAATTCTACTTTCTCTGCATAATCCATCATATAAATTGCAATCAAATGAAAAAGTCTCTTTTTAAAACTTGTTTTATTAGTTTTAATCTTTTAACTTTATGGACACTGCATCAAGCAAAAATGTAATTATATGCAACAGACTTTGACTTGAAGAAATTTGTTTAACATTTAAACCTATTTTCTGCATATTCCAGCATATAAAATAAATTTTTTTTGTTTTTACACTCACTCTTTCAAATAAATGCAAGTAAAACACAGCAGAAAATAAATAAAATCAAAGACTCTGCGCCACTAAGTCCTGTCGCTCTTAAATGTATTTTTCTATTACTTTTTCTAATCTATTACTTTTTTGCAATAGTTATCCCTTACTTTACTCGTTACTTGAAAAAAGTAATCAGATTACAGTAACCCATTACTTGTAAGGCGTTACTCCCTAACTCTGCTCATTACCTTATGGTGAGTTGCATCAGATGGCGGGGGAGGATGTCAGCATTGATGGCACACCCAAACAGTTATGGGCGTAAGATGATTGGCACCTGACGTGGTGGCAACTGAGCCAGAGCCAGGTGGAAACCAGAGGTAAAGGGAGCCAGCAGGCTGAAGGAGGAGTCCTGTGAAGCTTGGATGGCTTGTGGTTCTGGAGTTGGGTGTGGGAATTCAGTTCTGGGAAACCATGAAGAAAGCGGATGAGATGGTGTTGCTGACTTCAACTGAGGGTGTAGTGGGGTGGTGGAAAGACTACTTCTGTGCTGTGCCGTCTTCAGGTCAAGCATAGTCTGGGGACAAAAGGGATTACTTGGCAACTACTCAAACCTTCTGGGTGTTATAGGGCTGTCTTGTTTGACATGCCTCTGTGACATTGCATGGAAGTTAGGATTAGTATCTCTGGATTGGCCGACTGGGGTGGCAATTTTCCTTTTCAAGAAAGAGGGCTGGACGGTATGTTCCAAATTTAGTTGTATCCCACTCTTTAGCCTCCCTGGGATGGTCTACGGCAGGGTACCGGAAAGTAGAGTCTATCTATTAGTTGAACCTTGCATGCAGCAGGACCAATACAGTTATCGTCCCAGTTGTGGAACACTGAACCAGCTTTCTATGTTTTTCAGAGTATTAAAGGGTATTGCGAAGTTTACCCAACAAATCTAGATTTGCTTTGTGGTATTATCCTTGTAGGTAATCCATCTATATAATACTAAAACACGTCTCCATATTTTATATGAGACAGCGTGCCTTTCATACGTTATTAGGATTTTGTTTATCTGTGTATTAAATGGTAAATGGCATGTATTTGTATAGCGCTTTACTAGTCCCTAAGGACCCCAAAGCGCTTTACACATCCAGTCATCCACCCATTCACACACACATTCACACACTAGTGATGGCAAGCTACATTGTGGCTTATTAGGGTGAGAATCCATCATATTTCATCCTTGAACAGAATGTGCTATCTGGTTTATTTCAGCTGTGAGGAGGTAGAGGAAGGTGATTATCATGGTGATTAATGCGGGCATATGGGAGGAACTTTGCCGTGTTATCGTAGAAGAGAGGAAAATGATTACCTAATGGAGGTGTGTCTAATGTGTTTCTTTAAAGCTGAAATCAAAGAAGAGTCAAAAGCTTCCACAGGTTACTGAATCAATTTCTCCAGGAAACCAATCATCTCCACTAGACTTTATAAAATAATAACACTGGAAAACTGAAAGTAAATAGGCAAAAGAGGCATGTGCACTTATCCCGTTAATGAATGTAGCTCTTTCAAGAGTTTTTATCAAAGCACCAGCCAGTATCCCGGCTTTTGCTGTCTAGGACAGAGCTTAGCAGGCAGATCACGTTTTTTTTTCCTCTTTCTCTAACCCTGGTGTTTTGTGCATGCAGGTGTTTGAACGTGCCCTCGCTGCTTCCATATGGCACCCACGCTGCCAGAGGAAAAAAGTATGACAAAGAAAAGCTTAATGCTGCTGGCTTATAAATAAAAAGCAATTCATACCGAAACATTTTCTCAAAGTTAGTAAAATATTATGCATTTCTGGGAAGATTTCTGTTGTATGTTGTATTTGTGCAGTTTGTGGCAATAAATTAAGTCACATGATGCTGAAATATTGCAAGTGCAGCCTGGTGCAAGCGCTTCTTTAGATTATTTTTTTCCACTTGTGCTTTCACTAATGCTTTCTCATCCCAGCATGTAATATAATGCCATCTTGCCAGATGCCTCCTGCATCTCCCCATTACGCGCAAGGTGTCCTTTGGCGTTGGTGCCTTGATGCATCGGCAGTATTGGCTGCTTAGCGATAATGGTGCTATTTAAGATACCTAAGTTAGAAGGGTGTCAGTGGTCTAAGTTGCAATTGACTGTGGTCCCCTTCCTATTGGGACCTTTGTGTTTGGGGCTTTATATGCTTTATTTTTACTTGCTTTTTACTTTCACATTGACTCGCTTATCAGGTTTAGGCATTAGACAGCTACCTTATAAGGGTATAGAGATTAAGTCACCTTGGTATTATACCCCAGGGATGAGAATGAGTCCTGAGAGCTATGGTTAAGTTCTTTCTGTCTGAAACAGAAATTTAATCCATTGTTTCCTTTGGGTTCTATTCCATTTAGGGTTCACTGTTATTTCTTATAAGCAGACCAAGAGGTGTACACACAAAGTTATCATTCATTTCACAGTTTTGGTGATCTGTTGTGCATCATCTACTGTATGGTACATCTTTGCTGATAATGCGAAAACCAAATATATATTTTTTGCATTAACTTCAACATCATATTTACTGATTCACATTGTTTGTGAGTCTGTAAACATCGAAAAACTATTGGAAAACCGTCAAGTTATGTGCAACATTTCAGACTGAAATTGGGGAAATTATTCAGATTTCAGTTTGATTGAGTCGTCATTTCCCTAAACAGCAAATAGTACAACACTAAAATTGTTTCATTTATGCATTTTGGCCTGTGCATACAGTATATCGTATATGATGACATTAGTTGTTCTATTTACATGTACATATACAGAAACCTTTTTTCAGATGGCTATCTATGGCACACTGCATTCTTTGATGTTTCCTTTAAGAGACGTGGATATCTTGAGTGTACAGATATTCCGTCATGAGCTAGTTTTTGTTGTTGTTTTTAATTATAATGGTGTTACCAAAAAATCAATATTTGTTACTTTCATCCTGCGTAAACCTGCATTGGTGCTATATAATGAATAAAAGCCACTGAGGTTTCTTGACAATACAAAAATGACAGTAGAGTTCATGCTTTAGAGGCCGTTAATGCCTTTAGAATCCTTTTTTCCTCCTTTCTTTCATTTTAACCACAATGTATTGCAAAAGTGTCAATATTTTTTTATTTTTTTTTTTTTAATGGTTTAGTGTCTTGACACGAAGCTAAAAACGTCACATTTAGAAATAGTCTGTAAAGGTGCAGTAGAGCTACCCGTGTCTCTGCCTTGGCCTGCAGGGCCCTAATGTTTTATGGAGGACCCTCAATAATGCATGGTCTTTGATAATAATTTCGCAACCGTGAGTACACTACATACTCAAAACTGGCTTTGAACTGTGACTGTGATACACATTGCCCATGGTGGAATACCTGTGTAAAGCATTTGTAGCTTGTATCTTTGTGGATGTGTTCTCAGTGGTATATGAATTACAACAGGTTCTTTGGCTTTTTGCAGTCTGAACTGTGCATTGCATGCCACTGCATTGATCCATTCCTCTCCCTTTCTACACCAGAAAAATGTACAATGATTCTTTTGGTGCTTTCACTCCCAACACCTACCCATACTGTATGCAACATACTGCAACACAGAGCCATTTCCCTTGGGTGTGTTGAAAATCATTGTGGGACATGTAGGAACTCAAAAGTGCTGTAGATGTTGACGAGCCAGGCTGAGGGTGGATACAGCAAAATAGTACATTATGCATCAGACATAAAATATTGATGTTTGACAGTGAAATAACATCTAAATTTAGATTTTTTTTTTTTTCTTTCTTTCTTTCTGATGAAGGAGTTCCTTGAGGGGTTTAAAACATTTGAGAGTATTGCTTTGTTCCTTTTTACATGTATTGGCTCAGAGATTACTACAGTGGGGCAAAAAAGTATTTAGTCAGCCACCGATTGTGCAAGTTCCCCCACCTAAAATGATGACAGAGGTCAGTAATTTGCACCAGAGGTACACTTCAACTGTGAGAGACAGAATGTGAAAAAAAAATCCATGAATCCACATGGTAGGATTTGTAAAGAATTTATTCGTAAATCAGGGTGGAAAATAAGTATTTGGTCAATAACAAAAATACAACTCAATACTTTGTAACATAACCTTTGTTGGCAATAACAGAGGTCAAACGTTTACTATAGGTCTTTACCAGGTTTGCACACACAGTAGCTGGTATTTTGGCCCATTCCTCCATGCAGATCTTCTCGAGAGCAGTGATGTTTTGGGGCTGTCGCCGAGCAACACGGACTTTCAACTCCCGCCACAGATTTTCTATGGGGTTGAGGTCTGGAGACTGGCTAGGCCACTCCAGGACTTTCAAATGCTTCTTACGGAGCCACTCCTTTGTTGCCCGGGCGGTGTGTTTTGGATCATTGTCATGTTGGAAGACCCAGCCTCGTTTCATCTTCAAAGTTCTCACTGATGGAAGGAGGTTTTGGCTCAAAATCTCACGATACATGGCCCCATTCATTCTGTCCTTAACACGGATCAGTCGTCCTGTCCCCTTGGCAGAAAAACAGCCCCATAGCATGATGTTTCCACCCCCATGCTTCACAGTAGGTATGGTGTTCTTGGGATGCAACTCAGTATTCTTCTTCCTCCAAACACGACGAGTTGAGTTTATACCAAAAAGTTCTACTTTGGTTTCATCTGACCACATGACATTCTCCCAATCCTCTGCTGTATCATCCATGTGCTCTCTGGCAAACTTCAGACGGGCCTGGACATGCACTGGCTTCAGCAGCGGAACACGTCTGGCACTGCGGGATTTGATTCCCTGCCGTTGTAGTGTGTTACTGATGGTGACCTTTGTTACTTTGGTCCCAGCTCTCTGCAGGTCATTCACCAGGTCCCCCCGTGTGGTTCTGGGATCTTTGCTCACCGTTCTCATGATCATTTTGACCCCACGGGATGAGATCTTGCGTGGAGCCCCAGATCGAGGGAGATTATCAGTGGTCTTGTATGTCTTCCATTTTCTGATGATTGCTCCCACAGTTGATTTTTTCACACCAAGCTGCTTGCCTATTGTAGATTCACTCTTCCCAGTCTGGTGCAGGTCTACAATACTTTTCCTGGTGTCCTTCGAAAGCTCTTTGGTCTTGGCCATGGCGGAGTTTGGAGTCTGACTGTTTGAGGCTGTGGACAGGTGTCTTTTATACAGATGATGAGTTCAAACAGGTGCCATTCATACAGGTAATGAGTGGGGGACAGAAAAGCTTCTTACAGAAGACGTTACAGGTCTGTGAGAGCCAGAGATTTTCCTTGTTTGAGGTGACCAAATACTTATTTTCCACCCTAATTTACGAATAAATTCTTTACAAATCCTACCATGTGATTCATGGATTTTTTTTTCACATTCTGTCTCTCACAGTTGAAGTGTACCTCTGGTGCAAATTACTGACCTCTGTCATCATTTTAAGTGGGGGAACTTGCACAATCGGTGGCTGACTAAATACTTTTTTGCCCCACTGTAAATGCTTACTGTGATGATATTTGTACAATAAAATATGTATCTTTTCATGAGGGAATGATATATTTCATTCTGCACAGTCTTCTCTTCCATAGTTTACATTGTCAGCTCAGTTACAATGTAAATTTTTTTTATGTTATTCCAGTTCTCGGTATACAAGTCATACATTCTTTACACTGAAAATGCATTAATATGCTTATTTAAAACGACTCCACTTACAAAGCATGGGGATAGCACTATATCTTCATGTGTATTGTAATCTTTCAATTACTCAAATAGTGCAAATACAACATACTGAATGCCACAAATGGGAAAAGAATAACATCTATATGCGTAAAACTGCAAATATGTTGGGATGTCTTATGATCAGTAGTACATAATATCATCAAAAGAGTAAGAGAAAGGGATAAGGGAAGGACTCAATAGTAAATGACCGTGATCTTCGAGCCTTCTAGCAGCACAGCAATAATCCTGTAGTGGAAATTACTGCGTGGGAGCATTTCCAAAAAGCATTATATCATTTTGCATCACTTAGTCTGAGCCTTTCAGTTAAATGCTCGTTAGTGTCTTTGGTTTTTTTTGTTTTGTTTTTGAAACGTATGGCGTGTAACTATTGAGCAAAGAAAAACGATTGTGTTGATGCATTAAGAATGGTCTTAAAACGGTCAATTTCTTCCCTTAGGCAAATAAGACACCTGATCACTGGGGAGATTGGCATTTTAGGTAGCCTCCCTAGTGGAGGAAGAACACTCAGAAGAACTTGTCCTTTTGCTTAGGGGCAGTTAATGCCAACTAACATATCCATTGCCACCTGTGGCCAGGGCCAAGACATAGCCTACAGCAGCTGTAACATCAGTGGAGGAATTGCCCAGCTGTCTTGATAAAACAGACAGGAGGAGAGAAAAAAACAAAGATGATGTCCAGAGGAGAGCCTTTACTTCCTGTATTAGTGCCTTCACACAGTCCCAGATTTCTTTAGCTCACAGGCTGATGAAAACTGGCTTCAGGTGTGTTATAAATAAACTCAAGAAGGTGGCAAGGATAAATTTTGCTGTTTATTCTCTTAAACTTCAGAGCACTCGGGAACTTTTCTCACCCACATACAAAATTCCCAGTGATGTAAGGACAAGACTGGAACAAGACTGACATTATCAATATCAGCAATGAACATGAGTAAACAAAGTCAGATGATATCAACATCATGGCCTTCCAGAAGGGTTTTATAGTCTATAGCTCACACGGTGTAGGCAAATTTCAGTTTGTGAAAACAGGGGTGGAGTTTCAAACAGTGGAGAAACCTATCTCAGTAGATCTACAATGCAGGATCTGTTCATTAATCAGTAAACAGAATCAAGATCATCACCAAAAGAAACTAAGCCATCACCTGTATACAAGTTCTGGCCACCTAATGAGGTACAGAATAGATCCTCACAAAGCTGCTCATTAACACAGATATCTACTGTAATCAACCAATCACATGGTAGAAACTCAATGTATTTAGGGGTGTGAGCATTACAATGACCTTGTGAAGTTCAAACCAAGCATCACAATTTGAAAGAAAATGTGGTATTAAATGAGGTGATCTGATTATTTCAGAAACGACTGCTCTCTTGGGATTTTCACACGCAACTATCTCTAGTGTTTGCACAGAGTGGTCCAAAAAAGAGAAAGTATCCAGTGAGTTTCAGTTCTCTGGGCCATACAATCAAGCCATCTCTGAATGCACAACACGTGAAGTCAGAGCTGATGGGCTACAACAGCAGAAGACCACAGCAGGTGTCATTCCTGTGAGCTAAGAACATGGAACTTAGGCTACAACTCACACTGGCTGAGCAAAAATTGGACTACAAAAGACTGAAACAAATGTTTCCCGGTCAGATGAGTCAGTTTCTGCTGTAACATTTGGATAGCAGGGTCAGAGTTTGGTGTCCAAAAAGAGTTTAAGCTGCCTGTGGTGGATATTTTCTATATTTTCCTTTGGGTCCCTTAGTTCTAACTGAACATTATTTAAACGGCACAGCCTCTACTCAATTGGCCTCCACAGTTATCAGAACTAAATCCAATAGAGGATCTTTGTAGAATTGGAAATTTGCATAATCAAGAATGTACAAATGGTCAGCCTGCAGTGACTTTGAGAATATCATCATGTCAATATGGACCAAAATCTCTGAAGAAGTTTACAGGACCTTGGTGTCCAAGGTGGCACACTATACTTGTTTGCCACAAAATTAACTAGCACTTCTGCTCCCTTATAGTGTTATATGTTCCACCTACTTACTATTGTAATTTGTGACTATGAGATCTGAAAAATGGACTGGTCAACTGGTGTAAAATTAAAAGTTTTGATACACACCCTGTACAATAATACTGAGAAAAATAAATGAATTAAAACAATTAGCAGTAACTAAATCTCATTGAATACTAAAACTGTAGTCACCATTTTCATTACAGTATTCCGCATTAACATATGGGAAATAAAAGGTTTCAACTTTGGTTTGTGCACTTTTTGCACAATAAACACTTAAAGTCAAATCCATGCAGTGCGCAATGTTTGACTTTCTCACTAATCTCCAACTAAATGAAGTATAGGTTTTGTGCTTTTAATATATGAAATATTAGTACAAGAATTTCAGATACTCAATAAAGTAGTGTACACAATCCTCTTGGTTGAGTGCAGGGAAGAAAGTCTGTTTTTGACTGGTGGTGCTGAGGTGTAATTCTCTCCTTAACATTTCAAGTTCACTTGTGTGGGAGGCTTGTTATTCATGCAGATGTCAGAAGAAAAAGCACTCTCTTACTTTCTCTCTCACTTTCTCTCGCTCTCTCTCTCTCTCTCTCTCTCTGCTGCCCTAATTCCTAGGCAAGTGCTGCAGTGTGCTTGTTCTGTTGGCAGTTCATGTCTTATTGTTTGCTACTACTTTAACACCTACATAATGTATTTCATTAAAATCTGCTGTCAGTCCCTGTCTGTTCCACTTCATCCCATCACTCAGGGGTTTTTTTCCCCCCCTTATTTATTCGTTGTTATTTATTTATTTTTGTTGCCATCATCTTCCGTCTCTGGTTTGTCTTTCTTTTACTGCCAGGAATTCAATTATCCTGGCTGTTGTTTTATGATGTTGTCATGACACCCAGTGACGGATTCATTATCTCATCTCCTTTCTGGCGTGTCTTGATAGTAGCATCAGGTCTGTTATCAGAAAAGTTCCACCGAGTGTGTTCTGTTTTGCTAAATGCGCGCAGTCCGAAGATTTCAGCTTGTTTCTCCTAATTAAGTGAAAGATGAGGAAAAGATGAAATGAACAAACAGGCATTTGAAAGGTGGCAGAATAAGACAGTAATTTAGATATTGTTTTCACAAACACGAATTAAACAGCGATGAGCGAGTGATGAATCTGTTTATTATAGTCTCATTTGTGTGCGAGTTGAATAGCTCTTGGTATTGGTTCTAACACCAAGTTGAAACATTCATATTGTTATGAAGAACTGAGATTTAAATTGTAATGATGAAAATGTATCCTGGTGAATTCATTTTGCACAAATTGAAAGGGCGAAGCTCTAATGAAAGCTACTGGATTTGGGGCAGATTCTTGGGTTATAAGATGATTGTCACTTGGTGAAATTTAGCTCTCTTTAAAACAGGAAAGTAAGTATCTTCTGGTCAGGTTATGAAAAAAGTGTGATCTCTATCTTTTTATTTTTCTATCTTGTTAAAAATTGCACAAAACCCTAAATGCACCTTATATAGGACAGAATAATAGGGTCTTTTGATTCAAAGACTGTGCCTTTCCGTTCATTATGTACCTTTTTTAATAAAACTTTCTGTGTTGCAGGAAATGAGTTTGGCCATCCTGAGTGGTTGGATTTCCCCAGAGAGGGCAACAATCAGAGTTACCACTATGCCCGGCGGCAGTTTAACCTGGTAGATATGGATCACCTGCGCTACTGTCAGCTCTATGCCTTTGACCGGGACATGAACCGTACTGAAGACAAGTACGGCTGGCTGGCAGCTCCACCTGTAAGAACGTCACACGTTGACTGTACAGTAGGCTTTATGCACGCAATGTGATGAAACGGCAAAAAAAAGAAATCGCTGCAGCAACTTTTCAAACACATATACAATAATAGCCTGTCGTTTCTCAACCAGCTGTTTATAAGTCTGATAAAGGTTTATTTTCTTCAAGATTAAATGTAGTCTCAGCTCACTATCTTCACATACCTGTAAAGTTTCCCTGCACACATTAGAGTTCATTTTGTAAATGTCTTGTTTTTCTGGCTGCTGTCAGGTTGAACAGTAATAGATTTCCTGAAGCTTGTGTCTTTGCCTGCGTTTGAAGCCTCTGGGAGAAGGGAAAAAAAATGTGTTTTTTTTTCTCTTGAGGTGCTGGTAGCAAAGTAATGGGATAATGCAAATGGAGACTTTGGCTAAATTGACAGGGATTAGAAGTGAGTGTGTGTAATTGATTCAAAAATACCTTCCCTCACATCCCTGGGAACCAGTCCCCAGATTAAAGCTACTTCACCTTGCTATGTTACACTCTGTCCTGCGGAGTGCTGCTCGACAGACATACAAATGCAGCAGAGTAGAAAAAAATATCAGAGGGCATAATTAGAGACATGCCTGGTTCACACGGATAATTTCTGCATATTGGCCTATCAGTCAAAAGTGTGTTCTGAGTTACTGGAGGCTCCTACATCCTTTAGAAGTAGATGAGAGACAGAGCTTTGGAGGTAAGGCAAAGGAAAAGTACAGCCTTACTGATTTGTGTGCTGCCTGCTGGGTAAATGAGAAGGAATGCTGATCGTAAATGATGCTACTGGCAGGGAAAGTGAATACATTTGGCACGAGAGCTGACCTGCGGCATACTGTGAGTGCTGTTTTTCTTGGTTCTGTGCATTTAATGTAAAATCATACAGTAGGTCACAGTTATATAATATACACTTAAGACATCTCAAACATAAATGATGTTCTGTAATAGCAGTTGTGCTGTGCTCTACAGCCAGATTTAGCAGTATGTGTCTTATGGAGGGTCAAAGAGCATGTATATGTGATTCGACTTTCACTTTGTGCGTTTTGTTGCCAAACAAATATCTGAAAGGTTGTTGAGATGTATTTATGTCAAGAACACTAAGGAACAATCTGGCTTTCATCTGATCTTTAAATAGTCATTTGATTGTCTCAACATACTATAGCAATCAAAGGAGCTTGCAAAGAAAAGCGTCTGGACTTCTTTAAGTTACTTGAAGACGTTTCACCTCTCATCCGAGAAGCTTCTTCAGTTCTGTTTGACTCCCATCACCCTCTGGAACACAAACTTGGAGTAATTAGGACCCTACACCACCGGGCAGAACATGTTCCCTCTAAGCCTGAAGGAAAAAAGAAGGAACACACACATGTAAAGGAAGCACTCAAAACGTGCGGCTATCCTAAATGGGCGTTCTTAAAGTCAGCAAAGAGGCACAGAAAAGAAGACAGACACCAGCGAGGGAGGATAAGAAAGACAGACGCAACAACATTGTCATCCCCTATGTAGCCGGTGTATCAGAGAAACTCAGGAGAGTTTTCTCCAAGCATCGACATCCCAGTGTATTTCAGACCCAGCAACACGCTCAGACAAAAACTGGTTCACCCGAAAGACAAAACGCCAAAACACAGACTTAACAATGTGGTGTATGCTGTACAGTGCAGCGAGGAATGCCCAGACCTCTACATTGGAGAGACCAAACAGCCACTTCACAAGCGCATGGCACAACACAGAAGAGCCACCTCCACAGGACAAGACTCAGCAGTCCATCTGCATCTTAAGGATAAAGGACACTCTTTCGAGGATGCCAATGTTCACATTTTGGACAGAGAGGACAGATGGTTTGAAAGAGGAGTGAAAGAAGCCATCTATGTCCACTGTGAGCGACCATCTTTGAACAGAGGCGGGGTTTACGACACCAACTCTCTGCCATCTATAATCCAGTTTTGAGATCCCTTCCCAGACGCCTTAACGCCCACTCACATCCTGGGCCATCTGACCTCAGGAATTCGCATGATAAGGTGGGGCCAGGTTTCACAATGAAGCTCACCCGAAACCCTGGCTGATTGGGACCCACACCCAGTTTCACACCTTGGCTCAGGCGATTAGAGGATCATCAGGGGGTCCTTTTGTCCCTCTGTGGGGGGAACTCCCACTAGGTTTATATCTGGGACTCTCCACCATTTGACCTTAGAACTGAAGAAGCTTCTCGGATGAGAGGTGAAACGTCTTCAAGTAACTTAAAGAAGTCCAGACGCTTTTCTTTGCAAGCTCCTTTGACTACGATGACCTGGATGACTGAGAACCTTCACAGACATACTATAGCAATATTATCTTGGGGAAAAATGTCTTGGACTCCACTTTTTTCATTGCTCTCAATGCACATAACATAATAAGGACAAACATTGAATATAACAACACCAATACAGCATATTACCAGATTTATACATGCAATGGTGCAAAACTGCTAGAATCATTATGGAATAAAGAAGGGATGGATAACTGGTTACTGTATATACAGTATTTACATGATGTCTTGAGTTGTAGGTTGCAGAAAGAAACTCTACATATATCTGATTTTGGATTTGTTTAACTCTTGAACGGAGGGCAGGATGTTAGCAAATTTTTAATCCTCACTGTCCGTTTTAGTCTGGTTTATCAAACGGGTGATCCTGATACTGCGAAACACGTCCACTGGCAGCAAACTGACAGATTTGGTGAGAAATGATAGCCTGTCTCTGCTGCTATAATCTAAGTCTATAAATCAACTAATCAGAATATGTACTAACAAATAAACCAGCAGACATCATGCGTTTGAAGATATACGAGACATCGATTACAGATTGGCCACCATTGAGTCCATATAAGCCCTATATTTCTCAATAATACAATGTTCTTGTTTTTAGCAATATATACTCATGAATTTGATGCCAGAAACACATTAAAAATAGTATGGGGAAATAGGGCATGTTATCACTGTGTTGTATCACGTCTTCTTTTCTTACTACTTGTACAGGAAGCCGTTCGAAATATGAGGAGACCACTTGTTTTCAAAGTTTTTATTATTAGACTTGAGGCATCCTTTGTTGGCTCTGGATAATATCAAAATATTTGTCACTGAGTGACAGGTATGAATTTCAGATCTTCAGACAGTCTCGGTCGTTGTGTCCTTGGGCAAGACACTTCACCCGTTGCCTACTGGTGGTGGTCAGAGGGCCCGGTGGCGCCAGTGTCCGGCAGCCTCGCCTCTGTCAGTGCGCCCCAGGGTGGCTGTGGCTACAATGTAGCTTGCCATCACCAGTGTGTGAATGTGTGTGTGAATGGGTGGATGACTGGATATGTAAAGCGCTTTGGGGTCCTTAGGGACTAGTAAAGCGCTATATAAATACAGGCCATTTACCATTTGTGTAGAAAAAGCAGCGTATGTTGCTCCAAAATATAAACATGTGGTTTAACATTAATACATTGAATTAATATAGCATTAAAATCTTCAAAGTAACCAATGCTCTATGCAGGAATGCATCCCTATGCCTTCATGGATGCTGCCTTATATACATATGTATGTATGCCTGTCTTTTACTTGTAATAGCATGTAGCATTACATCAGTTAGTCAGTACTTGGATAAAATGGTACACACAGATATTATCTCTAAAAAAAAGAAGTTTCTAAGTAGAGGCGTTAATCAATATAGGCATTATGTAAAACTTAAGCTACTCATAAGATATTGAGTAAGTGCCCTGAAGACCAGACAAGAGATAATAAATCAGCTCTAGTGGTTTGTGTGGCTGACCCTGTGTTCCAGTGTCTGTGCACACAGAAACAGCTGAGACAAGAAATTCTTATTCACAGAATGAAACAATATCACAAAAAGAACATCAGAACATCACTCGCAGATAAGGCCAATAAATGTTCAGAGATTCTGCTATAATAACCAGATGAGGCGAAATCCTTTGTATGGCTCATCAGTGACATTGCCAAGGTAATTGTTCTTAGTGGGGAAAATTCTATAGCTCGGTTAGTTCAATATTTCACTGTAGTGGAAGGATCCAAGGGCATTTTGTAGTTAAAACAAGAAGCATAAGCTGATATGTCAGCAGTTCTCCTTTTTGTCCCTGGTGTAAATGAACTAAGCAGAAATGGAAACATGCAGGGACTTTGCTGAAAAGTGAGATTTGTGCATATGTCTTTGAAGATGTGCATCTGTGAGTTTTAAAAGGCCAAAGTTTTTGGGCTTGAACTAAAACTCCTCTTCCTTGAGGTGTGCAGCTCTGAATGTATTTTACGATAAAGCAGCACTCACTAGCAAATAAAGCAAAAATAATTTATAGCTCTGACACCAACCATTAGAAATACCCAAGATGCTTTTAATCGCTTGCAATGAAACTTTAGTCAGTCTTTGATGGAAATCGTAAAAATGGTCTATAAATCCAGCAAATCAGAAAAAATGCACTTTGCATAGTTTTTTTCCTAATAATAAGGTCATTGGAATCAGCAGTTTGGACGTGAGGCAGTGATTCATTCACATAGTTTTCAATAGAAAACCTTGGGGGCAAAAGTCAAATCATTATTTTTGCCTTTTCCAGCAGCAGGTTACATCTTCAAATGTATTTTCAATGTCTCCTATCTCTCCGGAAACGGAAAATGTTTGCCTGTGGCATATCCAAAGTTAAATCCAATTTTTCTGCCAACTGCGCTGGGTGCGCTGGACTGCAGCTGACTTAATATAAGTTCTAGCGAAGAAAAGGGAGCAGAGAAGAGGATAGCATTTTGTGCAAATATTGGATTTTAGCAGTGGACTAGCAAAAATTTACTCATTCAGATTGCTGACTTCAAAAATAAGCTCTTATTGCCTGGCTAAGTTTCAGTCAAAACAGCTCCCAATCAGGGGGATCCTGCTGGCAGTGACAGAAATTTGACAGACTGTGACCTAATGTCATACTAGAGGGTTTTGCTTTCATATCGGGGGACCATTTATTGGCCTCCTAAATAGGTATTTTTCTTGTTCCCCACTTGAAAATTATTACATTATAATTTTTATTTTTCCATGAACATTTACAGATTAGGCTATAATCAGAATATATTCCTAAACTACGAAGACAGATGATTACATTGTCATTTAATGCTTATTTTTATTTATGACTAGCTCTGTGTTCTAATTTGGTCAAGACTTCATGGCTTCAGATTAAACTGCCGGTCAGTGAAACTTGGCTTTACTTGGAATTTGCAGAGTTCTCATGTAGAAATGGACTTGGGAAAAGACTCCAGACTGTCAGCTCATTTCTTAACCTCCATCCTCTCTGCTGGTCCAGTTGTCGGGGTGCTTATCTTCTCGTTCAGCCGTGAATTTGCTGCCCTGAAATTGGCTTGGGGAACAAGGCACTAAAAATAGGGGGTGGGGTGACATTGATAATCTCTGCTAATGACACGTTAACAGTAGCTCGCTCCACAGGAGAGTGGCGGCTTTATCATGTGCAGCTGTCTAGGGCTGACAGTGTCTGCCTTGCGCTACCCAGGGCCGCTGCTTTCTGCTGATGATTGCCACCCAAAATTTGATGTGGGAATGTCTCTTAGTGTGTTTGGAAATGTGTAGTCCACTGATATAATGTGCTCCATTATAATTCTCTAAATCCAAGATGAGAAAGGTAATGACTATTCATGAAGAAATACTTTATTAGCTTTTCTTTCTCTCTCCTCTCCCCCTCCAGGCCTTTGTCAGTGCCAAGCATGAAGAGGACAAGGTCATTGTGTTTGACAGGTCAAATGTGCTCTTTATCTTCAACTTCCACCCTAGTAAGAGCTTCCAGGACTACAGGGTGGCTGTAGAAGCTCCAGGAAAGTATCCTTCATATGTCTTTTTTAAATTTTATTTTAATTTTAAATCTTCAGACTGTGGCTTTCCTTTGTTACACCACAGTGCACACTTACAGTGCCTCTCAGAGTAATGTTGTCCTTGTTAGTTAGTTAGTTCCTTTATATAATAACACGACTAATCTTTTGAGCTTGACAAATTACTAACTGACAATATTTCAACCAAGACAGTAATTGACTGTTAAAAGGGAGACTCAAACAAAAAGCTGGGAAATACACGATCCACCCTGCACAGCTTGACTTTGAAAGCTCACAGAGAATATACGATCTGTTTTGGGATTGTGCTTCTTTTGTTGACATTATTTTACCCTGCTGGATACATCCTCTCAACTCTGGCTATTCTGTAAAACTCAAGCACTGCCAGTAATTCCATTCTCCATTTGTACTAAAAATGGATGTACTAAAACAAACAGCTGGCAATATCTGTATTTTTGTTTAATGTCAAAAACTCCAAATCCAAACCAAATGATTTTTGCTCTTAAATACAGTCAATAAATTAAGTTTTAGACTGCTGGGCACTGCAATATTAAACAAATGCCATGTAACAGGAGGAGTATAATGTGTGTATTTTTCATGTGAGTGGGGACTTTATAATAAGCCTCTGTTCCTTTGCCAGCTTCACTGTGTGTGACCTATCCCAAAAAAGTAGTATTTTTATCACACCAGTTCAGAGCTGATTCATCTCAATTTCTTCCTTTGAGTTTGCTGTGGGTTACAGCAAACTCAAATATATATATATCTATAGATATATAGATATATATAGATATAGATAGATATATAGATATAGATAGATATATAGATATAGATATAGATAGATATATAGAGATAGATATAGAGATAGATATATAGAGATATATCTAGAGAGATAAGTGTAGAGAGAGAAACTTTCTGTTGTTTTTGGGTTTCTGTTTGCAATCCAGACACACTTAAACACATATTGCTTCCATGGTAGTAACCAGTTTGTGTCCATTTGCTGAAATATAATTTCAAAACTAAGCCATTGATTTAGAAATCCCCTGCACACAGTGGAAGCACTGTGATGTCCCTGTAGATTAAGGCAACAGAATAGCCAGTTGGATCCCAGATTGCACATATGCTCACCTACTGTGTAGCAGACTATTTTTATAGTTGCTGATTTCCGCATGTTGGCTATGTCGTAGGGTAGTGGAGAGTTTGCATGTCATCTCACTGTGACTGTGTGAGCTTTATGTGGGGACCCCAGTTTTCTCCCACAGTCGAAAGACATGCTTGTTAGCTTAATTGGTGAATTTTTGTCTGTCTGTCTTTGTTAGCCCTATGATAGCATAGCAGCCTGTCTAGGATGTACCTTGTGCCTCACCCAGTGTCACTTGGGGGATAGGCTCTAGCTAGTACACTCACAGCCCAATGACCCTACTGGGACAAGTAGTTATATGCATGGATGAATGGATTATAAGCTGTGCATGAGTTTCTAAAGCTACATCACATGCAATATCAACTACTGACAATTTTGAAAGAATAACACAGCTCTACATAAAACTCCCATAAGTACATTTAATAAGAGAAGATTTTAGACTGAGAAGTGGATCAGACTTGTTAAAAGTAAATGCATCCTGTAAAGACTCACAGTTTTAATGGCAGTGTTTCCTCTAGAGCTAGGACTTTTGTAATATAATTTTAGCAGTTGCTGTTGAGGGGAATATGAGTTGGTTGTTTATAGTAGTGTTGTTATGCTATTAGAGAGAAGTAATAGCAGAGCCCAGTGATTCAGAAAGCATTCTCTTTAGCAGTATTGGCTGTCAGAAATTTAATGAGTCCCACAGTTGTGATTACAGCAGGCTTAATGATCAGGAATGTGAGCGGGGACAGGAAGCTGACAGATTTGTATTTATTATAACGGACATCACTCCCTTATGAGGCCCACTGCAGCTCACACCAACAGCTTCCCGGATGGATATGAAGCTCTGATGCATTTCCAGCTACGACTTAAATGATGTGATAGTGAGTCAAAATGCAAGACAGAGTTTGGTAGGTTTTTTCTGTATGCCAGCAGCAGATTACACATGAGAAATTCAATCAGATGGTAATGATTCGATTGACTGGTATTAAACAGGAGTTATTCTTATTATTTCTACATCATTTTTATTTTATTTAGATGGATAAGTGGTTGCCTCTGGCTTAATTAAATAATGAAGCTCTGTCAAACTGTAATAGAACATAAATAGAAAACACTATTATCGCAATCAAATATGTTTTCTATGCGAATTGTACAGTATTTTGCCAAGCTATGTTATTTGTACTTATTATATAAGGTCACATACAGGGAATGATTAGGTGACATTGTCTTAGTAGCATAAATAACACAGTGGCAATAACGTTTTTGCCATCGAATTGATTGTAAGAGTTAATGAACACATTATTAAATGTGAATAGTAAGAAAAGACATTAATCAAGTTTATTCAATTATTAAAAACCAACAGAAGTGACATCGAATATTTTAACATCATCCTTTAATTGTAAGCGTGTTTGATGTGCAGTAATTGTACGTTCTGCTTTGTGTTTTTACTTTGCCTTGATGGGGTGAATCTTGGGCAAAGCACTAATAGCCTTGCTTCACAGTGTCGGCAACATCGTTTTTGAGGGTTTATTTTCATTTAGATGCAACCACATCTTTTCCTCCTGGTGCTTCTTTTGATGTTTAAGGAGCGGCCTCAGACACTGGGTGGGTTGAGAGGAAATGCAAATAAATGTGAGGGCAAAGCTTTGCCTGTCATTATACAGAGAGGCGGTAAACACATAAAGGCAAATGTGCTGTGTGTGTGAGGAAGGTAAATGTGCCGTGTGTATGAGGAGATGCAGATCCTCCGATGGGAATGTGTGCAGAGGATCCAATTAGGCTAGAAGACAGATGAAAGTGCCACTCAGAGGCAGAGGAGGTAAACAAGACAAGCTCAAAGAGTCCAAAAGTGCTTTTTCATTACACTCAGCCGTCATATACTTAAACTTTCTTCTACCTGTGTGAGGGTCAGGGATGTCACAGTGGAGCTCTACTCCACTGCGGTATCTGGAAATAATAGCGAGATGCAGGTGACCATGCTGTGCACTAGTGAAAATTGATCCAATACAGGATGTCATTTCCTTTAGCAATACAGCAAGTACCACATTATATCAGAGGGTGTTCCTCTCTAGCAAAAAAAGACCTTCTGTGGCCCTCGGTCTCATGTTGCATGGCTGCGTGGCATTTAAATTGATCTTCAGGTGCTTATTCTTTCCGGCATCTTCCATAATTATGTTATTAGTCAGTTACAAAAATAAGCACTATGTTACCTTAGTTGCAGTACTCTTGAAATATATCACCGGATCTGGGTAACTCTGGGTGAAATAATTACATGTTTCAGTATAGTAATCCATCAAAATCCGAGCCTCTGTAACCGCAAGACGTCGTCAGATTTTTCTTAGACTAACTTTCTAATTGTTCTCTTTAGGATGTGTGTTTTTGTTTCTCTCTCAGAAGAACTGCAGTGAAAGTAAAGCGAAGCACTTCGCCTATAAAATTGTTGGCCATTAAAATGCAGTCAATGTCAGGTTTTTCGACAGCCACTCAAACCGTTTGAGTGAGGTTTTTTTCTTTTCTCTCCGAATCGTGGTGGACACGTTCTTCAGGCAGTGGTCTTTATCTGGCTGGTTAGAGTATTTGAAATCCCAGTTGGATCCCGTCACGAAAGCTGTACCTGTCAGTGCTGATTGGTCTTTGATTTACACTGTGCCAATAGGCAGTTGCAATTGTGTCAGGTCATCATTTTTACTTTCCTGTCTGAGCTGCTCCTGGAATGCCATTTGGGATAATTCAACTACAGGTGTAGTGACACTAAATGACTAACTATGCATGAGCGAAAATAACGTGCTCTGATGTTATCTATAATATTCCAGGTAAGGTTTCTGAAAAAAGGAACTATACATCTATTTCTTTTTAATGCAGCTCTCTGCAGACTGCTTTAAGATAAATGGCGATGTGGCTGTGTGGTATTCCATTAGGTTGTAACTCTAACGGATATCATCCACAGACATCCTCATCAGTCTGGTGGCTTAATCTCTGATTCCAGAAGATGTTCAAATGGTGTAGACAGATAGAGGAGCTTCTTTATTTCAGACATTAAAAGAAAATTAAATCCTCTGGTTTTATTTTCGTGGTGTTGGCCATCATTTCTCATATTTATGATAACATTGTACTCAATAAGGTAATCCTTGAGTTCTGGAAACATACTGATTACTATCAACGGTATACTGAGGCAAGAAATGTGAGCAGCCAGGTGATAAGAGAAGCTATAAACAAGCCAAGCAGTTTGAATAAATTGTTTACAACTATAAGGAAAATAAACTACATTCCATCTGCATCCCACTAAACCTCTGTAACATGTGCTATGGTTTTATGCTGCAACCTTTTTGGGTACAGTTTACTGTAAGGGATACACTGACAGGAATACATAAGTCACCTACCTACTGCACTTGTCTGTTAACCACACTTATTTAAAGTCCAGTTAGACAGTTCAGTCATCCAGAATCAATGACTTTCCTGTTCAGTATATAAAGTATTTTATTGTAAAGACTAAACTCTAAAAATGTACAATTTACAAGGTGATCCCAGAGTTCCGTACACGACCTGAGTGTTAGTTCAGGTAATAATTATGTTCTATGGTTCTAAATGAACCATAGAATATGAAGGGAGATTAATAATATTTGAGTACAAAAATGATGTTTTCTTTAAATTTTAAACAATCCTATGCTTCAAAGCCCTTGGCGTATTTTCTTTCCAAATGTGTAATAGACATTTCTTTTATATATAATGATAACTTAAGAATGAAAAATAAATCTTTGTCACTTTATTAAAAGTGTGACAAATGTGTTGGATAATCCCCAAGTTTAAGAATGAAAGTAAATGATTAAAAAAAGTACAAAACCAAATTTTGCTGGAGACTTAAACATACTTTTAAGCGCCATGTTTTTTGGGGGGGGGGTTTCAGTACGTAGTCATCAAATTTAAACATAATTTATGATTTTTATCTATTTATTTTATTTTATAGCAATATTCTTTAAAGCTTCTACTTTGCATCAGATTGGGTTTCAGCTGCTAGTTGGCTCGAGCTGCCTCAACACTTTCGGTCACAAAGGAATAATTTCTTCCACTCTGATGAAACTTACACCAGCTGAGCAGCAAGCAGGGTAAAAATCGACTCTGAAAAGGCTAGATACACTATTTAGAAGGCTTACAAGGCCATGCCGCATTCTTCAGATGTGCACATGCAGCTTGCTCAGCTCTTGTTTACCCTCGCCAGGGTGCTATTACTTTCATATGGCCTGGGAAAAAAAAAAAAGACGAGTTGATGGAGAAACTAAGTGGTAGCTTGGTCTGCAATCGCAGCCATGGCGAGATTGTTTTCAGGTCATCAATGACTCGAATCATCTAGCTTCAGACTGCCTTTCTGCTCATTGGGCAAAATTGATTGTGTTCTTTAATCTTCTCCTTTATTCACAGAGGCTGTATTGATTAAAATACTGTAAGCTGTTGTTGCAGCCATCTGTAGCCACTAACAAAGATGTAATCGCTCAAAGCATCCAACTACCAATTTGTGCCAGTTTTCACTTCCTTTCAGAGAACTTTGCCAGGGAACTGTGAATTACTTTAACTGTGCATTTTCAGCATACACACTGTGCTGTGTGTGTGTATGTGTGTATGTAATTTTGTATGTGTATATAAAGGAAGGAGTACTGCAGTGCTGCTTGCACTCCAACTCAGTTTTGAAACATGCTAGTGGAATATTTACAGTTCACATCCTTATTACATTCACTCACTTGGGAAGTTTTTTGGTGTTATTTGTATTAGAAAGATTAAACTTTCACACTTCACATCACGTATCTTAGTTTCCCGGGCGCATTATAATGCCTGAGAGAATATGTCTATGTTTTTTCGATAGGTATTGCAAAGCTTCTATTGCAAAATGAATTTGCTCTGTCAATAAATCACCATAGTGGCAAGTTGAGCAAGGGAAGGTGTGGAGGAAGGGATCTTTCTCTTGAGCAAAAACAATGCACAGAGGAGAGCTTCTTTTTAATCATCACTATCAAAGCAGACAAGCAGACAGCAAAAGCAGAATTTTCCAGGCTCTTGGGCAGAATGAGGCAGCGTTTGAGGATCATGCTTAAACTCAGGAATGTCGCCTACGGGTAGATAAGGTGATTATTCAGCCAGCCAATTAGGGGGCTGTTTACATGTTTATCCCGTTGTCCTGTTTTTTTCCCTTCCCTATAGTACCAATCTTTATAGCTACCAACCCTGCGATATACAATAATATGCACAGATGTTTACAGGTGTTTACATTATGCATGGGGAATCAGGGTAGACATGGTATCTACTAAGGATTTCTGGCTGGTAAGAGTAAGGCTAACCTTTGCATGTTGGGAAGTTTTTAAATTAGAAGCACAGTACTTTGCAAAAATCTTGGGTCTCCCCTCATTTCATATTTTGCTAGGAATCACTCACTATGTGTTAATAGACCTCTCTGCACGGAATCATACTTGTTATTAATCTCTGGCTCTCTTCCACAGCGTGTCTTTTATCCTGTCTTCCTTCTCTCACCCCAACGGGTCACGACAGATGACCCCGCCCCTCCCTGAGCCTGGTTCTGCCAGAGGGTTCTTCCTATTAAAAGGGAGTTTTCCCTTCCCACTGTCGCCATAGTGCTTGCTCATAGGGGGTCATATGGTTGTTGGGTTTTTCTCTGTATGCGTGATTGTAGTGTCTACCTTACAATATAAATTATATTATATTGTTGTGATTTGGCACTGTATAAATACAACTGAATTGATTTGAAAATGGGTTGAGTGGAGCATGAAAGTCAATATTTGGTAGGACCATCACCTCAAGGCAGCCTGAATATTCTTTGGCAAGCTTTGTTGCAATTTCTTTAAGTAGTCCTCAGGAATAGTTTAACAGGTTTCTAGGACTTTCAAAGCTATTCTTTTAATGATGCCTGTCTTTTGTTCAGCTCTCTATCACAACCTGGCATCCACATATGTGGACATCACATTTTGGGTTATTTAGACCAAAATACTCAATTTTGCTTTACAAGGGCCCGATATCCACTTACGAGGACATTATACTGCTACTGTTCTATCAAAATTTTAAACGAATATCCTCATATGTGGCTCTTATTTTTCTTAAAAACAAAAATAAGCTAAAAAAAAAAATCTGGTAATTCCTTGTTTTGACGTTCTTGGGCCCCAATCAGGCCAAATATCGAAGAGAAATTAAAAATGCATGCCGTGGAAGAGTTCGGGTCTTAGGAGGTTAATGTAGAGATCCGGGGAGGCCAATCAGTGACTGTAGTATTCCATTGTGTGTTTTTGTATCCTGATATGATTGTATTGGCAGTGTATTTAGGATCATTATCATGCTAAAAAAAAATGTAGCTGTTGCCAATCAGACACTTTGCAAATGATATTCCATGTTGGTTCCAACTCATTCCTGCATTTATAATTACATAGACTTTGACAAGACCTCAAACAGCTGAAACGCAGTCCCAAACCATGTTTTACAGATTGCTGCAAATACTCACTGTTGTACCTCTCTTACAATCTCTTCTGTGCTACTGATGATGATTTGAACCAAAAATTACAAATTTTGACTTATCACTTAAGACCTGTTGCCACTTCTGGCATACTTTAGCCTCTTCCTCCCTATTCCCTTAAGAATGTTTTCTTGACAGCCACCCTTCCATTGAAACCATTTCTGATGACACTTCAGTGAAAAGTAGATGGATCAACTAAAAGGCCAGATGTATCTCTCAGGTCCTGTGTCAAACCTTAGCTGGATTTCTTTCCCTATTTTTGAAGGATATGGCTTTTAGAAACTGTTCATCTGCTGTAGACAGTTTTGTAGGCCTGCTTGTTCTTTTTGTTCTCTACTTGTCCAATGTCCTTTATTTTTTCCAAGGACGTGGACAAGTATGCTGTTTTCAGCGAGTGACACTTTAGGAATTACCTTGTTGGTGCAAAAAGAGCTATTTTATGTCTGTCAAACTATGTTGTCTTTGGCATTCAGATTCAGAGAAAAGGAATGAGCTGCAAGTGAAAAGGTGTCTAAAGATAAAATTTAGTATTGGCCCTTTTTAAGTTTTCTGTTATGTGTAGATACAACAGTGTTGTTAGGTACCCATTTGAATAATTCATCAGTTCAAGTAATTCAACAAACAAAAACATCTTTCCACTGAAAATGATCAGGTGCAAGGTGTTCAAGAACACTTTAAAAACTTACAAGAAAGTTTGTCTTGTTGGAAGCAAAATATATAGAAATTAAGGGGGACTAAATTCCAAAGTATTGTATATTTTATTTATTCATGCATGTTTGCCAAAGTGCACTTTCTTTCATTTTTTAAATCTTGCTTTTAAAGTATTAAAATATTTTCTCTGACATTAATAACAGCCCTGCAACTGATCCTGACACCCATCCTTAGTCCTTTTTTTTTTTTTTTGTCAAGTAACAACATGCTCATGTCAAGTAGTTTAAGAAAGAAAAGAGGAGTTTTCTAAAAGTCATGGAGGATTGATTCTGGCTCTTAACAATTTTAATATCACATCAGACGTTAGTTCGACATTTGCTTCAGCTGAAGGGCATAATTATGCATGTAATCAGTTTAATGTTGTAGCATGTATTCTCTACAAAGGTGACTATCTGCTGAAGTAAATACTGAAATGCTCACTAGAGCACATAGAAAGACTTGCATATTGTATTTCATCCACTATCCTTCCATATTTCTTTGTTTTAAAGAGCATGCAGATTTATTGATGACCAAGTTTAAGCAGCTGCAATAATTCAGCCCAGAAAAGTTTGAGTCATTTTGTACAAGGACAGCACAGAAGCAAGGTAAAGGATTATCCTCACTTTTCAACCATCCATACATACACTACCTGCAGCTTTCCTCTTGACTATTTCTTTAAGGGCATCCAGACGCCTTAACGCCTTAACGCCCACTCACATCCTGGGCCATCTGACCTCAGGATTTTGCATGATAAGGTGGGGCCAGGTTTCACAATGAGCTCACCCGAAACCCTGGCTGATTGGGACCCACACCCAGTTTCACACCTTGGCTCAGGCGATTAGAGGATCATCAGGGGGTCCTTTTGTCCCTCTGTGGGGGGATACTCCCACTAGGTTTATATCTGGGACTCTCCACCATTTGACCTTAGAACTGAAGAAGCTTCTCGGATGAGAGGTGAAACGTCTTCAAGCAACTTAAAGAAGTCCAGACGCTTTTCTTTGCAAGCTCCTTTGACTACGATGACCTGGATGACTGAGAACCTTCACAGACATATTTCTTTAAGGAAATCTGTGGTTTACTTTGCTGTCTTAGTGCAGTAAAACACAACATCTCCTCACCCTCTCTGATTCCTCACCTGATAAAGACTTAATGTCAGTGTACAAAAGAATAAAAGATAAAGTTTATCTTCCACATACAGTGTTTGTATACTAAAAAACAGAACTGGTTGCAATGTTCAGTACAGTATTTGTTAGTAGCAAATTTAGACAAGTAGCCTCTTGTACATCTGCTAAATACCAACTTGAGGGAGCTCAACAACTTGGCTAACTCAGTGTTATTTAGATATATTTCAATGAGTCTGCAGTGATTTGCTGAGTACTTGACTTAAATCAGTCTAGTCTCTTGTCAAGTTGTAAAACAACAAAATGTGAACAAATCCTAGAGGAGGAGAGAGTATTTTTTATGATTTGTCATGTGTATCTGTTGTCACTCATTTGGATCACTTTTTCTGATTAAATTCATTATTTATGCAGTGCATTAGATAAATTAGACTGTCAGGCTGGATGGTTGAGCCATGGCTGAATCGCTTCTCTATTTATGTTAATTTCAGGCAGCGTTCTCCTCGTGTATTTGGGCTCCGCACTGTCGCTGTGCTGTGCCGCGAGGAGGAGATGAATGCTGATGGATGTGAGGATTTCAATGAGTATAAACCAGCTGAGCACTGCTAAACCAAATCTGCACACCAAAAGCACTAGTGCTAAAACTCCTTCTGCACTTCTTAGGTCTTCAATCTCATAAGCTAGTTTCCCACTGCTATTGCGCCTTAACCTCAATCTTTGCCAGATACAAAATCAAGCTGGATTCAGATGCGGCTCAGTATGGAGGTCACGGACGGCTGGACCACAACACGGAGTTCTTCACACAGCCCGAGCCCTTTAATGGCCGCTCTAACTCCATCCAGGTAAATACCTACGGCATCACATTCTGTGACTTATAAAAGGTTATCTTTTGTTGAATGTCATTATATTTAAATGTAAAGTATTCTACAATTGAAAATCCAGGGCTGTTGTATTTTAGAGTCCACTCTCTACACCACTTTTCAAATAACCTATGCTGTATCACCATCCCATTCAGCATACTATTAACATGCTTTTGAGGTTGTCCGTGCTGAAAAAGCGACAAAATTAAGCATTGCTCAAAAATGTCAGCGTGCATACTAAATCACTGTTGAGTGTGCTGTTGATGGACACCATTGTCCCACAATGCAGTGCACATATGTAGGCTAATGGAGAAGTTGCCCACAGCTGCAAAACATCAAAAGGAGTAGTGGGTGGTGATAAGAGAGCTCTACAAATAGAAATGAAGGATTAAAACTTTTGACAAACATTTTTCTTTCTTCTTGTTGTTACCAAATTAATTTAGCCTGTAGCAATACAAAGTCACTTGTCATAGTTCCTTTTATTAGAAAAGTATAACAAATATTACAAAAGTGCAATTTTGTTAAAATTGGGACTCTATGTGAAATGTGGGAAAGAGAAGAATGTGCTGATCATTTAAGCTCTATATGTGAAAGTCAATAGTGTAAGCACGTTAAATAAAGAAGGGGGTGGGGTGATATTTGGGCAGAAAGACTTCACCTCCTGAATTTCTTTATCTCCTCTCTTTTATATCTTACTATAATACACAAAATCTCTGTCTTTGTGTTTCTCAACTCTGACACAGTCATGAGTTGAGCAACTAAACTTGGCACACAGGTACGTGTTAGGCCCATAAAGGTTTTTATCTTTATCAGGTGTTCTGACATCAGCAGTGGGCGTTGGGTGTTGCCTCACACCAACCTAGCAACAGGTTAAAATGGTGTTAAAATTTTGACCATATAAACTATTTACTAGCCCTTACATAATTACATTTTTTTTTTTTTTTTTTTGTAATGTGATTAAGTATATCAGTTTTTGTCATCATGAACATGCCACACAATACTGGAGCATGGGTGTGTTCTAGTTATTAAAAGATCCAGAGACATCTCTGTATTTAAGGGACAATGCTGAAAACCTGCACTGAATGTTTGAGATGTTTCGGCCCTCTCGAAAGTGGACTCAGTTGTGTTATGGAAGTCAGTGCATGGGCTCAGGAAGATTTCTGATATCCATAGAACACAGTTTTATCACCACGTTCACACACTGGCCCCACTGTAGCCACTGCAGATGGGGCAGAGGTGAAATGCATAAATCAAAACTAAGTTGAATGAATGTGTTTTGGGGGTTTTTTTCCTTTTGCTTTTTTGGGGGGGAGAGTGGGGTTTCATACGAGCTTTCAAATACATTGAATTCATCTTGGATCCTTTTATAATTAAGGTTTGATGTAAAAACTAAGGTGTTAATGGCACGAGCTTTCTTCATCTTCTGAAGGGGTGTATGCACTGGGACATTGACAGCTCCAGAATGTCAAATGTCAGCTACTAAAATTGCTTTTGAGTGTTTGCAATAGTTTATAACATAAAAGTTATCATTAGGTTTTAAAAACAAACAAACAAAAGAACTGTAAAACTATAAAGTGATATAAATTACCCGCATTGTTCGTTGTTTTTTGGTTCTCTGTCGGTTGCGTTTCTTTTTTTTCTTTTTTTTCTTTTTTTTCCACATTCATCACATTTTGTTAATTGCTCACAAAACGTGTTGAAAAAGCTGTCTGTGTGTTCATGTTTGGTCCTTTTATGTTTTATGTTTAATTTCACAAATCATTTTAATTAGCCTGAAATGGGTTTTGTAGTGAGAGGATCTTTCGAAGCCTTTCTAATGAGGTTTAAGTGTGCTGGGATGAAAGAGGGCTGCTTGTTCTGGCAAAAAGCCATGGTCTCCCTGGTCTGGGACTCTCAGCTTAACAACAGCAGTATAATTTAGTATCTGGTTCATTAGGATTATTATTTTTTAATACAATATTTAATACAATATCAAGAAAATATATTACAACATTAAAAAAAACTGTGCCTCTACCAGGGGCTAGCTCCCATTGTTTGTGGCCTCCATAGTGCTACATTTTGTTTTGTGCATATCATATTTGGCTTCTATGCGTTCACTCCGCTCATGCTGGCAGTTATCCTGGAGTCATTGAACGTTATGTGAATCTGATATCTACAGCTCCTTTCACATTTCACAGCAAACAATGTGCATTATTCATGGCGCTAGAACTTACCTTTTCATGTGCACACCGCTTAAGCTTGCATGGCATCATGGAGGGGAGAAAAATATCTGGGAGAATGAAGCACTGGGCTTCCATCAGGAGGACTGCTTAAGGCTAATACCATGAAATAAGTCTGTCCTTGAAATATAGAAAGAAACACTGATATGCATTTTAAGCAGAGTGCTTGAGGATCTTCCTCTTGTTTACGTCCCCCCTTTTTTCCCAGTTTATTTATTTTTTTATTAAAATGCTGAAAGCCAATAAGATGTTTATTAATAAAGTCAGGAATGAATTAGTGAGGATCAGCGCAGATGGATTGCATGCTACATCTTATGTTAATGATTTCAATTAATGCACAAGGACAGTGATGTCTCTGAGGTGGTCTGCGGAGTCATCATCTCCTCCTGTTTTTGTTTTTCAGTGTGTTTATTAGATTAAACGTTTTGAGGCGGTACTTAAGTCGTTTCACTTGGTACCAGAGTTGACGTAGCACCTGATGAGGTGTTTGTGTATCTGAACTCAACTTGAACTTCTTCAGATCAATACTGAAAGTGTTGCAGTTAATGGATAGAGGATATTACTCGATATTAAGAGTTGGACGGCACACTTTAATGCATCAAAAATGTGTTTGGCAAAGCTCACACTGCTATTAAGAGCATCAATTCAGCTTTATTTAAGATTCTGTCGACCCCAGTTTAAAAGCCTCTTCTTCTTTCATGCAGACACTGATCCTCCGTCGTATTAACTTAGGTTTCATCAGTTAAGGACGCAAATTCTACAATCTCTTAAATCTTTCCTAACTCTTATTAATTCAAACACTGCTGCTTCACCCACATCCCTCTTGGCCAAAATGTGAAGTTTAGTTAACAAGTCATCTGCTAATTTTGGCACCATCATAGATTAATGGGGAACGACAGGAAGTGAGAGGAATGGAGCCGACAGAGAGGGAGGAAGAAGACAAGCGGGGACCCTTCTGTACATACTGTATATGCTTTATAGGCTCCTTCGTGGAGATTGCACAGCGAGACTGTAGTCTTGCATAAAGATGCTTTTCTCCTCCTCCTCACACCTACCTGGTTATGACAAGAATAATCAGACAAGAGCCTCTGCGGGGGCTGCGAGAGGTGCCCACATCATCCATGTTTTATTTAACAACTTTTGCTTTCAAAGTCTGCACAAACTTCTTTTCTCCTGTCTTTTTAATGGGTCTGTCAGTTCTCCAGCTTCCTCGTTACAGTGTGATAATAAACTCTCATATCCTCCAAGAACGCATCACACCTCAGACTGAGAATGCACATAATTGGATTAAGCTAGCAGAGTCTTTTGCATCCTGGTAACATGTTAGGCTGTGGCAAGCACCATGTGGCTGTAATACCCTGTGTTTACAAATCTGCTCCTGGACACTTGTCATCCAGCATCTTTTTAGCGCTTTCAGTCTTGTCTGAATTATTGAATTACTTACAAAAGTGACCCCTTTTGCATTTTCATCATATACTATATTTGCAAGTGATATAGTTATATACACATGTTGAACCAAACTCATTAAGTGGAAAAAAAAAAAAAAAGACCATGCATGCAAACAAACATTTTTAGGGAGAGCTTTACTGAAAGATAATAGGAGATAAGCCATTTCTAGATGTGCTTTCCAATCTCTTCTGCTTAGGCACAAAGAAACAGGCAAGGACGACGACCAGAACCATCAGCCATGTTAAGTGCATTTCTTTCAAAACTGTGTAAGCTTGCCATCACCTCACAACTGGCAGAAAACCGAGTCTACTCCACCCATGTACAGTCAGGATCAGACCCAGTCTTTATAGGAGAATTGTTTCCAAGAGGATATTCCTCTGATGTGGAAACAAATAAATTTGCTTTGTCCACCAAAAGGCTAGAAAGTGCGCTAAAGGAGCAGTCCCTCAAGGAAACAGTGAAGCCTTTTGGCTTTTTGCAAACCAAAGATTTTGTGCAACAAGCAATACTGTGAAAGAAGTCTCTTACTGACTCCAAATTCATTCTGCAGACAGAATTTGGCAGCATCACAATAATGTCAGACAGAATCATAAAGAGCTACTTGTAGAGAAAAGACGGTACCCTGCAACGGCATGACCCACAGCACAGCTCTGATCTCAACTCATGAAAAGACATGGCACCTACATCCATCTCTATTTAGGACTTACTTGTCCTATACCATACAATACCATACATCTTGCATGAGTATAGATGAGTTTAGATGATAAACAAATACTATCCATAGCGTTTTTACATTTTAAAAGCACCATCATGTAACAAGATTTTCTTTCACAAGCTCTTAAAACCTTTCCACAGTACTGTATGTTTAAACTGTGCATATTTAAATGGCACATATTTATCACTGAATATTAAAGTACTTCTTTGTTTCACATGTGGGACATCTTTAATGTTGTGTGTGCACCCGCGTGTGTGTGTGTGTGTTTGTATTCAGCTGTATTTAATTTTATCCACTATGTGAAAAGAGTGAATGTTAGAACAGCTTGCCATGAAGCTGAATAAAAAATGATTTTAAAAAATGCTTTGTTCTCCTTATGTGGATAAAAAAAAAAATAAATAAATTGACACCCCGGTATCCTCGGCAGGCTTTTTATGGGAATTGCATACATCAAGAACTACTGCTGTTCAACATTTAGAGTTTATTCATTTAGCGAGACAAATTTTAAATAGTCACAGAATAAAATGTCTCAGAGAGAGGAAGCTTATTTTAGGTGGCCCCCTTTGGGTACGTGTCACACATATAGTTTTGTTTGAATGTTATAATGTCAAATATGTAATGCTAAGAAAGGCTGGTGAATAATTAGCTGCATCAGAACCTTTTGATAAACTTCATGTGCTTCAAAGGGGATGTCTTCTTTGACAGCTTCACAAAAAGAAATTAAGCTGAAATGGAAAAAGAAAGTAAGAGAAAATAGCGAGCTTGTGGCAAATGATCAAAAGATGTACATTTCCATCAGTGAGATCTAACACCTGATGCTGATGAGCATGAAGTGTGAACTAACAGACAAAAACTGTGACATGACATAAGGGCACCCACTTAACACTTTTACATGTATATAAACTTTAAAAGACAAGCTCACACTAGTACACTTTGGTCAGTATATTTTTCTGAACTGTACCATTGAATATGTACTTTGAGACCAGACTCGAACATATTACATGAACTCTGGAGGAATTTCAGCCATCTTTACTCACAGCCATGTGTATAAAAACCTTAACCCTAAGTATCACTGGCAGCTTATCTAATCAGCCAATCACATGGCAGTAACTCGGTGGATTTAGGCATGTAGACACGTTTATTGTAGCCTGCTGAGGTTCAGAAAGGTATTGTAAGTAACTTTGAGTGTGACATGGTTGTTGGTGCCTGACGTGCTGGTTTGAGTATTTCAGAAACTGCTGATCTACCACACAATCATCTCCAGGGTTTACAGAGAATGGCTTGAAAATAGAAAATATCCAGTAAGCAGCAGTTCTCTGGGTGCAAATGCCTTGTGGATGTCAGGGGTCAGAAAAGAATGGTCTATCAGGCTGATAAGAAGGAAACAGTAGTTTGCATAATCAGGCCCACTTTTCACATTTTGGCACCGTTTGCATCCACTAGTACCAACTAAGCACCGTTTAAACACTCCAGCCTACCTAAGTGTTGTTGCTGATCATGTCCATTACTTTACGACTGGTTTAAACTGGTTTCTTGAATGTGAAAATCAGTTCATTGTACTCAAATGGCACTTCAAAGTCACCAGATCTCAATCCAATAGAGCATCTTTGGTATTTGGCGAAACAAGAGCTTCACATACTGTAATGGAGGTGCAGCAACTGTGTGATGCTTCTCAAAATTAACTAAGTGGCCAGTGAGTCCAGTGAGTGTGTGGTGGACAATTCATTCAAAGATTGTTTCAAGCAAATAGTTTGGCCTGCTTTTTGATATTTCAGGTAAAGGTTCTAGAGATTATCCGACGTGTGTCATTTATTTTTATTGTTATTATTATTAATCCTTTGTTTGCCCAGGTAAAAATCTCATTGAGATTTAAATCTCACATCCAGGAGACACCTGGCATTTTTTTAATCTAATAATTAGAACCCTTCAGGTTGCAATTGTTTTGGAAATTCTAATAATATAAAATAATACAAAAGCACAAAAAACCAGAGAGAGCCTTTGTTTTTTTTCCTTTTTTTAACAGAGGCTTTTTGTTACTGGAAATTTTAGGAATGTAAGCTCTATGATCAAAAGGATTATATTTAATTATGAGCAGCAATATTTTTTATTATTTCTTTAAAGAGATGATCTTTGAAGTACTAAAAATCAATAGAACAGTCTTTCAGAAATGATGCTGCTTACTGTGAGGCTCGGCTGAAAATATTCTTTTGAAAATAATGGCCTGCAAAATCATGTCTCAGCTGAAAACGAATCAGGTATAGTTCTTTAGGTCTTAGTTTCAATTAACCATCCAAGTCAGGTTTGTTTTGTTATCCTGTCAGATCCTTAGACTTTGCCTGAAGTACAACCAACATGTACACAAGTGTTTACAGGGAGCTGATACTTGTTAAGTGAGTAAAGTGAGCCAAACAGAGACATGTCTGGGGAGTTAAAGTGCACAGAGAGCCTATAGTCAGGCAGTGCTCTAGCCTAGGTGCTGGGGTCTGGAGACAGGGTGGATGATATGTTCCTGCGAAGCAGCTCATGAATCCTTTATCGGTGTGTTTGAACATTGATCAGATTTAGTATTAGCCCAAAGGCTGCATTCAGTTCTGCAAGGGAGTATAAAATCCAAATTCTCATATGTGAGCTTGGTGTGAGGCAATACAAGAGAGTTCATGATACAGAAGAAGTCAAGAAAGGACAAACAGCTAAGCTGTTTTTCCTACTAATACAATATTTCACAAACGGTGTATTGTGTCCTATTGTGTACCACTTTGTCCTTTTCATCACATTTTGTTTTTAACCCCTATTGTTAATACCTACAATAAATTATCAAATTAGTTATTGCATTACAGTAACCATTACCTGATCTGGCAACAACTGCTGGCTACAGCAGCAACTTTGTGGTTGTGATTCTAAGATGTGTGTTGCACGTGTGGTCATATTGGCATTTCCTATACATTGCTGCAATGATCTGCAACTTGCGGAAATATTGCATGTGTCGTTATTAGTTTTTATTTTTATGTGATTTTAAGTTTTTCTTTTCATTGCAGTTGAGTTCAGTTGAGTTTCAGCTAATTTCCTGAGTGGATTTGCTCATTTAGGACCATTTTTAGCTCATCCAGCAAAGAACGATGAGCTCATGCCACGGTGAGGCATCCATCCACAATTCACAAGAATCGATACTCCTCCTCATTGTGCGGAAGTTTTATTGAAACTTACACATCTAATGGATCTTCACCTAAATTGTGCTCATGGTCAAGGTCAGATTTGTCATTTTTATGGCCACTTGTCATGGGTTCACATATTTTCATGCTTTTTATGTCCATGGATAATACTGACCATGCAATGATAATACTCCTGAAAAAGCTTTCAATTGATGGTGAATGAGATTAATTTGTATTGGATATGACCGTTGGCGATCCTATTTAAATTCATAGTGGATTTTAATTCTCATTAGTTTGTGTAATACAAACAAACAGTGACATTCACAGACATTCTGGTTATTGTTTGAAAATATTTCATGTTTAGTTTTTATCAGTTTTGGTCTTAGTTGTAGTTTTCCTAATTATTTTAATATGGAGGATATTTGTTAGGGTGTATTATTCAGAGATTTAAATGTGTACCAATACAAAGACAACACATGTTGAAGGTCACTCAGACACAAACCAAAGCTTAATCACACTGGTTGTGGTAACAAATTTGATCACACTGACAAAGACTAAATATGTTTCCAGTAATTTCCACAATGTTTTAGCTAATTACGTGAGTACTTGATAAGTTTTCCTTTTTCACAAATTCTAATTTGTTTGTTTTATCTCACTGTTATTAAATTGTGTTTTTTCACAACTAGTTTTATTAATAACCAAATTACCTTGATTGGCAAATGCTATAACACCTAATAACGCAAACTTGATTTTGTTCTGCTTCCATGGACAGGGTTTCACCTCATTTTGTACCTAGTAGTTTAGTTCAGCTGGCCCTGTGTTTGATGAGATAGAAATATAGATATAAATGAATAAGTCAGGAGCTGTGTGTGTATATATACTGTAAAGGGAATTATTTTTCACAATCTAGTCTCTCAGTGTTAGTGGATGGGTTCAAAACAGTATGTCAAGTATGTATGTGCCTAACGTTGCAAGGAGTAATATGTTAATTAGAATGTCTTCCACTAATTGCTGTGCCAACACTTGAGCGTATCTGCTGGTCCTTTTTTCACAGATTAATTTATAATTTGTCACTATTTCTGTCTGTTTGGTGGAAATAAAAGCTGTTGACATATTCCAGGTTAGACGCAGTGGTAGCTTTTGTCTAAACAGGTGCAGCGATTCATTCTGCCTTTCCTTCTCTCCGCGGTGCTTCTATATGGAGACTCTCCCACTGTGACTGTTTAATTAGTCACCAATGTCTGTGTCAGTGTTTCAGCGCCGGGCTGTATGACTCCCTCGGTGACAAACTGTTGCCAGAGAAGCACATCCACAGTAAGCTTAGATCCACTGATGCTGAGGGGCGACTTGAAGAGTTCAGGGAGTGATTGAATTGTTTACAGCTCTGCTGGCTTTTTTCGTTTTCTGTTGGGAAATATAGCATCATTTATGCCCGCTTGGCTTTTCCTTTGGCATAAATCTGAAATGACTAATGGTACACAGCAGCTTCCTGCTGCCAAATGACGCTGTGAGTATCAAAAGGATTGATCAAACACTTTATTAGCTACTTTTTGAACTATATATGTGTATGTATATACATAAGGAATGTGACATGCCACGTTTTTTTCTGTTTGTTGTCTTTCCCTGACTTGTTTCTTCTTTACCCCAATGAACTCAAAGATTCTTTTGAAATTACATTATATCTTTACAGAATCACACATTTCCAATTGATTCACAGTCCAGTGTTTAGAGATGATGATGAAACTCACAGCTACTGCATTGATGAGAGAGTTCAGAAATTAAAACTAGCAGCGTGCCTCCACTTCTGGCAAGTTTACTCATTTGCAGATTGTTCAGTTCACTGAACATGCTTTGAATAGATTGCAAATTTAATTATATGTTTTTAGACAGATGAAGTCCACCACTTCATGGAGATATGTTTAAGAAGTTGAAGACACCTCTCCTCATTGCAGATATGCTGACACCACTGCCACCCAGAGGTCTTTGTGCAGTTGCAATTCTGTCACACTTTAAATATTCTTAAAAGATATTATCCTCCGAGTAGTCTTAGACCACCTTTTCCCTTATATATCATTTTAAAATTGCATGTTATCCTCCTTGCATTTCTTTTTTTTTTCTCTATCCTACTCGTCTTTTTTTAGCCATTATGTCATCCTTGATTTTGAGAGGTGACCATGTCTAGTCATGATTTCTCCCTCCTGAAAAGGATAAAACTTAACACTCATTAATCTTCAAAATTGATGATCTTATATCAGTTATATCAATGTAGTCTTTGTAGTGCTTGAAAAAAAGGCGAAAGGACTTAAATTTGTGAAGTTGTTTCGCCTCTCATGCAAAAAGCTTCTTTAGTTCTTAAACACTGAGCCCATCCCGTGGTGGATCGATCCCAAGATACTGAACCCAGAGTTATTCCTGATGCATGCAATGGTGTTAGAAAGCAAAAAAGGCTCGTGTAAATGAGCGAATAACATGTTGTATAAATTGTTTTGAGTGCTCAAGTAGAGTAGAAACGCCATATAAGAATCAGTCCGTTAACCATTTAAACAACTGACAGAGTGCCAGATATTTAACCCCTAGTAGCGGTTGTCCCCTTGGAGGTGATTGTGTGAGTCCCCACATGGGAATAGTCCATTCTTGTGCTCATGTGCTGACTCACATAATTAATAGCGGGTCAACAACCCTCAGGGCATTTGTTTTAGAACTAGAGAAGCCTCTTGCATGAGAGGCAAAATGTCTTCATGAACCTAAAGAAGTCCAGCTGCCTTCTTTCAAACACGCACGAATACCGTGACCTGGATGACTGAGACACCTTGTTAACATCATTAATCTTCAATTGTCATCTCACTTTTCTCCCCACTTTCTCCCCTGCCACTGTGTCTCTCTTTCTCTCTCAGGTCTACATCCCCTGCAGAACAGCTATTGTCTTGGCCAACGAGGAGATAGATTACTGTTATTAGAGGATGATTGTCTCCACAGAGATCGGGATTGAGAATGGATTCCAAACTCTGACTGAGTGTTAACAATCACCTTCATCTTAATGTCAACCTTGTACACCACCCAAACCTACTTTTTTTTGTGTTCGAGCCTTTTTTCTAAATGGGGGGGAAAAAGCATTGCCGAGCTGTGTGCTTTCAAATACCATCTGCAACCTAAGACGCTGTGTAACCCCATTTACCACAGATTGGTCCATTTGGGAAGTGTCCAACCTAACCAGCAGCTAGATGCTAAAACTCCAAACCCTGCCGAGTCCATCCACCACTAGCCAGCAGCCATTTATAGGTACTCCTGCATTTGGCATGACATCTGAAATACATGACCGGCAACTGTGGCAGAGGAAAGTGGTACCATAAAACCAGCATTCATTTATTCAAAGATAATACAAGCTCAGGAATGTTAGGCATGTTTAAATACAGCATACAAGGTTTATTATTTTGTATTTAAATATAAATAACATTGTAGTTTCACAGAGATGGCAAGCACTACAGTATTACTAGCATTTAAAATCAAAATATTCAGGTAGGCTGTTTAATCACTGGTGATGTGTCTTTGTTAATTTGCATTGCGGGACATTATAGGTGTAAAATGTATTGTAATTTGCACAAATCATTAAACTGATTTGAATTACTGTACTTTTTAATGAGTATCTAAAACAGTTGTGTTGTAATGTTTGAATTTATGCAGCTACTGGGAGCATTTAAGTGGTTATTTATGGTTCAGTTATTAAGCCGGTAATTTGCAGCTAAAGCACTGATAAAATCACTTAATTTGGAGTGTTCACAGTGTGTTGCATAATACACAAGCAACATTTGGCTGAATTAGGCCGTTTTTACCCACTTTGTGTAAAGTATTGCATAGTTTTCTCCCACACTAGATCGCATTAGAGTAGTTTATGAATTGTATGTTACACTGTGCTACAATCGACAAGAAGAACTAAACTACTGAAGACCAGTGTGTCCTTTTGTGTTAGAAAAGACAAGGATGACTAACACACTTGACTACTAGGATATGATTTATGTGCACCGTGTTCATTAGGGATTCCCCTGGGAATATTCCAAAAAAACACCGAAACGGCCTAAATTCATGCAGAGCGCCACACGTGTCTCCTCCAATTAGCAGTGACTTTTGTGACTTTAGTCTCAACACAGTTGATGATTGAACATTTCAAAGAGCAGCCACAGTCCTCATTCTGTGTTATAGAATCCATCACAGTACCTATGTGAGGAGGTTATTAATTAGCTAAAACATCCTACCGTCATAATAGGTGACATTTGCAAAATGTCATAATGCGTTTTACAAATGAGTGATATTTGGTCTGCTTCGAGTCTTTACGTTGTCTTGTTTTTCATCCTCCTGAAAGTTGGCAGATCATCACCATTTGAAGCACTTTCTAAATGTTTTATCGAATCAGCACAAGTAAAAAGGGAAACGAGGTTGTTATGTGCATCTCAGATAAAGCGCCGAGGTTGTGCCATCCTCATCTAGAGCATTATTTCAGATTCAGAGTCATTTAACCACCTATTGTAGCTTATGGCAGGTTTTGATCTGTGTCCCGTGCAGCTGGAGGAGAAAAAAAAACCACATTAATTTTCAGGACCACCCGTCTGTGTGCAGCCAAAAGTGTCATGAACATGTCATTTCTTTTTTTGTCTAAAAGCAAATGCGTTCAAAAAGGCCTTTTCTCTCTTTCAAGGAGTACAGAGACGATCACTCTGCATATATTCTAGACAACGAGGTTGTGAGACTAAATTGGAGGGTATAATCATCCCTCATCTGACCCAATGTCATTGTCATTTTAGCACTGCCAAAATGAATTGTCTGCAGTTGTTCTCAAAAGTAAAATTGATGTCTGATATACTGTAACAATTTCAGCATATTTCTTTCATTATTGCTAATGATAATAAATCAGTCCCTGTCAAACCACGAGGATGTGAATGAACTGAATTTGCTCTCTGACTACTGATACTGTCCTATTGCGCAGTTGGGGAAATGTGGAGGATTCCACAGCAGTATGTTGTAATGGTACTTTGTAACCTGATGCAACAAATGTGCAGTTTGGTCTTGGTAGTGTGGGAGGTCATCGTAATATTAAATGTAATTTTAAAATGTTAAAAGTTGATCTACTAATTATGTACAAAACTGCCCATACTTAATAATTTTTCTTAGTCTTCCACCTAAATCAATTTAAAATGGAATTATTGTAGCTTCCAGACACATTTCTTTTCATTTTTTCATTGTAATACTGCTTTGAATTTGGACATAATTTGAAGGTAAGTCAAGTCCCAAAATGACTAGTACCTCCCACAAATTTGTACATTTTTATATTTGCAAGTTGATACCTCACTTCTCTTCACGTTGGTCAACAAACTATGGGATTTATAATAATAGTCCCAAACTAAATAAATAACTGTCTTTTTTGAGAGCAGCTACAAACCTGGATTGTGTGTGTACTTGATACTGGACCAGGAAAGGCCCTGACATCTTTAAAACAACAAAGGAAGGAATCTACTTCTCACTCTGCGCTGCAGAACATAAAGTTTCCATTTCTATTTGGTGACTAGGGGAGCTGTGAAATCTTGTTACATGACTATACAGAGCAATCACCTCAGTGATTCCCACAACATGATGTAAGGGGGATGAAAGACATCTCATCAGACAATAATACTTCAATTTCCATTTCCTAGGCATCTGCAGTTTGTGCTACTTACACCAGATTATGTGTCTTTGTGCGTCGGTATTGATACAAGCAGTAGCTTCTTATTAGCAGCTGCACCATGAAAAGCAGTTTGGGAAGATCACAATGTGGCTTTTATTGAGGCTTTTTCACAAAGGTACTGATTCAATTATTTGGTTATTTTTGAGGCATGCGTTTTCTGGGTGTTCTCTCTGGTATTTCTGCAATTGGCTTTCTACCCCGCACATGTTGAGCCTGTCTGTCTGAGCAGCTCGCTGGTTTTGGATTCATGTTTTGAACCTGCCCGACATGTCCCATGCAGCTTTTCTGTCTCCAGTAAATTGCCAAACATAATAAGCTTTTCCTTTCTTTTCATTTTATAGTGGATGGCTTTCATAATGCTATACAATAGAATATAATAATCATGCTGATTTCAAATAACAGAAAAATGCTTTATAGACGAACGCTGTGGCACAACAAATTATGGCCTCAGGTTTGTACTGAACCCATCCTGTCATTCCACACATGAGCACTGAATTTTACAAGTGACATCAAGTTCATTCATATATATGACTGCTACAAAATATATGTTTTTTCCCGTCATGAGAACGTTTCACAAATAAACCTTGCACCAATTTGTCTTCTTGCATTTATTAGTGGTTCACAAGAAATGGATGTGTGACATTGGCTTGCACAAGGAGGTACTGGCTCAAAGCTATTGAACCAACTATCGTATTAGCCAGTATTTCGTGTTAGCAAGGAATATCTAGTTTAAAGCGATGATATATGAACGGAAGATGTTATTAAATGGCTTAATCAAAGAGCTTTGCCATTGCTTTCTTCACTTTTGAATGACAAAAGTGTTCAACACTAGGCAAACCGCTACCTGAGAATTATGCCAGTGAGTTGTATCATATTTGATTTGATAGTTTCTTAAATCAGCACGATCAGTATTGTATGTCTTAAGGAAGCTGTTGCATGACACGCTTTCTGCCCTCTAGTGAATGATCTGTGCACTACAGGCAGGAACCGGATGCCACATGCAAAATGGCTGCTGTCAGCTTTGTTTTATTTTTTGTTTTATTATGTGTGTTTGAAGTTATCCAATAATATCTGGACAAAAATTAAAATATGTTTCTGCTGTACTGAGGCAACTTAAAATTGCTTAATATTTTATATCTCATTAGTGCATAAAAATGTGCCCAGCAAATCAATTTGGGTTATTTAATTCCTGTTTATTGTGACCGAATTTGAGCGTTGCAGTAGTCCCCTACTAAATAGAAATAGAAACACCATGTGATGCGTCTCCCTATCCTGTTGCATCCATGTTGTATTCCTTATAATAATATTTTTAAAGAGAGTGGAAATTGAGATATTTTTGTGTTTTTTTATCTATAAAAATTCCTCTTCAGTTATTTATTTACCTCAAGGCAAAATTAAGTTTGTGAAAAGTTCCTGTTGGAGGGGGGAAAGAAGCAAATATTACAAGTGTCGTGAATGCAGTAAAGGAGATTTGTTTTCTGCAGCAAACTTTGCCTTGTTTGATGTGCCAGTCTTTCCAGAGCGCATCCACGCCCTCTGGAGAATTCTTGAAGGCCATCTTGTCAAGCCTCGTCAGGTTTGATCAACTGAAAAACAAACAAAACTTGAACCTACGCTGATTTTGTTGTTCTTCTGTGAACAAATTACACAATTAATGTAGAAATATCGGCGGATATATATATTTTTTTATTTCTAAAAATGAATAATGAATCTGAATATTTAACATATTCGTTATGACTAGTGAAGTTCAGCGTTTCCATCCTGAAAATGTGAAACAGTCGAGATCTTTGCTGCTTTTGTTCTCACCCTTGTTTTTGAAGAGAGCGAGCCTGTGGCTTTTAGGAACAATCGCCTCCTGTGGGTTTGAACACCTGTGGCACACAGTATGAGACCTGATCCCATTTAGACCAGCTAAGAGCCTTCCACAATCAAACGTGCTAGTATATGGGGGTGAAAGGCTTATTTTTTCCATTTGAGTCATTTAACATTTAACAATGACAGATCATCAAGATTTAATGACTTTCTGAATTTTAGTTCAAGAGTCTAAGAAAAGAGCTAAATCAACGTTTGCAGTTGCTCCGTGTCTGTCCATGTGTTAGGCTGATTACATGTTTCAGAGCCAGGAGGCTACAGAATCCAGAGACTCTTCTAACCCCTTATTTAAAGACAAGTTGCAGCCATGGACAATATACATTTTTTATACTGTCTGGTAATGGCCAATATAGGATGAAGAAGATTTTACCTCCTTCTGATGATCTTAGCAGCATTTCCCGCTTTCTTGAAAGCCCTTGCTTTATGTTGTACAACCTGAACCTGGTCATACTTTCCCACTGCAGTTCTTGTTTGGATTGGGAAACAGGAAATCAGGATATAGGTCAAATTTCTTCTGCATTGTGCCAAACAAATTTTTTCTAAAAAGATTATTTTAGACCAATGTATTAATGGGTATTGATTGTTTGCCTCCCCCCCCCCCCTTTTTTTTTATATCGTGGCTCAGATATAATAGTAATGCACAAAGGATCCAAACGGGTGCTATTGGAGTTAGCGTTATCTTTTTTTAAGCAAGATCAAGATATTTCTGTACCGAAAGCTTAAAGACATGATTGATATCCATTTGTATTATCTAACTCTTGGCAAGAGAGCAAACCAGTGAATTTGAAGCGGCCCTCAAATGTCACTATCAAATGCTTGAAAAGGAAGGATCCGATGCCTCCTGGGTCAAACTGATTTGCATCTTTGCTTTTAATGTGACTGATATGATTGTAAAATCTTGGTGGAGCCCTCTGGCATGAGCAAGGGAGAGGGGAATATCAATGCGTGTGATGGGACTGTTGTCAGGCCCAGCAGAGAATAACAGAAAATCCGCTCAGTTTTTCATCTTTATGCAGAACGCTGACAGTGACTGGCTCCAACGCAGATCTTTGGGACCCAAAGTGCCACTCGTTTTCTATTGAAGAAAGTAATTAACTACATTCTCCTGGTATCTCATGTCTATTCAATCCTCATTAAACAGCTTGAATGAAAACCATCAGTGCTCAAGCTCCTGATAACCACAGCTGGGAAACACTGGCCTATAGCAACAAACTGATTTTAATACAGATTCCAGAAGACCCTGTTTATTAACGTGGTTAAGATAAGAGGTTTGATTAATCCTGAAGAAAGGGACAAAGCTTGTATCTAAAAGGAGTAAAAGGCCGTGATAGCAGGTTGACTAAGTATTTCTTTTGAGGCACTTCCCCCTCAGTTTCCAAAAAGAAACTGCATTGCTTTAAAATCGCCTTAGACCACCTACTCCCATTTATCAAGGGCAGCTACAATTGGCCCACAGGGTGAGCGGCAGTCAACCATAAATCTAGAAATGTCAGATAAGCCAGTGTATAGAGCACTTCTCTTACCAATTATGTTTTAGAGAGGTTTGCTACATGCAGTAGTTATAGTCAAAGCAAAGGAGGGAGTCTTAAAGCAGCTTGATTTATCAACTGATCTCAAAAACTTCTGCTGCTATTACCAGCAGGACTCCCCAAAAGATGACTGCTCTTCTTGAAAGCTCTGTGTCCCAGGGTGGTGCAGATCTGTAACTTCTTTTCTTTTTATTTTTTTGCTTCGGCTTAAGATGCCTTTACATCAATAATCCTAAATCGCAGTGTACATTTGTATTATGTATTAACATCCAGACTAAAATAAGAGGCTCGCCACATGATACCATGGAGCAGCCTCAGCAGGAAACTCAGAGCGTGGAGTTTAACAGCTTTGTTTTCCCATTGGAGACTTTTGCAACTTCACATGCAAGCCATAATCATCTAGTGTTGATGCGAGTGTTTGTATGCATTGATGAAAGGAAGGAGGAACAGCAGGGGGAAAATGTCAATGTATGCGCACTGATATAGGGCTAATTTTAAAATTAACACATGACTGCAGGGTGTGTTGTTGTGTCTGATCACCATCAGGGATTCTTAGGGAGAAGCTGCTTAAGCTTTTACTTGTAAAGAGTGCCATCTGGTGCCTGCAAGGCTCCTTAACAATAAGTTCTCTGGGTGGAGCCAAAGTGACACACCTCCGTGGGCGCGCTCGAGTTGTTCCCCGCTGGATTGTCCGTTGTAGGCAGAACATTTTTCACTCCACGGTTGACAGAAATGGAGGGTCTGAACTCTTCCTGAACTAGGCAAGACTTCACGAGCATGCTTTTGCTTATAAATTAATTTATTAGGCTGTGAGAGAACAGCAACATTTTGTTTCTCAGCCTTGACTGTAATAGTTCACAAGGAAGCGGTGCTCGTAGTGTTAAAGTCAAGGGAGGCTGATGCAACTTCCAGATGGGGGTTTTATCGGGGAGTGGGCTTTACCTTTCCGTTCATACCAGCAGACCTTAAAGTAGTCCAGTGGGCGAAGTTATGTATTGATCCGGCGTTTTAGAGTTCCGAGTGTTGGTGCGACTTTATAAAAGACTGGTCTTTGCAAGCGGAGAAACATTTCCTTTTATAGCACCGCATTGCCTTTTACAGGAGTCAGGAGTCATTTCCAGCAGTGACCTATCTGGTGTGAACCCACGCTGAAAGTAGCTCAGACACAGACACAGGTACAATGTAATCTCTTTGTATTAACATTTGTTTTAATAGCTTGTTTAAGGTTTTGGGGAAATGTTGCGATTTCACAAGGTTTAAGTAAGCATATGTTGCATTTTGTAACCATAAAAAACTGCATGTGTTTTTTTTTTTGTTTTTTTTTACCGACTAGTTAAACTGTGATAGGATTAACAATTTAGATTTAGAAGTAAACCATACAAAACACCAAGAATCTGTTCAGATTTACTTTTCTCTTAATAATCAGAGGCGGAGGCAGACATTTGATACACCCGGGGCTTAGCCCTAAAGGATAGTATGCGTGTGTGTGTGTGTGGGGGGGGGGGTTGAAATGACTGAAAGATTAATAGGCTCTGTTTTGAGTTTTGTTCAAAAAAGAATGACTTCATATAGGGAAAAATATATATCACATGTGCAGGACACCTTAAACTAGTTTTTTAATTAAGCAGCAAGGCAGAACAAAGTCGGGCTGTATCAAGACACGAGGACTAAACCCCAATTCAACCAGACCCAGAACTGATCCAGAATTAAAACAGGACTACAACAGTTCAAAATCAGGACTACTGAGGACTTAACCAAGACAGAACCAGAATCAGAACTAGATGATAGTAGCACTAAAAATCATCATAGACCTGCACTACACTTATTTTTTAATTCTACCAAAGTACAATATTTAGATTGAGAAAAGTTTATATAATTATTTAGCCTTGTTGTGCAAACAAGCCTGCATAACTTAATAAATATAGAATTTGAAAAATAACAAACCTAAAAAGAAACACTAGGTACGAGATACATGAGGACCTATGATACGGTGATACTTTTGGTAAACAACCATTTGACTAACATGTGTGTCTCACCTGCTCTTGTTCATCTCTGTTCTCTCTCTCTCCCTCTCTGTTCCTCTCTCTCCCTCTTTGTGCTGACAATCAAACCAAACACCAACATCATCAAATATACAGTTGAAACCAGATATTTACAAACTCTTCAGATAAAAACACTTTTTTAATTGTAACATCAAATCAGACTAAATGTTTATTTTTTTAGTGTATATGTACTCCTAAATTTGATGAAAGTGATAAAAAATAGACAGCTCTGTCTCTCTTTATTCTGACATTTAACTAATTCAAAAGATATTTCAATATTTATTTATCCAAAACAAAACAAGTTTACTCTAAATTGATGTTGTACAGTAAAAAATGTTCTTGTGTTTTCCATAAAGTGTATGTAAATATCTGGTTTAACTGTGAATATACTGCTGTGTATTGAAATTCCTCTTGTTTTGCATAGAAATATACTGAACAACATACAAAGCATAATATATAAAATAACATCTACCAGAGTTTTTTCTTTGAAAGAAGCCCTTATGTCCATTCTTGTATATCAGTGCATTACTGAAACCGATTTATTTAGCCGTGGAGGGAAACAACTGAAAATATGAAATAAACACACATGTAAGCTAAGACTCTCTAAAGAAACAGCATTGTTGTTGTTCGGCTTTTCATTTCGCCATTTGTTGATTCACTTGAAGAACGAGTAACCTAATATGGGTCAAGTGATCAGTTTGATATCAATCTTTCGTGATACACAGTCATATTTACATTATTTGTAGAGTACGAATGATTTGCTTTGGTACCTGGTCGAACTTCAGTTCTCCTCTGTCTGCCTGGCTGCGTTTCTCCAACAGCGCACTCGCAGGCAGCAGCTCCTTCTTTTTGTTCATTTTTGTTTTAAATGTTACGCCAAGTTCCCCTTTATAGAATTTTTATCTTGCTTATTTAAAAAGTATTTACCGTACTTTATATAGACACTACAATCCAACTGAAAAGCGAACTAACCAGCAAGCAGGAGTGTGTGTGTGTTTGTTTGTGTGTGTGTGTGTGTGTGTGATATCCAATGATATCTGAATTAATCATTTTTTTATAAGCCAGGACTCAAAATTTTAATACACTTTAGCATAGGGAAGGTACAGGATGTCAACACTGAATCGGTTAAGAGTCTGTAAGCTGCGTTTTAACAAAGATAACATTTATGGTGTCAACATCACATCACATCATTTCATAGAATGTGCTGTTGTTGATTACACTGTTTGTGTGAATTGTGCATACCAAATAACAGTTCCCCCAAAGAGCAATAAGTGGACTGCACCTTCAGCTTTTATAAAAATTACTTGCTGAAGCTGTTTGCACGAACACAAGAATCCAAATCAGTCGTATCCGACATTAACCTCCTAGGACCTGGCGTCCACATATGTGGACATCACATTTTGGATTGTCTAGACCAAAATACAAAATCTTGCTCTACAAGAACCCTTACGAGGACATTATACTGCCACTGTTCTATCAAAATTTAAAGCTAATGTCCTCATATGTGGATCTCATTTTTCTCAGAAACAAAAATTAGGTAAAAATCTGTTAATTCTTTGTTTTTACATTCATCAGGTCCCAATAAGAGCAAATAGCAAAAAGAAATTAAAAATGCATGCCATGAAAGAGTTCACGTCTTAGGAGGTTAAATGATCTTCACCCTGCCCTCTTGCTAGCACAAGTCTGTGTAATGTCTCATTGAGCCCATGTGAACGTCTACAGAAATTTAGTTATCTTATACTCTTTATTTACACTCATGGGAATGAATTTCATGGTAATTTTGAGGGTTTACTGTTTGAAAACAAAAATAATTCTGGATGATACAGGTGCCACGATTCCCTTGAGACTGACATTCCCACATGCAACAAAGTCAAAGCAGCATAGTAAAACAAAAATGTGAAACGCAGGAATTTTTCTAAAATAGGTTCCTATAGAAATGTACGCAAGGTCAAACATGTCTTTGCAGAATTTCACAGGCATCCATTAATCCGAGAAAGTGGTAAGTCATTCCACTATTATTTTCATCTTTTAGCATCACAGGGAAGTATGATTTATTTAGGTCAAGCGTGAGTGGCGTGGGAGTCCTTCATATCAGAGTTTCTCTGTTTTCTTCCACAAGGTCAAGAAAACCGCACAGCAGTGTTTAAGACATACTTAAGAGCTTCATTACTTAAAGGTATGAACAGCTCAAAACAACTCAAAAAAATGTGCAAACTATGTTTTAATGACTGGATGCTGTTGCTTGTTTGTCGTACCTTCAGTGTCACAAGGCCAGATTCTCCTGGAAAGGAAAGTTTGTTTGGCTTGTGCAAGAAAGACGTCTGTGTTATGAACTCGCTCATGTGCCACATCCCCACAAAGGCAGATGGGCTTGTTGTAGCGCTGCAGAATAGCAGTTTAGTGCCAGGTGTTTAGAGGTCACCTGAATTGGCTCTTATGGCTTTTGGCTACTTTCAGATTCATGCAGAAAATTTTGAAATTGAAGATGGTTAACAACGTTTCTCAAATTTGGGTTAAACAGTGTCACGTTGCGTGTTTGGATGGATAGTTTGTTTGTTTGTTTGCTTTTTTGAGAGGAACTTAGAGCTTAGGAAGTTAGGGCTGTTCGATATAACAATATATATCGGAAGACGATATGAAAACGTCTGTCGTTTCATATCGTTTGTTTCGTGGTGTCGCAGAATAAATTGTTTACGGCAGTTTTGGCGGTCACTGTGGTGGCTATAATAATTTTTTAAAGTTCGCTCTTTTTCTTATATTTAAAATAACCACACTACGGACGGACAAGCAACAGTTTTTACGTGTTGTCGTTAGCAACAACGATGGTAAACCCAGCATGTGGCTCTGCCGTCCGCTTCTTTATTTTCCACATAAACCTTTCACAATAAAACTGAAGATCCTGTTGAGATTTTTCAAAATAAGAGATTCACAGAGTTTAGAGAAAATGTAAAATTTTTGTGATATATATCGCTGTCGGGATGATAAATGTCTTATATCGGGATATGAGATTTCGGTCTTATCGCATAACCCTAAGCACAGTTGGGTTTGCAATAGATCTACCATTTTAAGTCAACAATGAGCCATCCTAATGTTGGACTGGGTACCAGACAAACATATTTCAAGGCTATAATTGACTATGTGCACGAGACAATGCTAACTTCCTGGTTTGAGACCGGATGTGGGGTTGTGCATTTCCGGTAGCTTTACTTTGCGGTCAATCGCTACTGTGAAGATATACTCCAAAATCATGTCCAAAACTCGAAAACAGAAAGATTGCGTTAAGTTACAAAAAGCAGAAGGTGGGAACACTCACCGCTGTTGTGTCATAAAAAATCTAATGATCAATTTTGACGTTTGAAGCGTTTAGATCGATCAGTTGTTTACATCACTCAACACAAGCAGAACTCCATTACTGCAGCAGAAGACACATCGTCCACATTCAGAAGCACATCTCTGTATAGTGACTGGTCTTATGATTTAAACAGGCAAATGTTCAGCATTCGTCTCTCCTGTACAGTACAGAATTGCTGCATTGATCGCTAGCAGTGTGACTCTGAGGTGCAGTACTGTATGTCCACGATGTCCACCAAACGTTTTGCACCGTCAAAAAATAAAATTGGCTACTTGATTTCACCTATCGCTGGTTATTTTTAGAACATAACACCCGCGATTAACGAGGGACAGCTGAGAAATATAACATTTGAATCCCTTTTCTCTTTTGCTCTGAGGCGCAGGGGAAAAATATCAACAAGTCGATGAACATCATTTACAGATATATTGGGTAAATGCCCAAGACATCTATAGAAATGTAAATCGCTGCTTGATTCATTCATCTGCTTAACTTGTTTTGGACCGTAAACCAGGCGCGAATAGGACACCGGAAACAAAGCTCCCCACAGGAGTTTCCGCACCGGAAGTAGCATATGCTAACGTGCACATAGTCAATACTATCTTTTAAATCAGTGTACACGAAGAGTCTTTTGAGATGTTGTTTCTATTAAAATTGGAATACCAAGTCTTTCCCAGCACCTCAAATACCTAATCCAGTTTACCTGTGATTTTTTTTCTTTCTTTATTGTTTTGGTTTTCACCAGAGCTGTAGTTACTTTGTTAGCTCAAAGTTTTCTTTGAGTTCTCACTGTTTTCCTCCTGTCGTCCTCAAATGTATACCAGTGTCACAGCATTTATCAAAGGCATTTGAAGGAGCAATGTTTTGCCTACAGCCAAAAAGTGAGAAGCATGTGATTGACTTCTGTTCCAAATATACTTGTGTACCCCTATGTGCCATGGGCAGGTGTTGTGCTCATTGATTGGTTGAGAAGAGGGCAGTGTCCTTTCCCGCCCACCCTCTGTTTTTAGCTCAGCCGTTACACGCCACATCATGTGAACGCTTCGGAAGCTCTCTGCAGTTTGTCACTTTTTTTTATCCCAGGAAAATGACGTTTGTTTTCCTCTAGCAGCTTATAAGGGCAAATTCTTCCATGCCTTACTTATTTTAACATTTTCCACTGATACCAGATGTACTTATTTCCTTTTTAGTTTCAGCCCTGTTTATTTTGGCAACCGCATTTTGGTGTAATCGCACAGAATTGAAATACCTAGGTGACCAGGTCACAACAACCTAGAAAGGCAACTCAGAAGTGTCAAGGTCAGACAGAGGACTTTCTGACTAGCGGTGGTGGTACCCTAACCTGACATGGCAGATGGTTTATTACACAGATCCATCTGGAATATTGTCCTTGTAAAGTGTTTGGAGAAGCACTAGCACTCTCAAAAACACTTGGCACATGATTAGATAAACCATCTGCTTATCACCATCAACTGCAAACTAACTTCAGCTGGTCTGATCAAGAGACTAGGGGTGGGGGGGTGGAGCGTCCTGCCAGAGATGAAGAGCTAAACGCATTCTGGGGAAGTTTGAAACCCAAGTAAGGAGTCATAGCTTTACAGTTAAACAATTCATAACATCTTCGCATGGAAAATGTGCACATTTTAATCACTCACAGGTTGCCACTTTCAAAATAAGAATAAAAAAGAAATACCTGGCCTTCATTTAGCTGCAGATTGTGCATACGTTTGGTCTAAACCTGCTTGTTTGGCTATAAACTCATAAAGTAAAGCCTGGATTGTGGATTGTCTTGTGATCATAATCTCCAAATCCAGTTTCTTCTCCAGATATTCAGTTCTCTACTGTTAATGTGTCTGCTTACCAGTCATAGAGTTCTTTTTCTTCTACATTAATTCCTAACACAAGCCAACACAAGTTTCCTTGAATAAATTGCTGTAAGAGGGTGAAGTAATATAATCAGATCATAATTTCCATAGCCTTGCTGTGTTCTTGAATTGACGAAAACCTGCCGGAGTCTGTTTGTTTAGCCCCTGAGGGATTATATCTGGCATCACAGCTGCTCCTGAGGCCATGTGATGTGTCACTGTTCTATTTGTGAGCGAGACACCTGAATGTTTTGTACACTAAGAGGCATCTGTGTCATATGTCTCAGCGGTGCTTGTAAACGTCTCCCCCAACTCTGTTCTTCTGAAACTGATTCTGGATCTAAAGAGAGAAGTTGCAACTTGGAACTAAAAGCAGAGCAGCTGAGTTCATCAGTAAAGGTAGAAGTTCCTGCTCTGCACTGTGTTGTAAAAGTGAGCACACGTCAGTATTGTTTGGCAGGTCTATAGCCGTCTCTGATGTGATGTTTTAAAAGGGACTTTAAGATTGAGCAATCCATTGCCAAGAATTGCCGTAAACGCTGGTCCGACATGATTGGGAGCATCGTGGTTTGACTTAACTGTTTTTAAATACATACAACTGTCATTACTGTTGATTCTGCGTTATTTCACTTATTGCTCATGTTAATTACTTGGCGATTGTGTAATCTGTGTCGTGAACCTCCTACTGCATGTGCAAACGTACTGATAAAAAAGCTCAAATTGATTTGTAATGCGCTTTCCATTGTAAACAGAAGCATGAAATGTTGATAACAGTAAATGTAGAGAACAGAAAAAGTGATTGAAGTCCAATCTACTTATCCAGTGCAGACAATACAAATCATTGGGTCATACTTTCTCTGTTGAACACAGCATTCATTTATGCTGCAATGTGTAGCTTTGTTTGACATCTTCAGAATAAATGCTGATGCAGTGTAATGAAATTTTGATTTGGTGATGTGACTATACAAATCAAGAAAGCTGATATACAGTAAATCCTACGTGATCAAAACTTGTTTCGAGTAGAAATAACCTGAGAAATGTGCTAAGAAGCAAGATCGGTGGGTTAGCAAGTTAGGCTGGAAGAGCTTCATTGACACTGTGTGTTTGCGCACGTGGGTCTGTGGGTGTGTGTTTTGTTTTTTTGTTTTTTTTTTGGTGTGTGTGTGTGGGTTTTTTTAAGGCAGGGGGAGGGGGTCTTTCTGTCCTTTGATATGCAGTATATTTTGTGTATAGCAGGGATGTCAAAATCATTTTATATTGTGGGCCACATCCAGCCAGACCACATGATAAATGTGTAAAATTACCCCAAAAATCCTGGTAGTTAATTGCCCTGACTGTCCATTTAATTATAGAATGTAAAGTTTTCATTAACATGTATACATTTTATTTATTTATTTATTTATTACACTGTGAAATCAATGTAAAAAACAAACAAACCAAAAAACAAAAACATTTCTATAGTAAATAATGGAAAAATCAGGAGCTTTTTTCGTCATTTGATTGTTTATCTATTACTTAATTTGGTGGTACTTAGTTTGATGTTGTATGAATGGAAAAGGTGGGGTGGGGTCTTTAACAATGGGAAAAGCTTTAAAACATATTAAAATCCACATAAAAATCTATTTGCTCCTTAACATTTTCCAAAGCTGTTCAGTGGGCCTGATTGGAGTGTTTGCTGGACTGATTCTGGACCCTGGGCCGACACCGCTGTGTAGTGGTAGACATCTTTGGCTAACAAGTGAACAGGGAAAGTTCCCAGTTCGATTCTGGGAGGAGAAATTGAATCCCCTTAGGATCGTGTCTGGAAGGGCATCTGTTGTAAAAACTCTGCAAAATTAAACAGAGTTACCTGTAGAGGCAACCCCTTATGAAAAAGGGAGCAGCCAAACAGCTGTTTCTGCTTCTGCTATTTCTTCTAGTATGCTTTAAGAGCTTCATAGATTCTATACTTTAGTACAACTGAATAAATCCCAGATCTAAAGTTTCGGAAGTGCAGCCTGTACAATCACGCTGTCACTGGAATTTTCATGCATTCAGCCATTTGTTTGGTCTTTTTATATGTTATTTATCAGTAAGAATATACAGTCAGTAACATTAATTTCACTTTGATCTGCCAACAAACTTTAGTGAATTTCATGTCTCCTGTATTAAGCTATGGAAGAGTGTCATTAACAGGAAAGAGCAAAGAGGCTGAGCCTTTGTACAGATGATGAGTTCAGGTGGAGTGAAAGAAAACGTTTTTCTTACTTTCAAACAGAAGCTCATTAAAACCTTTACTAGGTAAAAGTTGTTATTAGGGCTGTTCGATATAACGATATATATCGGATGACGATATAAAAACATCTATCGTTTCATTTTACGCAATCGTTTGTTCCGTGGTGTCGCAAAATAAACTGTTTACGGCAATATTTTTTCATGGTTTTGATGGTCACTGTAGTGGCTATATTAATTTCTTAAAGTTCTCTCTTTCTCTTATATTTTATATAACCACACTACGGACGGACAAGCGCCTGTTTTTATGCGTTGTGGTTAGCAACAAAGACGGTAACAGCATCGCGTGTCCGCTTGTTTATGTTCCATATAAAGCTTTCACAATAAACCTCAAGATCCTGTTGAGACTTTTCAAAATAAACCGAATCACGTAAAAGAGCACGTTTATTATTATTTACGGATGAGAATTAAAAAAGAGTCGTCAGGTGCTAAAAAATAAACCTCAGACTCAAACGTTAGAACAGACTTTTTCCCGCAGCACGCCGTGTAATAAATACTCACAAAGAAAACGGCGGCCGTTACAACTAAAAATGTATAGTTTCGTGCATCGGTTAAAACACTCGACTCCAGCTACATGACGTGCAGCTGGAAACACTTCCCGCAAGACGAGCTGCCCGAGATTCACAGAATTTACAGAAAATGTTACATTTTTGTGATTTATATCGTTATCGGACGATAGAATTCTTATATCGGGATATGAGATTTTGGTCGTATCGCACAGCCCTAGTTGTTAGGTTGCATTAACATCAATTATTGTTATGTACACCATTAGAATGTCAGTTTTCTGCTGCAGGAAACATTGCAGCAGTGCAATGTTGTTATGCTTGCTTTTCCTCATTGCAGCCACCACAACTGCTTTAAAGGCGTACAGACACACGTACTCACTCATTCACTACCACATTCCACACGTGTTACCACACGTGCAAAAACACTTCAACACGCAACAAATTTTTCTCATCTAGAAGATGCAATAATGCCTGAACATTTTTTGTGCCTCTTGCTAATGTAAGAAAGCCTTCGAAGAACACCGAGTAAAGGCTGTTTTATTGTGTGCCGTAGTTCAGGTTGCAAGCATGCCTTGATGTAACTGTACTTGTGATTGTTTATTAATTTATTTTTGCATTTAAAAAATGTTTTCTGTAAAAATTTAGATTTTAATATGGCACATAAATACAATTAAACGATGTAGTTATTTAGGCATTACAATTACTAAAATTCCTACAATTTAAAAGACCTGTCTTTATTTTTTATTTTTTGTCTTTTTGTATCTATTTTTGTTCATTAATAAGCAAAAGTATTTGTTATCCAATTAACTAATGGATGACAATACTGATAACTGTAGTCCTACATTAATGGCAAGAATTATGGGATAGGTTTTTTTTTCTTTTCAGACTAATAACTTTATAGTTTCTTTTGTTGTAAACATACATGTTATACGTGTTACATTTAAACCAAATGTTTTTTGAATTTAGATCGTCTTCATTTGCTTATTGACAGTTGCGTAGTCTCTTTTCTTATTTTGTCCTTATTTCTGTTCTGCTTTATCAACAGGAATCTATTGACGAAATTCTCCAAACTGTAAACCAAGATGATTCTGTCTTCACTGAAAGGCATTGGGAAGAAACTTCTGAGAGTGAAGGTTGTGGACAGTAGCATAGAGGAGTCCCGCTTGGCTCGATGTCTTAACACGTTTGACCTTGTGGCCCTGGGCGTCGGCAGCACACTCGGTGCTGGCGTCTACGTGCTCGCTGGTGCCGTAGCCCGAGAAAATTCAGGACCCGCCATTGTCATCTCCTTCCTCATCGCTGCCATGGCTTCAGTCTTGGCTGGTCTGTGCTACGCCGAGTTTGGAGCGCGTGTTCCCAAAACTGGCTCGGCTTACCTCTACAGCTATGTTACGGTTGGAGAAGTATGGGCATTTATCACCGGCTGGAACCTCATTCTCGCTTATGTCATTGGTGAGACGCTTTAAATAAAGAGGGAGTTCCCTGCTACTCTTGATTCTTGTTAAGTTTACATACCGGATACTGTTTGCACAGGAACTTCGAGCGTGGCCCGGGCATGGAGCGCAACCTTTGATGAGCTTATTGGAAGGAAGATTGAGCTGATTTGCAGACAATACATGACCATGAACGCCCCGGGAGTCTTGGCAGAATATCCAGACATATTTGCTGTCGTAATCATAATCGTTCTGACAGGTCAGAAATGGATGCATCTCTCGCTTGTTTTGTCTATTGCTTCAGATTATGTTCTTTAATCGTTCATGTTTTTACTGCTTGCAGGGCTGCTTGTATTTGGTGTAAAAGAGTCAGCCATGGTAAACAAAGTGTTTACCTGCATCAATGTACTGGTGCTGGTGTTTGTAGTCATCTCTGGCTTAGTTAAAGGAAACAAAGAAAACTGGAACCTGAACCCTGAAAAGATCCTTAATGCCACCAGAAACTCTACTTCTAAGTGCGTTTAATAAATATCTTATTCCCAAATGTCTATATCCCTAATGATACATCAGAGGTTTTTACTAAATGAGTAAATATTTTCTGTCTGTTATTTCTAGTGTGTCCGATTTCATTCCAAATGAGGATGTTCTCGGTGCTGGTGGTTTCATGCCCTTCGGTTGGACTGGAGTCCTTTCTGGTGCAGCAACCTGTTTTTATGCCTTCATAGGGTTTGACTGCATTGCCACTACAGGTGAGGGAGAATATATTAAATTGGTGACTCATAAAGGAGCTATGTTCTCTTAACATGCTGGATCATGTTCCCTCCCCAGGAGAAGAAGTAAAGAATCCACAGAGGGCCATTCCTGTTGGCATTGTGGCCTCTCTCCTCATTTGCTTTGTGGCATACTTTGGTGTATCTGCAGCCCTCACTGTGATGATGCCTTACTACTTGCTGGACAAGAGCAGCCCTCTTCCTGTGGCTTTTAAGTATGTGGGCTGGGAGGGAGCCACTTACGCAGTGGCCATTGGCTCTTTATGTGCACTGTCGACTAGGTAAGTGTGTTTCCTGCTGCCTCTCAGCATGAGCATTCATGGAGGACTTGTAATTATTTAGCACGCTTTTTTTTTATTTTTAGGAATGAATAATTCATGTCTTTTACACTTTCTATAATTTTATTATTGTCTTTTTTGCTTAGTCTAAGATTAACTAGATCTGAGATTGAATATGAGAATAAGTGGCAGAAACCATCAAAGGTATTATCTTATGGACAGAGTTGCAGAATGAATATTGATGTTAATGAAATGCATTTGCACAAGTAGTATTTGATTTATTGAAAGATGCCCTGTGGTGTTTTCCTGTAACAAAAATATATTGTATACGTAGTTTTACTCACTAAAATTCATTGTGTTTATTCTTGATGTCTTACAATTATATTTGCTTATAAAATATTAAAAGCACAAAGCATACACGTGTTAAAACAAGCCTGCAGTGGGACGTGGTTGGGCTGTATTTTTGATAAGCTATGCCACCTGCCGATTAACTGAGTAGTGCATCTGTGTTGAAGCAAAGTCCCACACAATAAAATATTATTACATCAAGCTAATAGCAGGTAACTCCACAGGGTGACTTTAATTCAGCTTCAAATACTTTGGGAGAAAATTTTAATCTCAAGAATAATTTCCTAGAAATATTATGATGTATTGTGGATTTTTGCTTATGTCTTAATTATATATTGTTTCATGGATTAAAAAAAACCATTTACTAACTGTCTTTATCCGTACTAATTGGCACGCTCGTTCTTAGGTAGTAGTTTGGCTATTATTAAAGAGCAGCATGTTTGCTAATTTGCTAAACTTGACACTGAAATGAAAGGCCTGATATAAAAGTGTAGGGAGCCTGAAGTTCAGTGCCAATGACACCTGCGGGATGAACTGCATTAACAACAATGACCAAACGTCACACTCCACATCACTGAAACTGAATGAGAATGCGAGTAAATCTCTCAGCTGGCTCAACAATCACGTAGACCTACAGTTTGAATGCATTTACATTAGATCCACTCACTTTTTTTTTTTTTTTGTTTTAATCTTTTGAAACTTGTTATACATTTTGTGTGGATTGACTCGCATGGCATGCTTTTCTTTTTCTCCTGTGTACTAGTTTACTAGGCTCCATGTTCCCAATGCCCAGAGTGATCTGGGCCATGGCAGAAGATGGCCTGCTCTTCAAATGCTTGGCTAAAGTCAGCACACGAACCAAAACCCCTCTAATAGCAACAATAACATCAGGTCTTGCGGCAGGTGAGGTCACAAACTAAACTAAACTGGCTGGGGTTACTTTGTTCTGATCCTAGGCGACTCTTGGTACACATGGCCTTAAACACACTAACTCAACTTTAATCAAGTTTGTAAATTTACCAGTACAATGCATGACCGCAGCAACTTGCTGTCAGGGTGTTGGGCTGAAAAATGATGGTGGACTTGTGTGACACCACACTGCACACACATTCTTTCAAGTTATAAATCTGTGCCTCCTCCTCCTCCTCCTTCCTTTTATCCTTGGCTTAGTCTCCTTGGCTCCATGTTTCCACTCCCACGCATTATCTTTGCTATGGCCCGTGATGGTCTGCTCTTCTCGTTTCTGGCGCGTGTCAGCGCGAGGAAGACTCCTATCATCTCCACCTTTGTGGCAGGGCTTTTATCTGGTAGGTAGCTGAGATGAAGCCAAAGGCAACAGTGCCCCCTTATGGAAGGAGGATGGTGGCAAGTCGTTCAAGCTTCTAAATAATTAAGCTGAAAAAATACAATGTCTGCATTGCTTTCATGCAATTAATGTTCTTTATGGCTTTTGTAACCTTCATATGGTTCACCTGTGTCTCCTGCAGCGGTGATGGCATTCCTGTTTGACTTGAAGGACCTGGTTGACCTCATGTCCATTGGGACTTTGCTGGCCTACACTCTGGTGGCAGCTTGTGTGCTGGTCCTCAGGTAGCCCTCATCACTTATTTATTAGGCCTTAAGTGTTTTATTTTCAATTTTAATACTGCATACTGGACACTCTGGTCTGACCCGATTTCCCACAATGATATCAACAGACTAGTCTATGATGTCTGGCGAGGATAAATGTAGAAATGGACATAATGAAAATAAAAACATTAAGAGACCACTTAATCATCACAAAGGCAGTTTAACTCAGGCATATTTAAACACTCTGGTTATGAAGCGTGAACCACTGTGAATCCATTTCTCCTGCTTCGGTGCAAATATAAGTGAAGGGACGAGCAATGGAAAGGGAAAAACGAAGACACCCCCCAAAAAGGGAACGGTTTTGCACATGTTTATTATCGAGTATTGCTGTCTCGTTACCACTCATGATTGATTGATTGTAGTCTAGTTTTACTGGTTTTTATGTCAGAAAGAGTTCATGAAGGTGGAATGAGGTTAGGGCATCTTCTAGCGGGGCCTGTGCTCACACACTAGTATCGTGCTCGTATGAATACAGGATGACACGACCTCCTCCCACTGTCTCAGAGTCTCTAAAAGCTCGGTAAGAAGCACGTATGGAAGTAGCCTCTGGGGGCCTGAGCTCTGGCAGGGCTCCTGCTGTTCTTCCTAACACAAAGAGCGACAGCCTGGTCGTGCTCTTCTTGTGTAGCAGGCCGTCTTCTGGTATCTCTTCCACATACTTAACTATGCTGAGAGACACAGAAATAGGAGGAGCTCAGGAGCACAAACAAAAAGCAAAACTACAGTTTTAGAGCTGTTACATTATGAATTTTACCGTGATGATCAAGTGGTCCCTTATTTTTATTAATTTTATTGTATTTTTTTATTTTTTTATTAGAGTCGTGTAATTTTAATTACTCAGATAATTACTCGGGAATTCCTACAGTACTGTACTGAAACGACTGACCTCCACCTTTTCTAAATCGTGTCAGTGGGAATAATAAGAAAAAGAATGCACATTATTTGTATGTCATTGATTTGATAGCTGTTAGGTTATAATAATGATTTAATAATATTTAATGATGAGATTTTATTGTGTGTTGCAACATGAGCCTCTCTGTTCAGTGTTTTTGTGACCCGGCCAGTTGTGCTTGCGTGTTAGTTTCAGAGGTGAAAGGTGAAACCATCAGCTAGATGGCACAGTGCAGTCTGAGCAGATTTGTGTGTCTTTAATACTGCTTTTCTGCTCTGCTTTGATGTAGAGAGTAGAGAAAAGCGGGAAAACCAGCTGTCGGCGCATCAGAATGGTGTCTTATCCTAGCATAATGGATTTTTAAATGTGCTACTAATTATAGCTCTGTTGTATGCAGACGTTTGAGTTGTGGGAACAGTGGGATAGGGAGTCTTACACTTTCATTTTTGTAATTTTCTTTTTTTGTCTTGTGAAGGTACCAGCCTTTACAGCCCAGTGCAGCCTATGAGATGGCCAATACTCAGGATGAGTCTGAAATTACATATAGGGATGGGAGTGTTGATATTTTATCGCAACCTGATGATCACTTTACTTTCAAAAAACTTATTAACCCTCCGAACACTGAGCCGTCATCTCTCTCTGGACTCATTGTCAACATCTGCACCAGTATACTTGGTGAGAAACTGGATGAAAGTCCCAGAACTATTCATGTGATTACCGATGCTGCACATCATCTGGCGTCATCGCTTGTTTATTTTGTTTTTTTCCCCACCAGGTGTTTTGGTGTGTGTCTTCAGTGTTGTAGCTTCTCAGGGAGGGTATGCACGCTGGTCTCTGACTGCCCTCTGTGTTATAGTGGCTATCTGCCTGGTTCTAATCATTATTATATGGAGACAGCCACAGAGCAAAACCAACCTTGCCTTCAAAGTGAGTGTGTATCCTTTTGCTAAAGGCTTTTCTCATGCTATCTCATACCCACATAGCAGTGTAAGCTTGTCACTTTTAGAAATTAATAATCAATAACACCCAGATCCTCTTTCAAAGTAACTTCCTCCATGTAAAATAAAGAGTTAAATATGAGATATAATATACTAATGTACTATGTGATGTGATTCTAGAGACAGAAAATGCCAGTTTAGATTTTATTGTAAGCAGATATTGAGAAAAAAGCATTTAGGGCTTATTGGGTAATTCCACAATAAGTCTTAATTTCTCACTCAGGAAAAAAATTATGAGAGTTTTGAATTAAAAGTGCTGCACAATTTTTCAATCGAGCGTTAAAAAAATAACACTTAATTTTGTCAGGGATTCTCCTACATTGCCCGTACGTCTAAGATTGCTTTGCAGATTGTAAAATTTGTTTTAAATGCAAAGTTTTAGCCAGTCTTATACCCAATAAATACTCTATCCACAGGTCCCATTGGTGCCACTGGTGCCGATCATTAGCATGTTTGTGAACGTGTACCTGATGATGCAGCTCGACAAAGGAACGTGGTTGCGTTTTGCCATCTGGATGACCATAGGTACTTTAGACCAGCAGTAACAATTAACGTCTCTGCTGTAATTTTATTTTTTTAAACTTGTTATTATTATTGTCCATTAATTCATGTTTCTATGTGAATTGTAGGTTTTGCCATCTACTTTGGCTATGGTATACGCAACAGTGCAGAGGAGGCGTTAGCCAAGTGTGACAATTACGAAGATAGCTGCATAATAAAGGAAGAGGCCATGCAAACAGAGAAGGAAGCCTTCTTACACAATACACAAAACTCTACCCGAGAAGATGAAGATGGTTTCTGAGGAGATAGGAGGGTTTTTTTAAAAACGTTTATTTAAATAGTGGTACAGGAAAGAAGGTGCAAGTATGTTTCACGGAGCGGTAAGGACAACATAACAAACAAAACAGCCCTTACCTATTGTGAAAACGCCAATCAACTAACTAAATTAGACAAATGAAAAGTTACAAATCTACAATTCGCTAACAACTCAAAGAAAAACGGAGAAAAAAATGTTCAAATTGCATTTGCAGCTGTCCTCTACAAGTTTTCTGTGTCGAGGTTGGCACAGAACAATGTCACAAAGGACCTATCAACACAAGATTATCAATTAAATTGAGCTAACATAAAATCTAACCTAAACATATAACGTATTATCATGCAGTCATGACAATGAGCTTAAAAATCCAAAATGGCCAAAGACCTTGAGTCCCTGCAGACCATGCAAGTGCTCAGTCGTCAGCCAACGACAAGAAAGATGAAAACACGAGGAGCCAGTAAGAAGAAAGAGTCCATAGACCAGGAGCTGGTACAGTATATCCTTTACCCCTTTTTTCCCAAAAAGAATGTAACATCTGTGCTGTGAAATAGCTATTAAGTTTTCTGAAAGACTATCTGCAATTTCAGGAGACACATGGAGACAGCCAATTGTACTACTAGCCAAAAATGTTGACTACATGATGATTGTAAAAAGCCTAATAAGATTTAATGGCTAATTAGCCAAGTATTTTTAATTGAAGCAGTATGAAATTATGTGAAAAGAAGATTATAGTCATATTTTTTTATTTTATTTTATTGTGCTTTGAAATGGTCAGTTTTACAAAACATAACGGAATCCATCGATTCAAAATGCTTAAATATTAACCAACCATAAATAGATCTTCATAAACTTCATTTTGGGTTTTTAACAGTACATTAGAATGACCGCACATCAGATTTTCCATGAATGATGTCACATATAAAGTTCAGAATGTGTTACTGCTCACCTAGCCTCAAAGTGCTCGACATTTGTATATGTTGACCGTGTACAAAAAAGACGAAACACCGTCTAAGAGACTTGGACGAGGGTGAGAATTTTAATGTACCATCAGTGCCTTTTGTCAGAAAGTTGTTAGCTGAGAAATCCCTTAGTTGTAAATTTACCCTTAAGATGCAGTTTTGGGGGTTTAACCAGTGTATCTATTACTGAAAACAATACAAGTCACAGGTCTTTGGATGTCTTGTACATTGAATGTATAGCTCATATAAACTCAACATGGTGCTAAAAGTAGCATTCTCAGTGCATCCATGTGTTTGCAGGTCTTTCTGATTGATGGTACCAACTGCTAATCTTACCAGAGTACCAATGCTATCTGTGGGAATTTGTACTTTTTACTCAAAGAAAAAAAGCTGCTTATTTTAATCGAGTTTATATTTTAACCTTTTAAGACCCGAATTCTTCCACAGCATGCATTTTTAATTTATCTTTGATATTTGGGCATATTGGGGCCCGATGAATGTAAAAACAAAGAATTGCCAGATTTTTATTTTTATTTTTTTACCAAATTTTCATTTCTAAGAAAAATGAGAGCCACAAATGAGGATATTTGTTTAAAATTTCAATAGAACAGTAGCAGTATAATGTCCTCGTAAGTGGATATCAGGCCCTTGTAGAGCAAAATTGAGTATTTTGGTCTAAATAACCCAAAATGTGATGTCCAAATATGTGGACGCCAGGTCCTAGGAGGTTAAAGTGCCTATTCCCCAAATGAATTTTTAAAGATAGGATATTCCTCTATCACGATCTGCCTATGTGTAATACTTTATATATAAAACAAAATGTTTAAACGAAGATTTAAAAAAAAAATCATATATTTATAACTACATGAAACCCAAGTGGATCCTTTTGACTTTTTAATTCACACATGCCTGAAATACAATCAGTTTGTGATTATTGCACACCTGTAGTTTACATGGTGATATAACACTTCTTTAGTTCACTTTTATTTTGAAATGCCAAAATCTACACTGTATGTTTAGAAACACAAAAATGGTGTAGGTCAAGCAGTAGAGTGTATGTATGCGTGTGTGTGTGCAGATCTTTGACGCAGCTAAAACTGAAGTACAGCAAAGTTTGTATGTCAGCAAAGGTCTGGAAATGCAACTACGTGAAAAATCTCTTCACTCAGTCCGTTTTTAAACGCTAATATATATATTCAGCAGTAAATGGGTGATGGCAATAACACTGTGAGACAATTTATTTCAGCTTATGGTCCTTTTGAGGGAATCTATTAATGAAACCTGAAGCCAAAATCCATTGGATTTAACTTGATCATGCGTCAGAATAATTTCTGTAGTTTTTTAATAGTTCCTATAGATTATTTTTGCTGGAGTGGTATAACAATTTTTAAACCCTTCCCTTGTAAATAAATGTTTGTGCTCCAGAATGTAACCAGGCATTGTTTACCTGGCTGTTTCTAAATCAGTAAGATATAAGCACATGTTATTTTGAAACGATGCATTAATTTTAAAATGTAGAAAACATTTTAACACTGCCTTTGTAAATAATTTTTTGATGATACTTGAGTTACTGACTGTATGCAATGTTTATGGGAGTGCTGTACTTGCTGTGGTTACATGTCAAAAGGTCACATCATGCTTCATCCGTGCTTTGCATGCTGCATAAATGCATTTTATAGTGTTGATATGTGATAATGTTCAGTGTACTGTGGGGGGGAAGGCACACTGTTCACTATATGTTGTTGTCATATTGGTTATGGTTTGTATAGTTCTCGATGTAAATAAATAATCCTGAAAGCTAAAGCTGACTTTGATTTATTTCACATAAACACCTCCCGCTGTATAGATGGTTTAGAGAATCGACATTAATTCATTAGTGTAGTTTCTTCTACTGTTACCTTTACTACTTCAAGTACAGTAATCAGAAAGATTGGAGCCAAAGAAAAATCTAAATTCCTTCAGTTTATTCTGCAGACAAACTGTTTTTAGTGTTTAACACTGTAATTAATTCATAAGACTACTGCCAAATGTAAAATGCTATAGTTACCCTAAATTAACTGTACGTTTCTGTAATGTTTAATCCAGTAATATGAGTAAGCTGTGTAATCAAAATGATCTTTGAATATAATTACTGTTATTTATTTATTTTTTTAATCGACTGTTTTACAAAAACAATAAATAAAGCACATAATTATTTTTTTTGATTGAGGACCGATTACACTCATTTTAATTTGTTTGTATGGTTCGCCTAATAACCATTTAGCCAGACGGTCTAATAAATCTGTGAAGCACTATATTAGTCTGTGTTGCTCTTTCTCTATTCTTTGAGCTGCACTCTTTAGAGGCCTCCGCACATCTGCCGCCCCGTCTCCACCTTCCTCTGTCATGAACCCTTTGCAATGTCCTCCTCCTTTTCATGTGGCAGCTCCATGTCAACATCCTTTCAGTTGATCCACTCTCTCTCCTGCCCATGCCCGAACCATTTTGCCTTCTAACTTTGTCTCCAAACTGCTCGACCTGAGCGGTCCCTCCGATATATTAATTTCTGAAATTGCACCTCGTGGTCACTCTCAGTGAAAATCTGCCACCTCCGTCTCCACCCCGTCTTTGTGTCAGTGCCACTTTCTCCAAACCAAAGATCACGGCAGGACTCAGCACCTTGTAAACCTTCCCTTTCACTCGTGCAGATATCCTGTGATCGTATCCTGCACTCACTTGTTCCTCTTCTCATGTCCACTCACTGTTGCTTTGGATGATTGACCCCAGCTTTTTAAACTCCTCCATCTCCACTTCCTTTACTCCTTACATCTTCACCTTCCCATCTGCCCCGCTCTCATTCACGCATGTCGCTCTGTAGTGGGGAAGAAATGTCCTGTCTTCACCTGCAGGGGGCGACTCGAGTCCATTTTGTTCAATCTCCTCTCGTCTCCTCTCCTCCCTGTTTTTCAGCGATGATGCAGACTGTACCCTCTTCATCTCGGCTTAAACTGGATGTCTCAATCATTCTTCATCAGCTCTTCGCTGACGGGCTCTTCTCCAGATTCACCTGAATTAAACCGGTAAGAAATTTCATTTCACAAGGGGAACAGAAGGCGTTTGCTGTCTCCCTCTCAATCTCCGAACAGCGGCAGTGATAACTGCATTTATTGACCCTGCTGCATCTACTCGAGACTGCGGATGATCCTGTTGTGTTTCTAATAAGGTTGTTTTCAAGTCATTTCCTAATCGTTTCCAGGAGTGCAGATTCTAATATAGCGTTTGCATACCAAGCTTTGAAAAGGTAACCTCAATACAATTGCTCTCACCTCAAAATGTGTTTGTGGAGTCACACCATGTTTTATTTATTGTGTCACCCACATCTTATGTTTTTTGTCTTTTCTAAAATCAGCAAAGCCGGTCCTTCCTCTTTCTGTATTTTTCCCTTTGAACAAAAATAGTTTCCTAATGTGAGGAACAAGGTACCCAGAGCAGCATGAATGTGCATTAGTAATAGTGAAGTGACAGATTTCTGTTGGTGTGGCTTGAGTGGTGACATTTATTGAAAAGGCCTGAGTTGTACTGGATTATGTAAGATGTGACCATAAAATGATGAGGGCCAGTGGGCAGCATGCACAGCCAGTAAGGCCTCGATCGTCTTACCGGAAGCCTGGAGATTTTATAAACTCAACACAAAAGGTGCTGTTACTACATATTTGTTCATTTATGTAAGAAGCATTTGAATTAGCTTCCAAATGATAGAATTTTGTGGGTTTTTGCTGCCTGTGAAGCATTCATTTGTAGTTTTTCAAGGCAAACCGTTGCCATGTGTATGAAAAAGCAAATCTTATGTGAGCTTTAGGTGGTTGCACAAAGAAGTCAGGGGCACTGAAGCATTAAATTGAGAGGGAGACTGCTGCCTCCATTTTCACTCATCTTCAATTTTTCATGAGGGATCTAGATTAAGCATCAAGTGAGGCTTGGTAAACAAATGAAGGCCCACATCTGTGAGGACCAGCAAGCAGCTGCATTAGACAGCTGACACAAAACAGAAGCTGACACAGCTTCTATTTCACAGAGCAAAACAAGCTGTGCGGGCACATCTTCACATAAGTACTCCTGCGAGGCTTGGATGCACAGATTTTCTCAGTAGCCTTGGCAAAGGTGTTGCCTGAATATGAGCAGGCAGGTGGCAGGGCAGCCAGCTGAATGATGGGAGATGGGGGAAGCATTTTAGTGCTACAACTATAAATTTCCCTGTTCTCTCTTGTACTGTTATGATGTCTGACTGACTGCCCAAGTGTTGAATAGTACTATAAGTGATACCAGGAAACGGAACAGGAAGGAAGTGGCAAATGTCCTTCAAACCCAGAAAACTTGTGAATAGAATGAAGCTGAATGAGAGACATAAAGAAGAAAGTTAGTTCATGTATGAAATCAGAAGATTTTACAGTACGTCTCTTGTAACTGGATCTAATCATTTTCAAATGACCTGAACAAAGCAAACTTGAGCTCTAAAGGATTCTGGTGTTTCTTGTAAATCCAACCATTCCTTTTACTTTCACTTACCAAAGTCAGGTCACAGTTGCAGCACACACTTGTCTCTCCATTTCCTTTTCTTTCTGGGGGATTGTGCATAAGCCTCACCAATCAGTTTGTCCATTTCCAGCTCCAGTTTGCCATCACTTGTTAACAACATCCTGAAATACTTACTGACACATTGCTGTTGTTCCCATTCCCAACTCCCTCCTCACACTGGCTGCATTTTCAGTGCTGGTCCATAAATATCAAAAACAGGAATGAAGACAAGAAGCAAACTTGACAGCGTCTAACCCTTGCTAAAACGATGTTGGGCCTTGTGTTTTGAATACAGTCACAGCTAATGCTTTACTTATAAAAGAATTGGATGGCTCATAGATACAAACCTTATAGTCTGCACTGCTGCAAAAGACAACAGGGTTCTCCAAACACATTTGAATACCTTCTCTAACTCTATAATTCTATACAAACATGTGTAAACCTGACGTAAAACGAAGAATTGAAAGTCTAACTCCGTAGCCTTCCTGAACTTCTAAATTTTTTTGCTTTAGCAAATGCCAAAGCAACAGCCGGTCTCCTCTCCCAATATCTGTCTCTATTTTTAATGCACCCCTGGATCAGGTAATCCTGAAAGGCCTCCTTATTCCACATGATGCCCTCCTTTTGTACTTATATCTTAACAGCAAGTTCTTAGGTTGTTGAACCTTTAACTGCAAGGCCTTGAACACGGCCTACCCAGATTTAATGTCCCTAGCCAGGTGACTGTCCTCTTCCCCAAGCAGAATCCAGAAACTGGTCTCTAAGCTCGGTAGCAGGTAAAGGTAATGTGCAGTTGACCCCAAACCCATACCTGGTAGTGGTCCACTGGGTAACACTTAAATGTGCTTTTTGTGGGCTGTTAAACTCCACTCCCAGGTCTGGCTAGAGGATGAAGGCTCATTTCTCCTTTCTTTTTATAAATGCCATTTATGATTCTTTACACCTAAAATTTCCATTTACACAACTTATCACTCCCAACATAACTTTGATCTATGATATTTCACTACTTTCTAGATCAAATATTAACAAATGCAGTTATATAAAACTCAACAAATGCACCATATCCATCATGTCACTGCTGTGCAGATAACTGTACCATAGTGTCCATGCTGAGGTCTGCACTTAACCGATTTAGAGCTGGAAATCAATTTAAGGATGATGGCTGCAGCAGAAACAGTAGTGTTAGCAGGTTGAGCCTTTCTCTTAAAAACAATATTTTATAGCACTTGTCTGGAAATATTCGACAAGGAAAAACATTTGTTAGTAGCACCAGTGTTTTGTCTGCCTGCACTGAGAGATTTTGTGTCTCAGTGTGGTTTAACAGTAAGCACTGCAGTAGATGCAGGTGTGCTGTCTCTGTTGTGCAGAGGCAGCATTTAGTGCGATGTTTTAGCTTATGTTGCAAACGGGCACTTCTGTCTGTAGACCCTCTCTGCTTTTCTTGTCAAGTTTACAAAAGTTGACTTGTTCAAAGCATACATCAAACTCTAATAACAGGCAACAGCACAGTTTTGTTTTCTTAGAAGGGAAATGACATGCTATTTCCTGCTGCGTAAGTGACTTTATTAGGACACAAATGCAGAGCAAATGCCTGAGATGGAGCAGCAGGCAGTCAGTTTTCTTCCTAGTAGGTTTTTTTTCTTTAATTGGAAATTTTCTTGGAATTTAATTTTTTGTGCTAGAGGAACTTGTCAACCACAACTGGATAATGGGAAAGGCATGATGAGGTGATAACAGCATGTGCAATTTCTCTGCAAAAAAAAAGAGTTGTTGCTTAAGATCAAAGGGCCTGTCAGTGCTCTCTGTCCTTTACAAAGGGTCCACACAGGACATTTCATTCACATTTCTCATATTGGATTAGTAGAAACTCTCTGAGCAATTATGGTACCTGCTGGCTGACTAAAATTGCAGGGCAATTAAAGGAAGTGGCATAGCTCTTAATCTGAGCATGCAGGTGGCAGGGCAGCCAGCTGAATGATGGGAGATGAGGGAAGCAGATTTTGCAGAACTTCCAGATTTTGGTAACATATCAACAAACTTAAAATTCATGTTGACAGTTTAAAGCTCTTTGAAATACAAAGTTTACATATAGATCTCCCTTAATGAAGGAAAGGGTTAAATATCATGTCACTCAGCTGATTGGACAAAAAAAGAGGTTCTTGGATGTTTTTTGTTTTTGTTTTTTTGTTGTTGCAAGCAATAGATGGTGCAGAAAAGGGATAACAGAAATAATGTGTATTTTTTTAATGCAAGTATCTTAAAAGTATTCACAAAAGACAATCTCAGTAACTCAAGGCACATGGATAATCAGAAACATAAAATATAAGAAAACAATTCCATTATGAAGGTCAAATGTAGCACCGTCACTGTCATGCTGGTTTGCATCTGACTGTCATAAAGACAGAACAATAATGATAGTGTCCATAAACAAGAGAAAGTGTCATTGTATTTTCCCTCCAAAGGCAGAATTAGCTTTTTTTGTCAGTGTACTTAAGCTTGTCTGGTTGTTATTTTTTCCCCCCAGATAGTTCACTGTGGCTGGAAGATAGTCATTCCTTTTTTCCCTTGTTCCTAATTGTATTTTAAACTTAGCAGTCTCTAGTTAGATCAGGGAGTTATATAATTCAATAAAAGTAATTTTTTTAGGCTAATATTTTCTGTTTGTACCTTCTTCTCTGTAGATCTTGTTTAACCACAAAGTTGTTCCTACCTGTAACATATATTCCAAGCAGCATATTATCTTGTCTGCTGAATTCACTCACATTCCTAAAGCTAGAGAGAGACCGGTTGCCAGCTAATTCACTAATGTCATTTTTTTAAGAGTCAGATTTGTGAATACTGCTCTTCACAAGAGTGCTGCAAAAAATTCTGGGCCCTTGACAACATTTCAGTCAGAAACAAAATAAACAAGATGTTTGGCATGTTTAACATTTAGGAATAAAGGCAGAAAAGATTCATGGTTTTCACCACTGTAGGTTTTTGCAATCCTGGGAGCCCAACAGGCCTGAGTTTATCCCACACTGGGCCTGAGGATTTTCTTACAAAAGCTGTAACCAATAAGTTATCATATGACCTCAGCTGTTTCATATACAGAAACACCCATTAAGGTTTTTTGAGCTACAAAGAAGTGTAAAAAAAAGAAAAAAGAGGCCAGAAAAAAATTATACATTAATATTGTTTATGCTGGCTAAATCACTCGTTGCTGTGTTTGTAAGAGGTTAACTGTGATTTCTCCTGCTGGTCTAGCCTACATTACCTTCGGTGCATCTACACATCTTTCACTGCCCCCACAAAAAAACTCACTTTATTTCATGGTTTTATGATGAAACAGACTGAAAGATTTAAATTATTATAAGATGGCACAGTTTCTTAAATATACCTGTTGAATATTGTTTTTAAGTCATCTTCAATATATTTTCTTTACTTGTGATCTGCTGTTTTTATGCAGGATAAGGACCTCAGATGTTATGAAGACCCATGCTCCAAATTAGACATGACATTCAACATTCACATTTCTGACATACTGAAAATAGGCTCCTGCTCTGCCAGTAGGACAGCTTGATGGGCAGACAGACTTTTTGATGCTTGACGATGATGATGATTTATTTTAAGTGCTCTTGAGGCTGCCACAAACTCAGAGCTGATTTCATAATGTGTGAGCGAGAAGAGCCCTTTGGTGTGGGGGAGTTAAGGAATAACAACCAGCAGGGTGGCATGCTGGCTGATGGCGACGCCAATGCCAATGACATTCGGACAGAAGATGGTGGGAGAACTGGGGATACTGGCTGTCTGTCAGGATTGATAACTGTAACAGCAGAGCAAGACAAAGTCATCATCTGGGGCACAGACTCTCAGTGTGATGACCCTGAGCTGGCTGAATTTGAGATGTTAGAGTGTCAGGAGTTGGAGGCTTATCTTGTTGAGGAGGAAGAGGACTTTGTTGGGCTTGCAGAGCGGAAGGAGCTTCAAGAACAGCCGTCATCATGCAGAAAATCCACAGCAGAAGAGGCGATAGATTATAAGGGCAGGGAAGAAAGGAAGTCAATTCTGAACGGTGCCAGTGAGCAAGAATCCAATGGCTCTCATGTCTCTGAGAGCAGAGAAGCTTCCAAGACTGACTTAAGCTCTGAAACTGATGTCTTTGTATCCTGTCTGTCCACCATTTCAAGCATGGCCACTGCCATGGACACTGTTGGCAAGAACCAGATGACAGACTCCTGGCATATTGCCTCTGGTCCTCATTCAACCATCTCAGAGGACCTAACTTCCCAGATTTGCACCACTATCTCTGAGAGAGGCAAGGCCTCTCAAATAGTTGATGATTCTTCTCTTTCTGCTAGAAAAAGCACAATAACCCAGAAAGATGTAGATATGAATTTGAATTCAGCAGTTCAGTCAGATGATGCTGTATCACAGGCACATGATGTCAGTGGCAAACCCGGGACAAATAATAACCATAGAAATAAAGCAAAGGGTAGTGTTTTGGAGGTAAATTGTACTGAGAACAAGGCTTTAACCTCTCCGACAAAATGTCAAAAAGAAAGCAACGCTAAAATAGATAAAAGCACACAAGCGGATGAGACCCCTGATGTGAACTACAGGGCTCTCAGAACAGGTACAAAGGGGACTCAGTCATGTGTTGAACCTAAAGCCATAAAGAAACAAAACTCATTTGATAACACACTGAAGAAACAAAGCTCTTTTGATAAGAGTCTGAAAAAGCAGCCTTCATTTGAGAATTCTTTAAAGAAGCAGCTCTCTTTTGATAACACCTTAAAAAAGCAGGGCTCCTTTGAGAACACCACCACTCCCAGCTCTTCAAGTCTGGAAAGGAGGAAGCCATGGGGAAGCCCCAGTCGACCAGCAACTCCTACATCCCCTAAAACCACCTCCTCTTCGTCACCTAAGAGACGACCTAGTGGTTCTCCAGCTAAGGTCCAGGGCATCAGGGCACCGAGCCTGGAGCGCAGTGACTCCTCTCAAAGAGGAATAAGTCAAACTATCAAACCACATGCTAAGATGAGTTTGAGCAGTGGAATCCCCAAACCTATCATGCCTCAACAGAAGGAGTCCGAACCCAGGAGATCTTCGCCCCCTCAGAAGCCCAAAAACGTGCGGCCAAAAATCATCACGTATGTTCGAAAGAATACTCAAGCAAAACCACCACTCACCGATGCACTAAATGAAGCCTCCACACACACATCAAGATTACCCTCTTACTCCAACCCACCAGCTCTCAAAGATCCAAAGGTTGCTTCTCAAACTAAATCCACACCAGTGCTCTGTTCCTCAAACCTGCTATTTGACAAATATCGACAGGAGATGCAGAAGACAGGATACTATCCTCCAGGTGTCGCTGTGACTGGAGTAAAACCTCCAAGCAGCACTATCCCTCAAAGGAGTGGAAAGTCAGACAACTTCCAGGAGGCATCAGAGAAATATCTTCAAGAGGTGAGAAGCGGACTTTTGTTTTGATATGTTCACACAACTCAGCTTATGGTGTGGTACAAGTATTCCAATTTAGCATGATGGTGGCTCAACTTGAAAGCATTTTTAACCCTTTAATTGTTCAAGCAGATTGGTCAGTTTCAGCTACACTGCACATGCTGTGTTTTAGATTATTTTGGTCACGTACTGGCTCACATTGCACCACAAACAGTAACAGAGTGGTAATAGATTAGATGTATTATCACACAAAACCAAAGTGCCTAACTTAATAATACATGAATCAAACCTATTACATGATAACTTGCTGTCCATCAGTCTAGAATGTGAATGATGTTATAGTAACTGGTTTTGTTGGTGATGTCCTTCAGCAGCATGTTTCCCCTGAAGGAGGTAGTGTCTACCGCTCGCCAAGAACCCTGAGGCCTCAGCTTGGGCTAGGTGCAGTCACCAGGCAGCCCGCAGCCAAGCCAAGAGTTCAGCAGGCAGGTCAAAGGTCAGGTCCCTCACAATATCTGGCTGCCAAAGTGGCCACTCCAGGCCAACAAGATCTGGCAGGTGAGATTGTAACGTTTTGGCAAATTGACTCAAAAGTGAACTGAAATGTTAGTTGCATTTTTAGTATCAGAGACAGCTGCATTTTGAAAGGTTGTTTTGGGAAGGTTTAAAAGTTTAACACAAGATGTATTTGTGTATGCTTACGTTAAAAAACCCTGTGTGGTTAGATGATTAGGTCAAATCTTGAGAAATCATTTCAACAGATTTCTCTCATCTCTCTCTACCTACTTTAGTATTCTCTGCACTCTCCCATCCCGTAGATGTTGAGCTGTAGAGTTATTTATTCAACAAGCTTCTTGGGCTTGCTGAATGATTCACCTAATTTTTTTCCTGTCATGCTTATGGATGAGCCTTGGCTTTTGGCACCTCAACTCTTTGAAGTGCAAAGCATTTGAAGTTAGTGTAACTTGCACATGCTACCAGCTCGCACTGCATAATTTTGCCTTCTTACATTATAAATGATACTCTTGGCTGGTTGCACATATGCTGCTTTCTTATTTATGTGGAATTTAGTCATTGAATAATGTTTATATATCTATATATATGTAATCTTCCTCTTTTATTTATTCATTTTATTTCAGTATAAACTAAATCAGGTTTTTAAAGGTTTTTTTTCTTGTTTTTTTACTTGTTTTTCTACCTTTAGGAGAGCCCAGGAGGGCAGGTCCAGAAACCACCCCAAAAAGCCTCCTGCTCAAATCAGGCCAGTCTGGCCTTCGTCCTCCAGGCTTCTCTGCCCTTCCAGCTGCCCGTCTGGCTTCTCTAGGATTTGTCCGGAGCTCCAGTGTCTCATCTGTATCCAGCAACCAGTCTAACGAAAGCACCCACAGTGACCCAGGCCGAGGTTCTCAGTGTGAGTTATGTCCACTCAACTCATTTTTTTTATGAATTAGACTAATACTGTTTTTACTGCTACTCTGCCTAAATAAAAGGTTACCCCACACCAATGTTTTACTACATCTGCATCTCCTTATTAGTTCACCAGCAGGTGTGGCTGGTCTATCCTCAGTTACTATAGTAACAGCTGCTCATTTTGTTTCATTTTCAATCATTTGTCAGAATTCTGCATTTCTAAGCCGCTGCAGCACAGAGCCTCAGAGAAGAAAGGATTTCTTTAGGAAGAAAGTTACTCTCTCTCCCTCTGCTGCCTGTGCTCAGCCTGCATACTGCAGAATTCCCAATGCATATTTCAGTACCATCACTGAAATATTCCCCAGTCTTCATCTGCATAAAGGAATGACAGCAAAATTCACCTGGCAATGTAATTATCTCTGTGTGTGAACGAGATGTCAGCAAAGTGTCAGGAAAGAAAGTGTCGGTTAACAAGACATTGTTTTATTACCAAAAAAGGTTTTGCTAAATATGAGCAGGCCATGTGTGTTGTCTGCTGATTCAGAGACGTGACACAAACTGACCATTGTTTGGAAAATGTTTAGATACATGGTTATGGTCTGGGTGTAAAACCAAAGAAAATAATGCAATAGCAGCCATTGAAAGTGATTCACTAAAAGTAGTAATAAATACTGACTCTTCTATTTTAAATACAATGATTTTATTTTCTTTGTAATAATGTAGGGCAGGGGTGTCCCACTCCAGGCCTCAAGGGCTGGTGTCCTGCAGGTTTTAGATGTGTCCTCAATCCAACACAGCTGATTTAAATTGTTAAATTGCCTCCTCAACGTCTCTTGAAGTTCTCCAGAGGCCTAGTAATGAACTAATCATTTGATTCAGGTGTGCTGACCCAGGGTGATATCTAAAGCATGCAGTACACCGGCCCTTGAAGCCTGAAGTTGGGCACCCCTGATGTAGGGTCTTTACCTTACAATATAAACTGCCTCTGGAGAAGCTGGAACCAATAGCATCCAGTTTCATAAAGGCTACCCCAGAAACCTGAAACACATAAGCAACAAAGCTACAGCTTAATACAGACCAGTCATGGTAAAAATAATAGTAATAGTAACAGAAAATATAAAGAATATCAGAGAAAGCGGCTCTTTAAGACAAGCTTGCAAACTTCTCTGGTAAATTTAATTTAAACTGATAGACATCAGAAGTAAATAAGATTTCGCACTCTGGTAAGGTCATTAATTTTTATTCATTTTTATCTATTGTATGAGTTTAATCATGCAATGATGTTCATTGTCATAATTACAGGTTCATGTTGTCCTTTGCTTAAACATCACTACATTTATTCCAGTCTTTGACAGCTGAATCCTGCCTCTCCTTAGAAATAGTAGCAATAGTACTCTTAATTAGTTGGTGTATACAGTACCACTGATTCTCAAGAAAACAACAACAGTTCTACTCAACATTAATATGAGGATGCCCAACTTGACTGCCAGTGGCTCTGTAATCTTTTTAGATATGTAAACTGAAGCAGATTTGTGTACATTTTAACAAATTCAGTATCTGCCAGATTGTAAAATACTTGGAAGCAGCTCAGTTTGGCATACACAACTGTCTGCTTGCACCGCAGTGTTTCCCTTTAGGCTGTTGGCTCAGACTGCACCACGCTATAACCATAAGCCCCAAATGCAGCTACAAGCAGGAACAAGCAGCTCCTTGTCATCATGATGCTCAGGTCTGGTGAAATAATTAATTCACTGGTGTAGTTCAATCAGGAGGAACGTATTACACAGTATGCTGACTGTAAAGTAACACAGTCCTTTCTTTCCATTTTTCTGTCACCAGTTCTTCATCACTGCCACATGGCCCAGAGGCACATTTGTTCTGAATGTTATTAGCTTGTCTATTCTCGCTGCTTGCGAGTTAGTCACAAGCAGAGTCCTCATTGGTGCTGATCAGAGGATTCTTACTACAGGGGGTGGATTTGTATTGTACATGCACGCTAGAAACAAGCATTTAGCAGTGTGAGTCAGCCTTCGGCCGTCTCCTTTAGCCAATCCCTTTCTTGGCTTCGTCTCCATTTCAGTAGGTCACCTTTGGGAAAAGGAAAAAAAAGAAAGGAAAAAAATCTGCTGACTCTCCCTGGTGTATTCATGCTGCTGCTTTGGAAAGCATCACTAGATGTGTTGCACAGAGCCTTGGCATTTTTACATCAAAAGTGATTTAATG
>NW_024582397.1:1343791-1350523 GCF_018398535.1 Haplochromis burtoni
ACACACACACACACACACACACGTATGTATCACAACAGCTTAACGTTTTTTGAATGTCTGCAGCCTCCTTGGGTCACAATTTGACATTATTAGATCAGAGTGATGGTATTTTAATTCAAGGGCACAACGCTATCCTTTCCTCTTCAAAAGTGTTATATTACCAATAGTTAAGAGTTTGTGTCAGCACTACCATTGACTGAGCTGCTGAATATTTTATGATTAGTAATTAGAGCTCTCTGGTTTGACTCTTCACTTATAACGACGAAGTAAATTCCATCATTTATGCACTGATGGAATTTTGTTGACTATTATAAAGTTAAAGGTTTATATCTGAGAAATGCATACAGTATATACAGCATGCAAAAATATGTAAAAACTATCATAATTTCATTGTGATTATTTGGAGGATGTTTCAGCTGCACTGTTCCTCAGCCTTTCATTTCCATAAAAGCTAGAGGCATAACAGCAGCTCTTATGAATAATTACTGTGTTAACAGCACCCTGTTTTTTGCGAATCTTGATGAGAGTGTGCAATTTACCAGAAAAAACAAAACAAAGCAAAAAAGAACCAAAACTCCATTAGGAAAGAGTGTAATGATCTGAAACGTGCATGAAATTGACAGTTAAAAGCTTTAATGCCATCATTCCACAGTTTTTCATCTTCAAATGGCACTGAGAATTCCCTCAGTATTACTAAACCAAATCAAATCTTTTGTGTTAAGAAACAAGAACATCATTTACTATAGGCCATGGCTGGCTCTATGCCTATTAGTTTGCATAGTCAGGTATTTCCCAAAATTGTACATGTGACTGTACCGTAATCCACTGAGACATGAAGTGATTGAAAGCGATCCAGCATTTAACAACTCACACCTTTATAGAGGGTCACAGGGGCTAAAACATTCAAGTCAAACTGTGGGAAGGAAAAACTCCCTTTTAATAGGAAGAAACAAAAAGCTGGCTGTCATAAATTAGCCACAAAGATATGTCATACCTGCAAAACATGAATAATTCAGTTTTTGTAGTCAACGTCAAAATATCTACGTTGGCCAAGGTGAAATATTTGATAGCTATCTTGGCCATTTCCTCAGAATCTAATGTTTTTCTTTCTTTTTCGTCATTAGATATGCAACATAATTCTTAGCACAACTAGAAGTTATTAAAATACAGGTAAAGACAACCTTTTAAATGCTATAACTTGTTTTGTCCATGGTGACTTGCTTGCTTTTATTACAATATAGTAGACATTATATTGGGTTGTTTTTTCTTTTTAAAACTGTGATATAACCCACTGAGTAATGCTCAAAGTTATAGGGAGAAAAATAGGTAAAAAAGTAGAAACGAATTTGTGTGGTAGCAGCATTTAAAGTTTATTTTAGTAAGAGGGTTCAGAAAATGCTGGAAAAATATGGCGACCTGAAGAGCACCAAATTTCAAACATCTTGAAATTTTCATAGAACGAAGGGAAATTTTTGCATGCATTACTTAAATATGAGGAAATTGTCTACAAAATCTACAAAATCAAATTCACTAATCCTGTGGCGGTCAGGTGAGACTCACTCACTGATATTCTTAGGAAATGGCCCATATATTAAGAGTCAGCGCTAGAGCGAGCACACTGACTACCTTACATAGGCTTAATCACATTCGGGAGGTGAGAAAATTGCAGCTTTTAAATAAAAACATATTTCGTACGTGTATAAATAGCAACATTGTGTGATTTTTGCCACAGTCCCTGAGCATGTTTTTCTTTTCTGATGTAGATCCCAGCAGTGGCAGCGATGACACACCTCAACATAAAGCCACAGCACCAACCAGAGAAGCCTCCCCTGCTCAGAGCTGCCCTCACCCTCCTAATGCCCCCAGCCTCCAGCGGCGCAATCTGCCACCACGGCACTGCTCCCCACTAGGTACAGCACTCTTGCACAAAGCCAGAGGAACCAAACGATTGTGCTCAATTTGTGTATGTGTGATTGAAATTCACGTTTGATTTCATTCCTCAGTATAAGCCCCACCTATTCCCACACAGCTGCTTAGAGAAATGTCTGAGTTTTAAAAGTTATTGTGGAGTTTTAAGTAAAAGCAGGAAGACAGAACAGTTTGTCTGTGACGATTTGAGCTACAGTCCTGTACATGGGCAAGAAGTTGAGCTAGAAACAATAAACACAGCTGTGTTTTTTGTACTCAAGCAATGATTTTTCTTTTGCAATGTTGCTAATTATGATTGTAGTTGAGAGCATAATGACTACGATTGAGTGTTTACTCATTCATTTGCTTTTATTGTCCATTGTTCAGCTCAGTTTGCTTATCAAGCTTCTGATTTAGGACTAAAATGAGTAGAAAATGATAAATAGTATTTAGGATTACTTATTCATGTGCTGTGTTTCCAAACTGTTGCCTAGCATTGCATCACAGCAGGGATACAGTATCATACAGTAGCCTATACTCCCCCTCTGCTCTTGTGGGCGTCTTTATTGTTAGCTAATGCACAGTGGTGCTAATGGTAGCGTCTTTGCAGTGAATGTGGAGCATCAGCGCCATCCTGTGGCGACAGTTTGTATTTCTGGGTGAACCACCAGTCGCCCCATCTTTCCACAACAGAAACTGTGTCAACAAGTGAAGCAGTAACTCCAGCTAGTGGTCACTGTCCTACAGTGATCGCTGAGTCTTTATTTCAGCCATTTTTTATGCTTTCAGTTATTCACTGATTTGATTAATTATAAGGGAAAAACAAAACAAAGTTGTTGTTTGTTTTTACTACCAGTTTCCATGCCTAGGCATTAAGTCTGCTTTTCCCAGGAACTCTGTTGGAAGGATGAACAATATTCTACAAAAAAAATCCCTTTATATTGAGGGTTTCATTTGATCAGTCTGCGCATGTGTACCATATTTTATTCAATATAAAAAAGTGGTGTTATTTTATAATGTTATTGTTTTGTGCCAAAGTTTTGTCTGTAGTAAAAAAAACAGAAGTAGTGTAGCAGAAGTACAGGTTAACCAATATTTAGGCAAATACTTCCTATGAGACAAAACAAACAACAAAAATGTCTGTCTTATGTTTTAATTCTGTGTATTACAAAGAAAATAACACCTTTTTTGTTACACAGTGACTAGGAGAGATTTACAGAAGGACGCAGAGGCTGAGCTGTCACCAAAGTCCTCCCCTAAAAGACTTGCAGTGGTTTCTCCCAAGCCACAATCCCCTGGTGAGTCAGCCCTGTCACACTGCATACATTTAAACACAAACTATAGGCACATAAGGTGTGCTTAACATACCATGATGTCACTTTGGTTTTTTTCCTAACTGGTAAAAAGAAGGTTTTTTTTGTTCAGGACCATCAGCTGCTACTGTATCTTTAAAATTTGCAGTGACTTTTTCATTCCATGTCGCTCCTGCTCTCTCGCCGCACTTCATCCCAGACTTTACCCATAGCACCATGATGTTGCCATAGCAACAAAGCACGGTAGCTCTAATGCTAGGATTGCTCCTTCAGGAGCAGTACTGCTGGCTCAGATTACAGCAACACAAATCAGCAACTTCTGCTTTTCTCAGAGACCAAACAGGCCAAACAGTGCAGGTGATAAGAGTTTTCATACTGCACATATAATACACTTTTACACCAGCATCCACATAAATTGACTTGTTTGTTTTGTTTGTCTATATATTTCTATTTCTATAATAAGTCTGAGGAAAAGTACATCAACATACTATATTCTTCTGCCTGTTTTGCGTATCTGCAGTTCGTGGTCGGACAACAGCAGTTCATGGAGCCATTCAGACCGAAAAGGCACAGGAGGTGGATCGCGCTCAGATCCAGCAGCTGCGGGAGCGATGTGAGCGGCAGGCCCTGAAGCTACAGACTCTGCAGGCTCAGTTAAAGAAAGCCTCGCTGTGCCTGGATGTTTTCAGCATCACTGCCCAGCACTTCTGTCACAAGGTAAGATTTAGCAGAGTTCTGCAATCCCGGCAAGGTCGACCGCAGACTTTGAAAGCCGAGTAAGAGTGCAGTGTTCCAATTCTTTCACTCTTAATCCTAAAATAGGACTACGTGTGTATGACACGTGATTTTAATGCTGTGACTTTATTTCATTCTCGTTAAACCTCCTCCTGGGGTAAAAGAGAAAATATACAACATCATCATTATCAAAAGGCAACATAAATAAAAATATTTGTCAACAAATCACCCATGTCCAACTACATGTGTCCAAATGTCTGTATAAAATTTAGCACTTTTACACTGTATAACAATATCCTTAATATTAAATATTACGCCATCCTAATAACATTTGGTCTCGACCTAAAATACACAGGCAGATATTTTTTGTCTTTGCAAATTACAATTACTGCATTAATAATTGAAGCTAAACCAGTATTTGATGTATTTGAGGGATTTGATGTTTTCTTGCATAAAAATGTTGGAGTTTTAGTTGAGAATTATGAAAAGAGAGCTTGCTTGTTGCTGCATGACTCTGTAACAGTAACATATCTTGATATGTAGCAGCATTCAAACTATTCTTTTAAAATCACCCTGCAAGTTTGCTTTAATGCGACACAGAACAAGTTCCTCACTAAAGTTGCATCCTTTGCAATATGTTTGTAGATTCATTGTGTTACTGAAGGGCAGTGTTTTGTAGGGTTACAGTCAAAAACTGCAATGCAAATGTTGCAGTGAGCTCCAGAATGCGATTACACACTGTGTTGGAGTCATTTGCACAAACCTGTAGCTTCTGTCTTTTGTTGTCAGGATTGCTTTGTTCACAAAGGGAGCCGCTTGCTTTAACCCTCTTGTGACATCTTTTGAATGACTCTAAAGGCAGCCTCTTTTGATAGTTGGTAGTGAAGTGCTGAGGATTTCCAAAGGTGCTTTTTTCTAGTATAAAGAAAGAGAATGCTTTTCGGATGTGTTGTGGGTTTGTATACATGGAAGTATATTGGCATGCATTTGATAGGGGTGTGTGGTATATCTTGTTGTGTCTGTTCTTCTGGTGCTGCTGCTGGATGGGCGACTCGGTGGAATCGAAACACATTTGATATTTAATATTCTTTTTTAATCACTCTTGCTTTTCCTGTATGCTGCTCAGATGAGACTGACAGAGTGTTTTCTGTTCTTTCAGTCTCTATTCAGCACTTGGTTTAACCTTTCCTAGTCCTCTGTTTGCATTTAATATATTTTTCAGCCCCACCCGCTGGTGGTGCTCTACAACCAAAGATTAATGAGATTAGAGCTGCCTGTATGGCCTGCCTCTGCTTTTGGTCAGACTGATTGCAAGACAGAATCCCCTCTAAATTTTAACAGTGGATCTTTTCAAGCATTTCTACCATCTACACACATGGGTGCATACTCTGTTTTAGGATGCGTGACAACATATGCTGATGTGGTTTAATTATGTTGTAATGAGTGCATTGAAGAGGTCACTAGATGGTTAATATTGGGTTAAGCTAGCTGATTTGAAGTGTTTTTGTGCTTACTGAATGAGGTATTTGTGCATATAGATATTTTTGCAGGACAGTTTCTATTCAAAGCAGTGTTTTGGTTTCTAATGAAGTGTGTTTGCTCTGTTATGCACATCAGTGTCTGTAGATATGATCTTCCAGCTGAGCATCAGAGCTTATCATTCTCTACTCACTGATCATCTCCCTCCCCATCTTCTTTTGCTAAATTTTTTTCTCATACATGCAAAAGACCGTGTGTGTGTGTGTGTGTGTGTGTGCGCGCGCGCGTGTGTGTGTGTGTTGTTTCCTTCCATCTGTGTGAATGTGATACGGGGCGTGTTGGTGGGGGTTTAAGAGGAAGGCAGGCAGAGCTGGGCTGGGGCCGGCAGTCTTTGTTCCAGCAGGGATAAATGATGGTCACGAACCAGGAAACGAGGTGAGGCTTTGGTCTTTCCATCTCTCCTCCCCTCTCTTTCCCTCCTCCTCTGTCTCCCTTACTGTTTCTTTCTGGAACTCGCATCTGTCACTGCTGCCTCCCGAGCCGGCTAAGGGATGCTGCTGCTATCTGCTAGCCTAGTATGGGCCACTGCTGCTGTAGGCTCCATTTCTTCCGTCTGTTCTGTCTCGACCAAACGGTAAAGTCAGTCAGTCTTCTGCAGGCAGCGAGCTTGTTTGAGCACCGAGGATTCCTCTATGTATGTGTGGCTGTTTGCAAGTGTTTAGTGTTTGGGGGGGTCTATTTATATGATGATTATGTTCACTTGTTTGCTAGAGACAGAGCCTGATAGACAATGTAAAGCTGTGCATGATTATGCTGAGTCAAAGCAGGCTTGTCTTTCTCTCTGAGCATGCTTCTTTCATTTTATAACAGTTTGCAGGGACATACAATATAAAATGCCATTGCTACTGTGCTGTATGCTGATTTTTCTTTTTTTGGTGTTTTCATTGCATCCTTTTTATATCCCTACTGGTTAACTGGGTTTATTAGATGTTATTATATATTATATATACATACATATATATTATAGTTTCCTGTGTGTTAACTATGCACTCTTCTGCTTGGGACAAAGTCTAAATAAAAAAACAGCTGCACACTGAAAGCTGTTTGTGGTACCACTAATTAGATCAACTAACTTAGTAATATTTTGTACTCTAGTGAAATTATTGTAATAATAAGTTGATTTATTAGATTAAAGTAATACAGACTGAAAAATTTAATTAATACAGACATTAATAATAAACAAAACTATAGAAAATTTGTTTAGGCTTCTCTAATTTGAGAACTTGGTTCTTTTTTT
>NW_024582397.1:1352258-1462591 GCF_018398535.1 Haplochromis burtoni
GTATGAGCAGCAGACACCCCACTTTAGACAGTGAAATTTCTCGTCTTTAGTCTGATGTGTAACCACTCATGTCGTGGCATATTTTAAGCCAATGATAGTAAATAGAAGTAGTTGGTTATGGATTTGTTACAATGTAAAATGCATACTGTTTTTTATTTATTTGTATTTATTTATTTATTTTACAACTCTGAGACGTAGCAAAAATATGCACGTCATTATCTAAGATCCCTAAATGCTGTTTTCCACACGACGCATCACATCGGTGAAGTCCTAATATCCAGTAGCACTGCACTGACGCGTCCTGTTACTCTGTGTTCTTGAGTGCAATATCTACATGAAACGGTTGAGTAAATTATCTTGCATCATTTGCTGAAAAAAAACCCCCAAATCTTCCAAAAGGGCAAATTTTTAACACATCCACATTTGATTCACCCGAGCTTCATAGCATAACAAACTGTAGTGAAATTGATGGGAGCCGGTTTAAAAACCCGACCTGTTAGCATTGTTTGTCGTGCTCTCTTACAGCCACCATTAGCATCTATGACAAAGATCTTGCATTATTAGAATTACATGCTTGATTTTTGCTGCTGCACTGACAAGAAACACCTAAATCCATTTGCACTGTCTAGAGATGTATGTCGCTGTGTGTCTTTTCAGAGTGAGAGTGCCATTGTGAAGGAGAGGGAACTGTCCCTGGAGCTTGCCAGAATCCGTGATGAAGTGGGTAAGTGGGATACGGCGTTACAGTTATGGCACCACAGGGAGGAGAGAAGGCAGTGAGTCACTCATCGCTCGCAACCCATGATGTATTACCGAGTGTTTGACCACATGGCCCATGGGAATTCACTTTGCAGACAGCAGTCTAGATTTAGTCTTAGACTGAACGTTAAGGTGTGTGTCTGGTAAATAAAGTAAAAAAAAAAAAAACAACAACAAAAAAACTCCTATGTTGACACAGTTTCAAGTCACACTTTAGAACAGACTTGTAATACAATCAAAAATATATTAAGAATTTTATAGATTTACCCTTCTTACTTTTAAAACTACCCTTGTTACATATAACACCATAAGAGTGAAACAAATAAAGAAAAACCAAGACTGTGTGGAGTCGAAATGACTTGCCTGTCTTTTTAGGATGTTTTTTTCTTTTGTCTGTGTCTCTTCTATTCTGTCTCTATTCCAGCTGTCAGTGTTGCACACTGGGAGCAGTTGCAGCAGGAGAAGGAGGAACTGGAGCGTCGTTTTGAGTCTGAGCTGCAGGGATTGCGGGCTCAGCAGCAGAAGGAGCTGGGAGCACTGGAGGAGCGGCTGAAAGCACAGCACGTGGATGAGACGAATAGTCTGCAGGCCCTGCAGCGAGCTGAGCTGGAAGAGCTACACTTCAAACAGCAGGAGCAGGTCTGTGCTAGGCAGCCTGGATATGAACTGCCATGTTTATCCAAATCTCATATGAGAAGTGAGAGTGCAATTTAACTAAAAACACGAGTTTATCTAAAAGACAAAAGTAAATCGCAGCGGTTATTTTTATATATGAATTTTTAAAAAAATTATAAAATATTAACAGAAACATTTATTAAAGAGAAACAAAAATGTGAGAAAATAGTGTGTTGCATGGTGTTCATATATACGCATGTATGTGAACAGCGGGTAGCACTGATGAGTTATTTTTGTAATTGTTGCCTGCAGCTTGAGGAGATGAGTCAGAACCATGAGGCGTCCTTGATGGAGATGGAGACGGCTCACAATGATACACTGGCCACTCTGCAAGAGGAGCATGCCAGGACTGTGAAGAGTAAGCGCCCCATTTAAAACCTGTTGCCACCCTCCACTGAATCACTGCACGTCAAGAAACATGACGGTGTGTGTTTCTCGTGTCAGATTTGAAGATGGCCCATGAACAACAGAGGAAGTCTTTGGAAGAAGAGTTTGAAAAGATCAGACTGTCACTGCAGGTTAACAGTTCTCCTTAAAAATTCATAATATGACCTAGTTAATAGTTTAAGTCATTAACAGTTTAATATCCATGGTCATCAGGATCAGGTGGACACACTGACATTTCAGAACCGTAGTCTCAGAGATCGAGCAAAACGATTTGAAGAAGCTCTCCGCAAGAGCACAGATGAGCAGATCGTGGTAAGAGCTTCATGATACACTGCTTACTGCTGATGTGACAGTAGCAACATTAACAGCATAAAACTTGTTGATTGGTTTTACAGCTTAGTGGTGTTTTTTAATGCTTTTTAAAAGGATGCTTTGGCTCCCTATAAACACATTGAGGAGGACCTGAAGAGCCTCAAAGAAGTTCTGGAGATGAAAAATCAACAAATCCATCAGCAGGAGCTGAAGATTTCAGAACTGGAGAAAATAGTAGGTTTCAAGTTTTTACCAGAGAACATCTGGAGTATGTTGCAAAATATCCAGTGCATTAAAACTTCTTTTAAGTTGGTATGATTCATGGCAGCTTGCTGAGATTTATGAATGATTTCATTAGTTATAAAGTGTATCGTCACTGCAGCCTTCCCATTTACCTCCCGTCTACTTTCATTAGCGCTAATGTTTCCTTTGTAAACCCAAATCATTTAGCCTGCACCACTGTTTCACTCGTTCCACAAGTATTTTAGTGTGGTGTACTGTGTTACCTGTGTTTTTTGAGCAGGCTGCAAAGAATGTGTTCCTGGAGGAGAAACTACAAGTGTTACAACAGCAGAATGAGGACCTGAAGGAACAAATAGACAAGAATCTCGCTGTGTCCAGGTCAGAGAAAATCCATACATGTGCTGATTAAAGTTCCAACCACGAGATGTAACTGTGCTTGGTGCTTTCTTGTCTTAGAAGTGTTGCAGTTTTCTGGATACATCATCTATGTTATACAGAATATTTTTGTTTATAGAGGTCAGTTAATCCATCCATCCATTCTCATCCGCTTATCCTTTTCAAGGTCGCAGGGGGACTGTAGCCTATCCCAGCGGTGTTAGGGCAAGAGGCAGGGTACACCTTGGACAGGTCGTCAGTCTGTCGCAGGGCTAACACATAGACACAGACAAGCATTCACACCTATGGGCAATTTAGAGTTTCCAATTAACCTATCCCCACTAACTGCATGTCTTCTGACTGTAGGAGGAAGCACCCAGAGAGAATCCACGCGAACACGGAGAAAACATGCAAACTCTACACATAATTAATGTTTAGAAACATTTACAATAATGAAACCCATAATTCTGAATGCAGAAATTCAATACTTTATAGAACCACCACTGGTAACTTGGAATAATTGTTTTGTGCATAATATTATCAGTCTCTTGCATCATTTAGATAATCACAGCACACAGTGTTAACACTGGGTGATCCTATCTTAAGAGAGCATAAACGAATGCTGGTGAAGCTCAGTAAACTGATGCAACAGAAAAGGGATAATTCATCTAAATGATGTGATTTAGATGGGCCATTCCTTGACTGGATTCTGTGTTAACACTGAATCAAGCAGTGGCCCAACACTGGAACACCTTGACTCTTTTCTTTTTCAGCCATTCTGTTGCAGATTTGCTGCTGTGCTTGGGATCATTGTCCTGTTGCCTGACTTTGATAAAGCTTGTTTGGCTGTCAGACAGATGGTATAAGAGGAGCTCACGGTCAACTCAATGATAGCAAGGTGCCTGGGTCATGTGGTTAGAAAAATAAGCAGATATCGTCGCTCCACCACCGTCTTTGACACTTGATAGGAGGCATTGATGCTATGCTGTTATCCTGTGTTTGGTTTTCATCAAACATGGTGCTGTGCATTATGACCAGAGGACATTGTTCCAGAAGTACTTTTGAAAAGTTTGTTCAGATGGAATTTTGCAAAGTTGAACTGTGCTGCCATACTTTTTTTTTTAGAGAAAAGGTTTTCTCCTGACAGTTGTTCCAAACAAGCCATACTTGTTCAGTCTTTTTCTCCTTGTGTTGGGATGAACTTTAACAGTTAACATGCAAAAATCAGTAAGAAAAAAAAAAACGTGACCACACAACGTGACCTTTTCCTTGTCACTTTAGGCAACTCTCTGAAGAGAATGCTAATCTGCAAGTGAACGTGGAGAAGGAGAGCAATGAGAAGAAGCGCCTTAGTCGCACCAATGAGGAGCTGCTGTGGCGCCTACAGACCGGAGAGCTGAGTCCTCGCATGTCCCCCAGCTCCTCCCCTATCCATCGGCCACCCTCTGGACCAGGCTCTCCTGCCCGTCCACACTCGTATCACCAGTGATGCTCTTCTGGAAGTTCTCGTCACCAAAAGCTTTTAGCTGGAATCAGAAGGCCTCATTTGTTTTAAACCTCTTGGGTGAATGTTTCTCTCAATCAGAAGAGGGATGGATGTTACACTATATAAACACAAATAGGTCTGTTTGTTGGGAAAATCCACTTGCCTATGTGATTTAAAATTTGAACCCCACTGACCTAACCAATTGTACTGTTAATCACACCTGTTACTAAAAGAAGGAATTCTCTGCCCTCAGATTTTCCTACTCCACACGAACGCAACACACAGCAGATGCACTCAAAAACTCCCACAGATTGTAGATTGATTGGAGAGCAGAATGAAAATCACGGTGCCTCATTTCCATGTTTTCGCCTACATCTCCATCTTCTCATCCAGCGCTCAGGATGATGGATGTACAAGACATAATGATAATCAAAAGTGCAACAACAAACACAAAAAGCGCCTTTTGCCATCCATTCTCTCCCACCAGCAGCATCCACCAGGACAAGGAAAATTCTTTTTGTGAGTAAAATCACAAAACTACCTACAGTATTACTCTCAATGTTCAGATTCTTCTCTGGGGCTTATTATCCTTTTCATCCTGAAATATTGTAGGAGTTTACGAGTGAATATCAAGCCGTTTAACCTCAATCATCCATGCTACTTTAACTTGCATATTAGCATTGACCTGAAATGTGTGGCTACAACAACAACCCAACTTGTATCTTCTGAACTGCCAACACAGTCAACAGTTTTCCTGACCATACTTTGTAAAATCTGTACATGTATTGCTCTCTTTAAAGCATGATCTGTCTTCCAGTTATAATTAACTATATTTTAGGATTGCCTACAGTGTGATGAAGTGGCACGGAAGGGCAGTGGAGCATCGCGATTTAAAAGGAATTTCTTATTAACTTGAACAGGATTCATTAAAGGTAAAACATTGCATTATACATTTCACACTAGGTGAGTTGATGCCCTTCACACCCTTCAGATGAATTAATATAATAGACTGCTCAAAAGGTTAACACTTGATCATCGCAGTATGAAGCAAAGTCAGTTAAACTTCAGGAATAGTAGTCTGTCCGGTTAGGAAGCAAAAAAATTATTACTAATCAATTTAATCTGCCTTTGTGCAAATGAAACAAGAAAATCTCCAAGAAGGTAAAGGTTTAACACGTGTTCACATACATCTTTGCTTATTCCTGATCCTTTCAGAATGATTTTTTTACTCCAAGAGTGTGGAGAAGACCCCAGGGGTGATGGGCTGTTATATGAGCAGACCTGGACAAGCCGTAGATCTGCTCCTTTGTGCCTTTGTGCAGATTACTAGCAAAGCCCTAGAAAATGACCTCCAGTATGCCATTGGTAACGTTGCTGCCTGTAACATCATCCAGCATGACTGGGTTGGCAGTAGGTCAGTGATGGTCTGGGGAGGCAGAATTGCACAGGTCCTGCAAAAAGACATATCGAGACTGTCTTGTGACAGTATGTTCAAAAACATGAACATGAGTAAACTGCCGGAGGTCATTTTGAGGGGTTCTGGCTCCACCTGTTCTTCCTTGCACTGAGGAGCAGATACTGGTTTTGCAGCTAGGTTGATGCCCGTGCTTTAGCCCCTGTTCTCTCTTAATATGACCCCTCTTTTCCCATCTTCTGGTGCCATCCTGGAGGAGCTGGGCTACTTGTGCAGGTACAGTCTCATGCTACCAGTAGTGACAGTGACACAAGCAAAGAGCAAAACTGCAGAAAAATAAGAAAGGATAAGAGAAGACAGCAGTGTATGGTCACCACATGCAGCATCATTCAGTGTTTGGTGGATCTTCTTGATGCTTCTCCAGTGCTGCTGGTTTTGCTTCCTTACTGGACAGTCTAATTCCTGACGTCTAGCCCAGTTTGTGTTATGCTGTGATGATCAAGTGTTCACTTTTTTTGTTGTTGAGCAGTTTATAAACATGTCCTACAAAGTGAACATGCAGACTACATAGAAACCACCAAAGAGGAAATCATTGAATACAGCAGTTCATTAAGTACTGTAGCTGTCATATGGTTGGACTTAATTGCTGCCGAATCAGCCATAAATGGTGCAGACGTTGCAAAACATTTATCTGTTTTGTTGCATTTTAAGATTATACTGTCAGGGCTCTGGCAGCTAGCTGAAACTATTGCTGTTTTCTCTGTTGATGTTTATTATTATTTTGATTGTTTGTGTGTGTTTTCACCACAGAAATCTTTATAGAGAAAGAATTAACCGCAATTGACAAAAACCCCCAAACTGATTACATTTCCATCAAAATAAGCACGAGAGTCTGATTGCAATGTTACCTCATTTCTCATTGTAGAGAATAATCTCAGGTCTTGAGGAGAATTAAGAGTCATCAAAAGGAAGCAACTGCCTTTTTTTGTATTGTATTTTTTTCATGTTTACATATAACCACCTGTCTCAAATGTCTGTTTTGCCAGATAACATTTCTCGAAATTTTATTTGGATGTAAGCGTTCTGTAAAAAACTATTTTAAAGAGCCTAACACAGTCAGGAAACGCATAATAATTAAGTGAAATGGGATTTTATGACATTAATACATTGTAATAAAGCAGGCTTTCTTTTATCCATTCCCTCAGACATAAAGTATGGAAATCTGCTGAAATAGGGATTTGGTTCTAGGTGAGTTAAATTTACTGTTAATACAAGTTGATTATGTTTAGCTTCATCGCTGGTGGGTGTTTTGAAAGGAAGTGGAAATGATGGCTCTCTCCATCAGGTACTCTGATTGCACTGAATGCCTGTGTCCTGTGGACATGACCTTGTACTCATTTACCGAATGTTTGTCCGACACTAGAATAAGAGGTTTTGTTTACAGTTCATGTCCAATGTCAGAAAAGGTTGCTGCATCGCCTTGCTTCTGTTGTTTACATGATTTTTGTTCCTATTCAGTATTTCAGAAACTCATGCGCTGGATACGGTTGTCTGAAAGCATGCCTTTATAAGGTTTACGTGCATTTTTTTTGACTTTACACTTCCTGTGCATTTATTTATTGTCATCCCTCAAAACTGTAACTGTAGCTTAGCTGGTTAACATATTGTGGTGAATGATGAGAAGTAATGTCTATACTGTATATGTTGCACTTTGTATTTAAGTATTAAATCACAGCAAGTATACACAAGAAGGGAGAGCCTCTTTTTAAGGTTAATAAGTAATAATGCAGAGCAGATTGCAGCAATAACCACATTAGGCCTGCATTAAAAAAAAAAAAAAAGCTCTCACTGGAGCTTTCTAAATGTAAACATGGTGATATTGCAAAAAAACAAAACAAATCTGCGACAATCTGACTTGATTTGAATTATATGCAACTTGGTTGACATGAGATTCATGCCTTCCAATGCATGAAATGTTGTATTATATCTATTGGCAGAGGGAAGATGATGGTGGAGTTCTTCTCTGCTGCGATGGTGTTGAGAGTCTGAAGGTATCTTAGCTGGAGAGCTGAGGGTGAGTCAGCCATTACCAGAGAGGCTTCTTTCAGAGCCCTGGAAGCATTCATCTCCCCCTCTGCAGCAATGATCTGAAATATAGGCAGACGATCAGTATCTTCTGATGTTTCATTTCTGGGCCTGAATACATGAAAAGGAAATTGAATTCAGTCTTCCATTCCTCTCATTACCTTGGCCCTGGCCTCCCGGCTGGCTTCAGCCTCTGCTGCCATGGCTCGCTGCAGCTGATGAGGCAACTTCACATCTTTGATCTCTACACGCTCCACTTTGATACCCCATGGATGAGTGGCTTCATCCAGGGCTTCCTGCAGGGTAACATCCAATATCAAACACTCTAGTCACAGTTATAGTTTAATAAACAACAAATCAAATACTTTATACTCTACAGTGAGAAAACCAGTGGCTTCTACTTGTTCTAGCATTCTCCTTGTGGCCAAAAAAAAAAGTGTTCTTTGAATGGCGGGTGGGAATGAAGGAGCTCTAAAAGTATCTGTAATAAGGCTTTTCTTACCTTTTTTAAAGGGTATGCTTATATATAAACGTAAATGAAAATTTTTGTAATAAGTGTAACAGCACTTTATCCTCACTTGCATACTGAGTGAAATGCCCTCTCTGTCAGATAGAAGTTCTGCAAGGTTTTTGGTACCAAGGACATTCCTGAGAGTGGTTTGAGCAAGCAGTCGAGTAGATGAGTGCGCATTGGTCACATTGGCCACTGCTGAAATGGGGCAGTATACGCGGAAGTAAACCACACCGTCCACAGACACTGTCACAGAGTCTTTCGTTAGGATCTGCAAATGTTTACAAAAATTGCAGTTTGTTTATCTACAGACAGCTTGTGATGCATGAGATAACAGAGACAGAGTGCTTTCATAATGAAACAAAGCAAGAATATACCTCTTGAGGAGGGATATCAAAGGACACAGTTCTCAGATCTACTTTCACAAAGTTATCGGTGCAGGGTAATATTAGGAAAAGTCCTGGAAAAAGATAAAAGCCAGTTCAGATGATAATGTGGAGTCAACTTCCAAAGCCAACAGTTTTATTTTTCCTTTTGGTTTCTGGGATGGCTTAACCAAAGTGTTTGTTGTATATTTAACCACAAACCTGGCCCTTTAGCTTTTCTGTCTGTGATCCGGCCGAGTCTAAAGATGACAGCTCGCTCATACTCCTTCACTATCTGAATGTTGGAGACAACCAATCGCACAACAGTAAATAAGAAATACAGAAATATAAATGGAGTATTTTTGTATACACATCTATGTGAAGAAATAGTGATTAAATCCTAATAAGCAGTGCTCCGCAATGAGAATATACTGTACCTTGACACACATAAATATTGTGAGTGGAAAGGTTACTATTACAAAGATGATGGATATGAAAACCAACAGCCAACCACAGCATCCCAGTTTACCTGAGTTTTTATCTGCAAAAAGAGCAGAAACACTTTACAAGTTTTTAAAGTGCAGGGTATGTACAATATCTTGCTTCTTTTTTTTTTTCATAGCACCTTCATTTCACATTTAAATTCAAACCTTAAGTTCTTGGTGTTACTTTGATGATATAATTATCCAGTAATATGCTCCACTGGGACGCCACCTTTTATTAAAGGTGACACAGAACATTAGTGCCGAGAGATGTAATGGATCTACACTGCTCCTATTTCACTAATGATGTAAATAATTTCTAAGGGAAGGCACGTAGCTTAAAATCCACGTGAGTCACAAAATGTTGTGCAAACTCACTGAGCTATTCAAATATCATCATTAAAACACTGAGATGTCACTCTCTGTGTCATATACAGGGTGGGGGGGAAAAAAATTCTTTTCAGGAAGACTTTCAGGTGAATCTTTTAAACTAGACACAAAGCTAATACATAACTACGGATAATTTAATTTAGTTACTTCTAATACTAAAAATACGCCAGCCAATTATGATAAATGGTGACGACTAATGCTTTTCTAATGAAAGGCCATGTCATTGAAATGCAATAAGTGATGTTAAAATAGAATGTGATTAAGATGTATATTAAATTAATATGCCAAATGATTATGTAGGTTAAGGATATTTGGGTAAATATATGGTAATTATTAATTCACTGCTTTCCTCCTTTTCACAGTTTTTGGAGCTATGATTAATGTGTTAAAATATTACTATAAAAATAGCCTAGTACAAATTATAGGCAAAAAATAAAATATTTAAATATCTATGCTGTGCACTGAAGAGCCGGTATTCTTATCAAACGTACTTACAAAAGTCTTGAGCCACCCATCATTTCTTTATATTTTGTCCTGAGAAACATTTCACCAGGCATGTGAAGGTGTGTCTAAGGTTTTCTTTGGACATTGGCTGCTTTTCCTCTCATTTTCTGTCCAGTCCTCATTTTTTTTTCTTTTTTGTCATCTCTCGGCTACATAATGCTAATGTATGAATTATTCAAGCATAAAAAGGACCCTAACTCAAGGGATGGACCAGTGTTGTACCTACACATGAAACACAACTTAAACCAAACACTTGGCATATTTCTGCGTAGTGTGTCCTTAAAAGTGGACAAGTACAAAAGAAGAAGTGGAAAATCAGTGGCAGCAGATCATATGGAGAAATGAATCCAAATTGGAAAATTGTGATTTGAATTCAGTGTCTACAGCCATCTGTTAAACATGGTGGAGACTTTGCAATAGTTTGGGTCTGCATTTCATCTAGTGGTGTTGGAGATCTTGTCAAAACTGATGAATGCATGTGAAAAGTACTATCAGATTTTAATCTAAGCACAGTGTAAATGCACTAAACGTGTTTACAGTATGTTTGGCTTAAATAGAAAAATGCACAATTCAACCCTATTGGTGATGTATTGGCCTCCCCAAAGCCTGGACCTCAATATCACTGAAGCAGTGTGGGAATGGAACAAAAGACAGCCAGCATCCAAAGAAGGGCTTTGAATGTCCTTTACGAAGCCAGGATTCCTGAGGACTACTTAAGGAATGCTGAAGAATAATATATTTAGGGGTGGATGTTGCTCAGGATGTAAAGCAGGACATCTGTTAATCAGAACGTTGGTGGAGCAATCCTGGCTGCTCCACGGATGGCTCCCTGAGCACAATACTGAACCCCGAATTGCTCCCAATGTTAAATAGAAATAAATCCCTTAGATGTAGAGAAAAGTGCTTTTGCCTTACAGTATATACTATACTCCCACTGTACTTTTACACATTTCTATATCTTTTACTGCACACATTTCCCTAGCAAATTAGAAAGAAATGAAGTGAGGCACAAGACTTTTACACAGCACAGCTGTCCTATGCAACTCCTACAATTCTGGACTCTTTAACATAAGGTTTCTTGGGAGAAAAATCAGCCCTTATTTTATATCCCTTATTCTAAAAATAAACATTCACAATGGGTTATAAAAAGTATTTACCTTCAATAATGCCATCATTTTTCTGCAGTTTATCCTGTGTGACCATCTCTGCTGTGCTGGATGTTGTAGAAATCATTGGTTGTCTGTGATCGAGCAAGCTAGAACAGTACTGCACTTGTTTACGTGTCTGTTCTCTCTGTGGGTGCGGTTTTTTTTTCCCTTAACACCGGTTGCTTTCTACAACAGTGAGGCACGCTTGCCCTGTAAGTCACCTTTAGGTTGCTAAGATGTAACATGAACCATTTTTGTTTAACCAGGATCTTTGTGGCTCTTGTATTGAAAAGCTATCTCAGTCCTGCTCTTGTGCTTTCGTACATTTAAGTTCAGCAGTCTGTCACCTGAGTCCGTCACATGAATAAATAATTGTTGTATCCAAGTCATGAAACATGAGAGGTGATGTTCAAAGAAGATGATACGTAGTTTTCCTCACATTTTTCCCGTGGATTCCCCAAGTTTTTACAAAATTAAGGATTATTTATGAGGTTTAAAATTCTATTTCATGGAATATAGATTATATTGAACCTTACACGGAAAGTCATTAGTCTGGCAGTGTTGGGTCTACTGACTTTTTGGACCCTTCATGAAAAGATTCACAGGAGTTTCTGATGTGTTTATTTTTCAATGTTTCTCCTGTTTTTTGTTTTCACATGTATAACTTCATGTTCTGTTTTTTTTCTAGGAAGAGTGGGTTTTTTGGTTTGGGGTTTTTTTTGGCCGTGGAGATCCTGACGTTTTTCACTTTTTTTACATTACATTTTTATAAAATTGTAATTTAAATGCATTTGCACTATCTTATGACACATGCTCCAATTTTATTAAAGTGAATGGGCCAAAAATACAACTGTAATTTCTTTTTTGACTTGACAAAAGAACAAGGTCATTTTCAAGTGCAGTGTTTGTACTGCCCCTTTTTTCCTTGAGATCTTAGTCCAAATAACTCACATATGATTCTGTTTTTATTATATTTATATATTACAGTGTTTCATACCACTGGGTCACACACACTAAAAATAAAAAAGAGTTGGCAAAAATAAAGGTTTTTTTTCTCAATAAGTAAATATCCTTAGTTAACAAGTAGTGAATGAAGTGCAAACAAATAAACAGCCATGAAACAACAATGGCCTCGGAAAGAAGATGAGTGGTGACTATGCATGCCTTCCCATTCTTCTCCTTGTCAGGCGAGAACAAATGAAACTCATGGACACCCAGTAAACTTGTACTGCCACAGCAAGGCCAGTGGAAGTACTAAAACTTTTCAAGATTAATACTTCATTTCACATGAGTTTGACCAGCATATTACACTTACAGCACTTTTCTTGTTATAAGGATTTTTTTAATTAAAATATTTGCTTTGGTTGGAAAGATCCATTGCATCAGGCACCAGCGGCATCCATCATTAACTTGCGACTAAACTCATAAGCCAGGAAGAGGGCTCCGTTGGCAGGGAAGGTGCGCACCATTGTAGGAGTTAAGCCAGAGTACAGAGCAGTGAACCCTGTCGGGACAAAGAGGAAAAGCTGCACAGACTGTTCTCTACAGATTAAAAAAAAACCCAGCATGGACCAATTAGCAATATTTCAAAATGACAGTCTGTCAATATACCCTTATCACACAGATAACAGTTATTAAAGCTGCAATGTCACAGAACAGTGTTTTATAGTGCATTTATCTCTGATATGTTACATAAGGTTATAAAACATTGTCTCTCACAATAATTGTTTTCAGTTTTTACTGTTACCCACCTCCTATGAAGTGGGGAGGTTTGTCTGCTTAGATATTGTTTTCTGATTCTGAATATTACAGCCTGGCATCAAGATAAGGGCCTACTTTGAACACATGTGTTTCCTAACCTATAAGCCAGTAGTAAAGGGTGCCAAAAGCAAGGGTTAAAGTCCCAGTTTAAAGTCCACACCCCACATTCTTTAAAGATTAGTTACATGTTGTGGGTCAGAACCCTCCCCATCTTCAATTGTGGCCTTCAATCGGATCACAGCTACACACTTGTAAAGTTTTGTGACCTACTGCTGCTTACACTGCTGACACTATCATATTTTTTAACTTACGTTCACAGACATAAAGAAATATAACACATGCCAATATATTCAAAATGGCATTTGGGGTGCATCCTGCAAAAAGTATGTGTTCCCAAGACTACAATCATCACACAGAGAATCAGAAAACCCACTCATATTCATCTGTGCATACATGTTCAAACCTCACCCTCAGTGCGTATAACACCCATGAAGGTCTTGATGAAGCCCTCTTGCCTCCCTGCTAAGGAGTACACCTGGATCCTGGACTTTATACAATCTATTGGATAGACCACCAACCAAAGACATCCTCCTGCAAATCCCCCACTGAACATCAGCGGAAGAATACCTGCAAAGGCAGAAACTATTTTGAGTCCACAGAAACATACAAACATACTACAAACTCCCAAAATACCATAAATACAACAAGAAGATGATATAACCATACCTATACCATCTTTGCTTGTGCCCATGTGTCGCGCAAATGTGGACCGACACCACTCATAGGCTCCAAAGAAGCAGAAGTAACCAGGAAGTTCCCTCATGAAGGTGGACATCAGTCCTTGGTAGAATCCTAACGGGCCATCTGTCTTCAACACGGTCTTAACCACAGTCCACACTGTGCTGAAGACATCCCAGAAAACAAAGTCTAGCACAGCTTTGGTCAACTAAAACTTTTCTTGTCGTAACAATGTCAGGTTTTTAATTCCACTTACCTTTTCTGTCCTCTTGCCACCTTCCCAGATGCTTCCATTTCATGCATGGCCTGCAAGCGACATTTCACCAGCTCTGTGGGGCATATTGCCATGGAGGAGAAGATGGAAGCTAAAGACCCTGCAGATGCCTTCTGAAGATCACTGACGAACAATGATAAGTACAACAAAAGTTAAGAGTATGAAGAGGAAAGGGTTTTAATGTACATACATCCCCATCTTCAATTTTTAGAACTACAAAAAAGAGACTGTTTTATTTCTGCCTCATGCAGCCAGTGCTAAGGTTTGCTCTGACCGCTGATACACAAATAACTGGCATGTGTCCGACGATCAAGAGCTCTTAATGGATATCGATTTAATGACTGTTCCCAAGACGGTTTTCCAGTGTTGTGATTATATCACTCATTTGGTACGGAGATAAATGCGCTAAACCTTATGGATTTTTAATGTGATGAGTCTGCTTCTGACTCTACTATGCAAAAGGTTTGAGTCACACTCATTTCATTTCATATATTTTGCTTCCAAGGTGCCAGGCTTTTTTGTAAATTTTAAAGTCATGTTGAGCAATAGTTTTCCAAGATTCTTGTACCTGATCAGTTTCACAGGAATGTTTTTTTTTTTATATTTCCTTAACACTGAGCTATGAATCATTCAAAGATAAAAAGGTACTTAACTCAAGAGATGAACCAGTGTTGTGTCTACACATATAGCAGATATTCTTAGCAAAGAACCAATTCTAAACTGTGTCTTTAGGCAGAGAAGCAGCCTGTTACAAAAACACAATCTGTTTCAGCTTCTTTAGTTGAATTTATGAAAAATCACAAAGATAACAGAGTTTGACAACTAAAAACAATGTTTTTGTGCAGCGAAGGCGATTCCCAAAGAGCTATTAGAGGAAATGCAAAGGCATTTAAATATGCCTTACTAAAACATATACTTTTACAGCATTACAGATTTCCTGCTTTAGGAAGCTCAAATCCAAGTTCAGGCAAGAAGCTGAAAGGTCAAATAGAGATAATATAAGCTGTATTTCATACTTGATACAATTCCAAATTCCATTATCAAAATTAGATGAACAGCTTAGGAAGAGAGCGACCATCTGAAAATTAGCAGCTACACTCATTTGGGCCTTTTTGCAAAAAAAAAAAAAAAAAGGCTCAAATGAGGAAAAAGTTTTCCTTGCAGTTACATCAAAGAAATATTCTCATCATTTCTAGTTTTTTCTTATGCTAATCACTGTTTACTGTGACATAAAATAAAGATTTAGGTTGTGATAAATGCAATGTGGCACAACTGTAGAAAAAGGTATTTCTTAAAGTGATCAGACAGCTCAAAATACAAAGCTGGTTAAGGAAAGTTATTTTAAAATTGCAATTAGTTTAAAGCCCGTTTGGCTGAGCATGATTTCAGTGGGTTCAATGTGTAATATTAATGGCAGTATTTTCATTATAGTTCATTGAATGACAAAAAAAAAGCTTTTTCATTAAAATCAAAATGAATATCCCAAACAACTTAAATCCTTTAAAAATGCTCCATCAATTTTAACATTTGTCTCTAAAGAGCGTCACTGAAAACCATTTCTCTTCATTTAGTTTCTATTTCTGGCTGCAATAGATAATTATTATTGTGGGGAATTTACTTAATTATTATTCACTTTATTATTTCATTCTCAATTGCCAAGAAAGATACTTAATCTAAAGTTTTAAACTGTGTGAGCACACCCACTTATTATTATGATGTTGCATCTCAGTACATGATGAAATGCTTTTCTGCACAGGGAGTGAAAAGAGGAGGCAGCAAGTCACAAAGCGGAAAGAAAATGTGGAGGATTGAACCCCCGAAAATGTCTCAAGACACTGAAAACTGAGAGTCCTGGTTCACATGAACATTTAACATCAAATTGTGCTATACCCAGCTGCTCCTCACTGAAGTCTGTTACATATTATGCAGGTTATTATGTAAATAAATAGTCAGAAATATCTTCTTCCAACCTGAGATCAGCGCCTTTGTCCATCCTTGACATAAAGCGGACGGCATCCTGGCAGAGCCCATAACTCAAGAAGAGCACCGCGTTCTCAGCGATGTTGGCCATCAGGGCAGGCGTTGTGCCTTTGTAAAGACCACGGAGCCCCACCTGCCGGAATGTTGAGATGAAGCAGTGGATGAAGCCGCGGTACATTGTGGGAAACGTCTGCATCTTCACCTTTGCTGTGTCAAATGGCTGACCGCTCAGCACGCAGGCTGTGCCACCTGAGTGGGCATCAAGACGTGAATAACTGAGAAGAACTCAGAGATTAAAAAGTATTGGAAATCAGACTATAAAAATATATGTAGATGTATTAAGATACATATGTGTGTATGTATAATATTTGATCTTAAGAAACTGTATTTTTGAGGTTTTAATTATTTTTTAACTGTTCCTTTTCCAGGGTGGAAGAATTGTACAACATACATCATTAAAGACTTTAAAAAAACAAAAATTGGGTGCACAGGTTTGAATTTATTTTCATGTTTCTCTAATATACACAGTGTCAAAAAACATATACAAGGTCAAAATCTATACACATACCCCCATTAGTATTTGGTAAGCAAACAGTGCAAGTTACATCTCAACCAGTTACACCTTTTGGTAGCCATCAGCAAAGTTCTGGCAGTTCTGGCTGAATATTTGAGCACTTTTGTTGGCACAATTTGTAGAGTTCACCTGGTTTATTGCTCTTTGTGGATTTAGCTATCTCGGATTATTTCCATTCCCTGTACTGACAGTATGCAGTATGTATAACTCAGTGAATTGACCTCGCCTAACCTTGATGTAACCTAACACTGACCATAAACACCACAGCCGCTGTGCACCAGTCCAACACAGTGCTTTACTGTAAATTCACAGTATGGCAAAGCAAACTGGTTTATCCTGCATGAAACTGTGTTGTACTTTCATGCAAACTTTGAATAACACAAAGTAAAAAGTACACACTTAGCAGTGTTTAAATATATAACTTCAAATCATATACAGATCCATTATCTGATTTAAAATTAAGAACATTACATCTAAGCTTTAAATTTCCACTTTATCAAAGGCCACTGAGCAGTCCTTACCTTTAAATATAACCTGTCTTCTTCCTCTCCCTTCTTTTCTTTCTTACATCTTTCTCCATCTCCGAGTGAAGTTATCTCTCATTCTCCCTGGGAAATACAGCAGCTGTACCTTTAGCTTGCAGACACACTGTGTGACAGACTGCTCACAAACAGTTTGTGTGTTTGCTGATATTTGTTAGGCCGATTGAAACGTTGCATTTGAAGTTATCTGCCACTTAAAAAATGTTACTCCCTTTATGATCACTAGTTAGATGCTGAAGCACACATGACATCTGCACCAATCAGTTACAGATTACTGAATCTACTGGGTGCTGTCAACGAAATCCTTTTTTATGCTGGCAAAGAGAAACAACCAGTTGTAGTCAGTCATGATCACTAATGAAAAGTTAATAGGCCATGTCCTTGTCAGGTTAAAAGACATTGTACAACCTTCAACAAGTCAGATTTTAGTGGGTGATTTAGCATATCACTCTCTATGTATACTTTTGAACCTGTGCAGATAAGAGAAACTCCAAAATAAACCCAAGCCTATCCATATAATTACTGCTTTATTAAAAAAATCATTAAATATATATGTTGTGCAGTTATTTCACCCCAGAAAAAACCCAGCTCAAATAAATCATTAAAAGCTGAAAATATCCATGGCATTCATGTCAATGATGAGTACAGCATATAAACCCTCTGACCTCTGACTAAACTTTAGATAAATAACTGGACATATACAGCAAATGGTGTTAAAGACGATCAATACTGAAATAGATGTGGCCTGCTTCCAATCTTTGAGCATATCCCAATTTTTGAATTTTGCAAAATTAACCTTCCTCACTTCTTTACGTTAATAATTGAATGACAGCTTGCACTAAACCGTTCACCCCCACACTGATGGGATCAGGTAGGTGTTATGCTGTGATCCTTTTGCTGCCAGGGTTTGGGTCACTTTTAAAGCAACACAAAGCTGGTCCAAGTGATTATCTTCAATCTGATGCGAGTGGCGTGAAATACGGCCGTGTCTTTACGTTAAACTCACCTGCAGCTCCAGCTGAGAAGTCGATGATCGCCTGAATTACAGGGTGTGGAGCCATCGTGACTTTAAGGACACGAGCCTGAAAATATCCACATGGTTTTCATTCATTTCACCTTTCCCTAATCTTTTTTTCACACGCAATCACAAAACATGACATTATTCGCAAAAGAGATTAGAAACGAGCCTTAGATGAGAAATAAGTTGTTTTAACAGAGGAAGTCAGTAAAATGAAGCACATAGAAGGAGCCCGTGGTGCTTACCTGTAATCTCTTTAGCGTAGGTTAATCCTTCGCAAAAAACAGTGGGAGCATTTAACGCGTCGCTGTACTTTCACTCCACCTTACGACACAAGTTCCCACATGATCTGACTTCGCAGAAAGGAGGTAGCTGCACATTCAAGAAACACAGGACATAACTCAGACGTAATATTATTCATCCGTGCTGTTGTCCGTGGGAGCTCAGTGTTAGTTGATGCAACAACATAAAGTATAACCGTTTTGTCGATAAGTTCATTTCATTGGCGGGTATTTGTCCCGTCCTACCGAGCGCAAAACGCTCAAGGAGTTCACGCTACAGAGAAAAAGACACACTCAGTTAAACACACGGTTTCATTCTTAAAATTAAGTAATTGGATAATAGTTTAATTATATGAGATATAGATTAGATATATGATACACTACTGATCACCGAGTTAAAGTCATATTTGGCAACAGGCTCTATTTTTTTTTTAACTCAGTCTTGTGACATTTCGCTGATTAGAATGAAATAGCTTTCTGCATCGTAACATCATCTGTGAATGATGTCTCGATAGATTTAACAGAGGTATGAATATGCGGACCGGCGTGTCTATTACAAGTTTTGTCGTGATATTAAGAGGAAGACATCCCAAGATTCTAGTACAGTGGAGTACTTTATGTGATAACGTAAATCCATCGTGTATTCATTCCACTCACGTACTCGAATAATTGCGCAATGTTGACGGAATTATCTCCCCCGAATTTACTCATCTTGTACTTCCGAATTTATGCCAGTAATGCCCCGTCTGACTGTAATACCCGATGAAGACCACAAGGTGTCCCCCTACTCCACAGTTGGCTTATTAAGACACCAGACAGCTTCTGCTCCAGCAAACAGTCTCAAAGTGGTAGAGCCACAGATCATGAAAGGAACGAGTCCATTTACTTCATTTTTTAACCCCCAAGTTTGTATTTTCCTTTTTACCATTTGAGAACATTTTATAAAGACCTTACTTTTATTAGCATTTTTGCTCATGAAATGATAATTAAAACTATAAAATGTGTACACAGCGCAGATTCTGTGACAAATCTAGCTTATTACCAGGTCATGCAGGGAGGCATAAGTATCAAATTAATTATGGAATCTTTTTTTGGTTAATAGTAAAGTTTAGGACGAGCTTGAGCAAACAAAAGTACCGCCTGCAGCCGACAAGCATTAAAAATAGCCCCGTTTTAGCCATCAGTGCAGCCATTTATATACTATTTATATGCTAGTACAATAAACATATGCACATATTGAATTTAAAGTAAAAGTAGCTGCGATATGTGCCAAAATACGAATATGCATCAGGTAAGTAATTCCCCTGCTCCTTGTTATCACAGCTTGCACACACAGCACATGTAAAATCTACCCACGGATTCTCAGTAATGTTCAACTAATGTGACCGTCCTCGTGGATTTTTGAGGTCTGCTTCCTGACTCACTGTGTGACTTTTGGATCTAAAACTTGCGGATGCTCGGCGGAATCCATTCATTTCTCTAATCACGTTTCCCGAGCAACAGGCAGCCACACAGCCCGCAGAGCGCGATATTTCCAGTTCAGTGCTTAAAAATTGGCATCGTCCAGTTTTAGTGTGAACCAAAAATGACCCCAGGTTATAAAGACGCTCTGATGGTGCGCCAGTGTAGACTCTGTCTGTATGTTACTACACACGGTACGATTACTCTTACAGAGTCTGTAGTCTGCTTTCAATACTAACAGAATATTTAGTTACCATTGCTCTTATTTAATCGTAAATAATGAATGATTTAGGGTTGCTAAGTTTTGACCTAAATACAGGATATTTAGGGAAAAGCAATGGATATAATTCTTCTGTAGAAATTACGTTAAAATTTTTAAAAAAAAAGTAAACAGAGAAATCTTCCACATTTGCTCTCCACAGGTTTACTTTTTTCATTAAGTCTTTCGATGCAGTTTATTGGTGCTTTTCGGCTGTCAGTCAAATGTGGGCGGTGTCAGCTGACAAATGATACTTCCAGTAAGTCCTCACAAGCTGTATGTACAACAGAGTCAACAGGCTGTACGAGGAGCAGACGGAACGTCTGTAGGACTGGACAAAAACAAACCAGCGGGTCAACACACTGTGACCACGTACTCGACTTTACTTGAAAGACGTTTTAGAATCATTCTTTTAATCAGCTGATTTTTTTTACATTTATTTTTAATTTTTTTATCGACTTGGGATGTAACTTTCAGTGTTGTTTCCTGCGCCCAAGCGGAGCACTCTTTTCCCGGTCAGTTTTATCTTGCGTTCGCTCACGTCTCCGAGGCGAAGTTGCTGCTTTTGAGGAGCGACAGGTTCGTCACAATTACATGACATTGTAATACTTTTCTCACTCACCTTTCGACCATGGCGGAAGCGCCTCAGCAGCCACACCTGGTGGAAATCGACCCGGATTTTGAACCGCTGTCGCGGCCCCGGTCGTGCACTTGGCCATTGCCCCGGCCGGAGTTTATCAACCCTGGCGACTCCAACACCTCTTCACCAGTCCCATCTGTCAAGCAGGAACCCGCCAACAACACCGAGTTCATCAACAACCTGAGCTTGCTGGAGGAGACCGAGGACTTCACAGAGCAGAAACCCATCATCCTGTGCACTGATTTCCAGTGTCAGGAGAACTGCGTCCACCAGCAAGCTCCACAGCAGCAGCAGCAACATCAGCAGCATCCGCAGCAGCAGCACCCGAACCCGCAACTCCCGCATCAGCAGCAGCAGCAGGTGCCTCTGCTCTCCACCCCGGTCGGCTCGTCGTCCTCAGCGGCCGCGGCCGCCGCTGCTGCCGCTGCCCAGAGGAAGAGCAGCTCCTCCCGGCGAAACGCATGGGGGAATATGTCATATGCAGACCTCATAACCAAAGCTATCGAAAGTTCTCCCGAGAACCGACTAACTCTCTCTCAGATTTATGACTGGATGGTGAAGAGTGTGCCTTATTTCAAGGACAAAGGAGACAGCAACAGCTCTGCAGGATGGAAGGTAACTACTTGTTTTCTTATTCTTAACTGTGTGTGTGTGTGTGTGTGTGTGCGTGTGCGTGCGTGCGGGTGTGTCTGATAAAGCACTTGCTTGTGGTACTTCTTGTATAAAAGGAAAAATAAAAAATGTTATTCAGTGGGGAGTTTTGGTGTGTCTGTGGGTACTTAACAGTGGGTTCACAGGGGCTTCATTGTGCTTTATGCTATGTTTTTATCTCCTGTGGTATCACTGTAATACCCCTCCAGGGATTTCTGGCTTGTCTGTGGTGTTCAATAGTCGGTTTATTGTGACTGTATAATGCATTTGGTCAGGGTTGTTTATTTTTATCATCCATCATCATTTCGAGGGTTATCATCATCTGCAGAGACTTATGCTAATACATGATTTACTCCCTATGCATACTTTTCCCCGGGATTGACAAAAAGCGTGCACAAAGAGTTGCGTAGCTGCTATGTGTTAGTCCCATTCATGCTCACATGTCCTCTTCCATTGTTATCCATCCACTTAACGACCGTTTATGTCACCATAACTTTAGGCAGTAATCTGACTTGATGATTTATATGAATATCCTAACTAAACTGAATGTTTCTTGTCCCCAAATTAATGCTTCCCTCAGAAAATGTTTTGAGTTGTGACTTAAAATCATTTAGAAAGATCTACTCTTTCAGTTTTCTTTTTTTTTTAAGGCTAAATCACAGTTTTCCATAACAGAGTGTGTGAGCACTGAATGAAGCTTTATTTATACATCTGTGTTGTAAGGAGATACCAGCATTCATGTGTCCTAGGAACTGTCCCAAACATTACGCAAGAGGGGACTTAAAATTTCTGATGTGGTGTGACAGGCCCTCCCACTGAACACTAGTGAAGGGCGTAAACCTCTCTTTGGAGACACATAGTTTCATTGGTGTCTGACAATAAATTAATGACAGTCTACTCTCACAGCAGGAAATCATATTGAGCCTGTAGCCACACAGTGGCCTCTGTTGTAGTGTTGTAGGCTGTCTGGGCTGCCGATGAAATTTAAAGCTTTTGTTTTTTTGTGTTCCTGTGTCAGCAGGATCCCATGTTTGAGTCATGTGCTGAGAGATGACACATTCAGATCAGTCACAAAGGCTAAAGAGAATTTCTTTTTTTTCCCTTTGGTTTGCACTGAATCGGACTTGTAGACAGATATTTTTCCCTAATTAATCATTCACACGCGACCTGCATACTTTTGCCAAAAACTACCACAATAAACTGCCTTCCGCATATTCATCCATTCATCTGACTTTAGTGTTTGCAGAAAGGACACAAACTCATGTTAGGCTGTCAAGTGTAGTCCTGTGAAGACAAATTAAATGAGAGTGGAAAAACCCCTCCAGTGTAGTGAAATATCCCCCAGTAAACAAAGCAGGCACTGGACAGATGTGTTGCTAGGGTGGTGATATTGTCCCAGAAGCCATTTTTCCCCTTCACTTCTTCTTTGTATGCCTTCATACTCTAAAAGGTTCCAGCTTTGTGCTGCTCTCTGGCTTTGTTGTGATTTGTAGGCAAGGTGCTTTTAACATAAAATGTGTGTTTTTTATCGGTGAGACAACAAATGAAACTTTTGAGTGCAATGTGTCGGTGTGTTTGTGAAAGAGGTTGCTTGTTGATTTCCTCCGTATTTACCATGCTTTTAAGCATGTTTTCCCAATGAGCAAGGGATGCTAGTCATCCTTAATACTCTGTAGTTTGTTTGTAAAACAAAAATCCAAATGCTGCATTTTTATGGAAATTAAAAGAAATAATCAAGTCAAGAATCTGTAGGCAGTGTGTGGTAAGCTGAAACCTCGAAGCAGAAACACCCACATGGTGTTAGTCATGTTAAGTCTCAGGTTGCAAATTATCAATAAACGCATTTTTTTAAAAACTGGATGAGCAGACTGGTTACTTGGTTATGTGTGCGTCATCATTAGTACTAGTACTCCATTGACCATAAAACACACCCTTTTTCTTAGAGCAAAGCACTGTATTGTAATGTCATTAAGAAGTTGCGTAGCAGAGACTGGATATGACAAGTGACTGACTGCAGCAGAGTCGCAGTGACACAGTCTTAATACGTCCTTGTGACTTCATTAATAAAACTAAACCAAAAAAAAATCAACGTTCTCACTTTTATTGCTTCCATTTAGCGTGTGACATTTTTGCGTGTGACTGGCGGCTCAGCCACCGCTTGGGCTCACGGCTTATCCTGCCATGGTGGGGGTGTAAACTGAGTAATACTGTGGGAAAGCAAAGTGCCATTCATGGCTGCGAGGGGAGTTATTCATAAAGCTCTCCTCTCACTTCCACACAGGGGGGCCGTCACACATTGTCTCTCCAAAGCAACCACACTCATGAGGTGGGATAGAGAGAAAGTATCTGTGCCAAAGATGATGATGTTTAAATATAGCGTTTGAGAGTCATGCGTTTTGGGGGGGTTTTTTGTTTATTTTTTAAATTTAATTTTTACACAGAATCATCTTTTAATCCACTTAATCAGTATTTATTATCACTGTTCCCTTTTAAAATGTGCAAAATGTCTTTTTTCTGAGACCAGGCTTTGTGATCTTCAGTCCTGCTATGTATTATCTGCCAATGGGTGAAATGACATGTTGGAAGTATGAAAATATGTAAATTGTGTGGCAGATGTCATTCCAGAAGGACTGTAGACATACAAACAAAAGCGCTCAAGCTAAATATTGGACTGTAGTTAATCAGAGAACAACTTTGCAGCTGAAACTGTGCCTAGTCTTTAAACAACTGATTCATCACAGGGCAAAACAAATCTGCCCATTGGTTTTAACGAATAATAAATAACCATAAAAAGCTTGAGTCAACCAGCGCACCTGTCTATAATTACGAGTTTTGACAATAGAGCTATATCAGCACAAAAGCTATTAGGGAATAGCTCTAATCGGCCTCGTGTCAGTGGTGCTAAATTGCATTTTTTCTTTTCTGACTACACGAGAGACCAAACACTGATGTTCTCACATGTTAACACTTAAGTGTTAAGCACGAAAGTTTGCATAAAATCTTGAGGCAGAGCTTTTAAGATACTGCTTTGGGTAATATGCCTCATTAGTCGTTGAGCTGTGAGATGCAAGCTATGCAAGTCTCCACACAACTTGTGGCCATTCATTTGAACAAAACGTGGCCATAATTTAGTGCTGAGTTACATTTGTTAACATTTGTAAAGTAGACGTGGCCATCTCGATTAAGTTAGAGTTAGGTGTGTTCAGACCATTCTGTTTCTCTCAGGTAGTCTGTTCCTGTTCCTCCCCCTACCAAAAAGACTAGATTAATCCTGAATGGCTATTGATGTAGCACTTGTATCCTTGGAGAATGACACCAGCAATTGTCGAAACAATGAGAGGCTATATTGGATGAGAGCATATCGATCAACCGGTCAGTCTGATGACTACAGCGCTGCCAAATAACTTTTGATTTTTATCCTTTGAGGTTTCATGATAATATTAAAACACTCAGAATAAGAACATATTCTGCGGCTTGTGGGTTGAAACACTGGTTGACTAAGTCGTGGACTAAGCTTTTTCATGGCCTCTGACGTAGATAGATCTCAACAACAAAAGCAAAACCCGAGTTCTTTGTTTCTAGGAAGCGTTGACTGCTCAACACCTTAAAATATTAGTTGTAATTTACCTTTGGATCAGTGTCTCAGAACCTGTTAAAGATTATTCCTCAATGTTGCTGATCTTTCAGGTAACGTGGCTCCCCTAAAGTGAACTGGTTGAAGCACGTCTCTATGATTAGAGCTATCTACTCTTAATTGTTTGACGCTGAGCTTGATTCTCAGCGCTGCTGATCCTACACAGTTGGTCGTGTCTGAACTGAGTCATGACAGCCTCCACACTTCTCAGGCCGTCTGTGACAGTGTGAATTTTGAGGACAGTTGTGCCAGGTGGGACCAGCTTGGAGAAGCTCTCAGAGTGGACTGGACATTGGCCCTGGCACAGGATGCCATCCAACAGGAAGACGAACAGATGGCACAAATGATGCATCACCAAACCTCTCTGCAGAACTGCTTATTTTTTTCCTAATATGTCCAGTTCTCCAACAGACTGCCTAACTTAAAAAAAATCATGCTCCTTAAGTCACTATAAGCATAACAATCAGGATTTCATATTGCTGCACGCACACAAACATATGCATGCATTAGGTGGGCAATATTATAAACATTATGTATGCAGACACTTGCATATATGCCAAAAGTCTCTTCTTTTGTGTATTTCTCTACTATAAGTACGTCACTACAGGATAAATATTTGCTTTTCACTGATGGAGATGGATGGCTCAGGTACACTTTGATGTCAGTTACCAGATCAGTTTGGCCATGGGTGTTCTCTGTGCTCGATGCTCTCTTGACCTGAAATTCCTCAGCCTACGCTGGTAAACACTCCCACGGGTCTCAAAGCAAACTGTGCCGAAGCAGACAAACACGTAGGTCCGAGCAGATTGTACAGCGAGCGACACGAGGGTCATTACCATGTAAATGCACCTGTTGACTCCAATCCCTCTTACCGTCTTAGTCTTACAGTAAGCAAGGTTAGCACCACATAGGTTGTGTAGTAGTTAAGTAATCAAGGGTCATGGATCCCATGTACCTGTTTAGAGTAAAGAATAATGTAGATTGTGAAACTTCAAATAGCCCAGTTTGACAAAATGAACATTGTCACTTTTGCTTTTATGATCAGAGAAACTTATTCTGTCACAAAATGAACCTCAAAAATATCACGACAAAAAAGAAACCCTCCATAAACTCTCTGGAACACGTGGAATCATTAACAGTGACACCTGGTTCTCTATACTACTTTTAAATTGTTGACATAAACAACGGCAAAGGATTCAAGAATTCTCTTGGAAAGCTCTACTTCTAGTTATTATCTGATACCTTTGCAAACTTGTATTGGCTAATCTTTAAATTATTAGTTTAATCTCATAAGTAGAATACGTAAATGAAACATAATGCTGTTGAAAGCACCTGAACAGATCAAGTATATTATGGAGCCTTTCAGTTAAAATTACTTGAGCTTGAACTACAGTGTGATGTAGAATATATGAGATATAACGATATGAATGAAATCTGATATTATCTTGTGTTTCAGCAGTCATGATATGACTGTAGTAAAAACTGCTCTGCACTCAAATTGCTAGTGTGTGTGAGTGTGTTTTATTCCAGTATAATATGAGCTCCAGCTCATTGCTAGAAATGGTTTAACCCAAAGCTGGTTTATTAAAAGAAACGGATTACTGGTGTGAGAAATGTCTTTTGGTTTGCAGTATACAACGCCTTTAAGTTTAATTGATCAGTAATAGGATTTAGAGTCACATTGCACCCTTATTTAATGGTCTTAACTTTTGCAGATGATGCAGAGGTGAATCAGATTGCTGCTTGCTATCTAAAATGGATTTACCAGGAGTGTGGCTCAAAGAAAGGGAGAAGCTGAGAATTTAGGTATTCTAGCTGAGTGAGCAGAAAGCTGGTGGTGCTTTATCACCATTCACAGGCGGTTTGTTTCTCTGGGTCTGAATGTGTATTAGTAGGACAGATAGCTGGATAAAACAGCAGTCCTCCTGTGTTTGCTGGTTGGAAACAAACACACATGCACACACACACACACACTTCTCACCCCCCTGAGGCAATCAGGGAGTCCAACCTTGGCATTGCCCCAAGACATGAGGGGCAGCTGTGTTTCTCAGGCATAGAGCTGAAGGAGCTCTCCTCACCCTCCTCCCCATTTCCTGACTGCGCCGCCTGCCTCTCCATTCCTGGTTTTCTGCCTCAGCACAAAGCGGGCCACACTTGGTGTTTTGAAGGGTTACTAACTTCCATCTCCCACCCCACTACCCGAGCCCTGCCATGGCAAACCCCCAAGGAGCTAACTGCTTACTGTCTTTAGGGGAAAATTAAGAAAAGGGAGAGAAAACACAGCAGAGGACCCAGAATGCTCTAAGTTCAGTCTGGGTGATACTTGTTAGGAGTTGCATAACAAGACATTTACTGGAATCAGGGAGCCGCAGGCCAAAGTCTGGTGCCACTGGTTAGTCAGCGGAACTGTGAGGCACTGTGTTAGAGATATGTGGGACGTTAGTCTACTGTGTGTGCGCACATAACCTGGGCCTCATAATTAAAGCCCTGCTGCTGGCAGATGCGCAGACATGATGGCAGACAGACAGGCTGACACAGGGAACATTCCAGCGCAGGCTTTTATATCTTTTTTTATTGTGGCGTGATACTCTGCCTTTCCTTTTCTCCCCAGCTGATTTTAATCCAGTATCCACTTACGACCGCCTCTCCCCTTCACTTTTTGTATCGCTTAGTGCTTTGAAGTTGTGAATCACCATAGCTGGCGCACCAGAGGTGTTAGAAAGTAGCTGTGAGTATTGATGATTGCTACCTGTTAGTCTTTAACCGTCTCTGCCTAGGACAGCAGTAATTATACCTGTTATCAGTTAACATATCAGTCATTTGACCCTTTAATTGCCCATTTTGTCAATTCAAATTGTCCTCCAAGATTCAAAGGTGACACTGGTGAAACCGAAGGCTGTTTAGAATATCTAATCCTGAAAAAGAATGACATTTATCACATTTCAAAGAGGCAGCAAATGTTTGTCCTTTTCGGTTGACGTAAGTAGATCCACTTGTTGAGGTGGTTTTGGCTGTGCGTAGTATAGCAGCGTGATACACATGATGTGATGTAACTGTGCTCATCCTCTCAAACTTGATTGAGCAACAGTGTGAAACTAGTAGTTCCACACATTATTTCACAATGCCATGTTTTCCTTCTGTCCTGCTCCATATTTGTTTTCTTCTGAGACCCGGCATTAGCATTACCCTCTGTTGTCTTTTATTGTTACTAAGAAACACTTTGTGATACTGAGGGGTCACCAGACTGAAATAACAAGCAATGTGGTGCAACGTTGCTGTCAAATGATTTTTGGATGTTTAAATCTGCGCGTGGAGCACGTGTGTTTTTATTTAGGAGTTAAGTAATTCTGTTTCTATCGCATCACATCCTTTTAACCTCACATGAGTATCAACAATTGATCCCACATGGAGCTTCTCTCTGCATTCACGTCTGTCTGTCTCAGTCCAACAGCCTTTACAGTTTGCTGCTCTCTGTAAAGCAGAAAAAAAGCAACATTTTTAAGTGCTTGGGGTTGGCAAGATGTTCCAGATGGTCTGGCAAAAACTATGCAGCCAGGAATGAGCCTATAATGAGAAATTTTACTGAAAAACTTGAGAAAAAATAATCCTTCCTCATTGCATTTTATGACCGTAAGTGCAACTTTTGAATGTGAATCTACACCTACACCGGTTGGAAATGATGTTTTTGTCCTCAGTTAGTGACGTAGCCAGGACCACAACTGGTAACTTATTGCTAAGTTACTTACAGAGCCTTTATCTCGCTGGAAAGGAAACTGGAAAACCCCATAAAGAGCCCCTTTCATTTCGTGATTTCAAACAAATCATGCCAAATGTGTACACGGCTGTTTCCACCGCCTCAGACACTGGCATGACAGAGCTCCGCAGCACTCCTGCCAGAGTTTTGTTTTGTCAGTTCTTTTTCTGGCTGAGGACCAGATCATTCAGGAGAGAGATCACTCAGTGATTGTAGTGTCCAGTAACTGTGAGTAAGTAGAAGTGATATACAAAAGATACCAGTAAATACTAGAGCTTCATTCAGCCTTACAGAGGAGTGGCGCCCACGCAGGTTGCTTTACGCTAGAGTTGAAAATATGAAGTTGACATCCAGTGTCGTTGTCAGGTAAACAGTCATTTAGGATGAGTCAGAATGTTTTGTTTTTAAGATTATGGGTTTGGTAGTAGCAAGACAAAACCACGTGATCTTTTTTTCCCTCTTCTTTTCACAACTTCTCACCAGTCAGGAAAATTGAAAAAAATCCTCTGTGGGGTTACCATTAAGACCTCAGCATTGTTTTATGGTGTGAGAAGAGGAACTGTGGTATGGATTAAAAAAAATTTCACCGTAGAAATAAGAAGTGAAAACCCACGGTGCTTCTTCACACTTGCAAATTTCGCATCCCGTCCGTTTCTCATAGCTTATATATGAGTGTGAACTAGCTACAGGCACACAAGGAGTGAACAGAGCAACACTTTAATGGGAAGGCTCACTGCTGAGGGCCCCAAACCACAGGCATTACCCAGACCCACATTGTTGTGCAATTCCTGCCCTGAAGCGATTATGCACGGTGCCTGTCAGGCTGGACTGGTATTATCACACCATCACACATCCATTTTGGCTTTCTGTCACATACATGAACACTCGTTGGAACTGTACAGCTGGCTGACATGGGTGGAAATTAAAATCTACACTAAAATCAGAAGTGCTGTTATGACTGTACATCTGAAGGCAGGTTTCCCGCTTCTTTGTCATAGGAACATAGGTTATTTCAAGGCCAAAGAGCACAAACCTATAACTGAACTGCCTTTGGGAGTGTTCCCTTTAGATTTGCATTGGTGTTGCAACATTGTTGCACTTTTGTCTGTTTTGTATAGAAAGGCCTTTGTCTGATCAAGTGCTTATGGGTGCAGTGGGTAGGGCAGTGGTTACTTGACCTTAACTGGAACTGGATTAAAACCTGAAATGTACCAACCAAACCCTATCAAAGAAGGATATCAGTTTGTCATTGTTTGCTTATGTGAGAGGTGCAAAATGCGTTTCTCCTGTAACTGCCTGTATAAATAGCACGTCGTACGTCTGCTCAAAATAAACATCAGTGTTTTTTGCTTTTTTTTGGTGGAGGTGAATATTGCTGTGCAGTCTGTGGGTAACATCTCTGCCTCCTAGTGCGGCTCAGCTTTCAGGGTTGCTGTGTTGGATTCTGGGAAATTTTGCCGTGTAAGTCGGGCCAATTTGATGTGTAATGACATGTCGACACATTCTGCTGTCAGTGATTCATTCATACTGTGGTTGATGTGATTGACAAGCAAGTTTTCATTGAAAAGAAAAGCATTTGTTAGCAATTCAGAAGCGTTTTTGTTGTTTTAAAGAGGGAGCCATTGGGAAAATGGTGGGAAATGTTACGATGCTCTATGAATCAAAAGAGAGAATCCTTCCTTTGTCGGCTTTCACCATCGAGCTGCTTTTGTGATATTTTGCACTGTACTAATATTGACGCTTTAATACTAATTGTTTGGCATACATGTCTTAGGCAGTTATTAATTTCCCCATCACTCTAAAAAGTCTGAATTGCACAATCTGCTTTGTGCAAACATTAGACTCTCAGAAAAAGCGATTAATGTATTGTTGCATAAACTTAAAGTAATAAAAGGCAGCAATGATATTATGTCAGCTGGCTGCCGTAACTATGGAAAAATAATGTTTTTTTTTTCTAGAAACTCTTATCTCTGCTAACCTTCCTTTTTAAGATGTGCAAACTTCAGCCTCAGACTGACAGGAAGTGGGTGGTTTGAAAGCACTACAAGGTATGCAACACGGATAGTGATGTCATCAGGAGAGGAAGCAACACTGAGAATGACGCCAGATTCAGTGGCTTCTTCCTCTTCCAGCGTTTCCTTCATTTTTCTCCTTTCTTCCGCACTGCTCAGTGCTTGGAAGTGAGTCGGTGTTATTGCTGCAAACACAAACTTTTTACATGTTCTTTTCAAATAGTTAAATGTCGTGGTTTGTTGTGGTTTAGACTTAATATAATAATAGACACAGTATAAATGTTGACTTGCCCTGACCTGTACCGATGCCAGCTTTTTAATGATCGCCATGACTGAGTCCAGTCTAAGCTGACTTAATGTCATACTTGCCATCTCTCGCTGTACCTAACAGTGTGGGACACATCAGTCTAGTTTCACTTTATACCTCATGAGAAAACAGAGCCCTTCACAAACTCTCGTTCTTTAACTCTATCTGTGGTTACCTCTGCTGTCTTCACAATGCTTTTATATAGCATAAGAAGACGCTGATATTGAAAGCATACAGTGTGTGTCTTTTAGTGGTCTCTCTGGTTTAATTTTCAGAAAAGATGGAAATAACTTTTAAGATAACCATGAAAATATTTGGCTGCTTTGGTGTCTTCTTAAAGTTGCATTGTTACAGTTTTTGCATTCCTGCTCCATTTGCATACTGTATGTGTTTATATGTTTTTTTTCATATGTGTCACTGTAATTTGCTTTTTAAAGTGAGTCCATTAAAACCCACTTTGTGACAAAAAGAATCACTGTTCCAGCGCATCTTTTAAGGTTTTTTTTAGCAATTTCCTTTCTCTGAAAACAGTCACTCGTGAATCACGCCAATTTTAGAACTAGAAAACAGGTAAGTGCATTACAGATGTACAGAGTCTGATTGATGTGCATATTGTTTTGTTTTGTTTTAGATTTTGTGTATAAAGCTAAAACAAGAAAAGCTATCAGGACCTGCGTTTTTCACCGTTAAACTGTGATCAGTTAAAAACATGTTAACGAACTGTAGCCAGCTATGTGTTCGGTACAGCAACTACATTTTCTCGACGATGGAAAGAGATCTAAGAAAAAGTTTAAAAGACCGCTACTGTGACTTTAGTTTCAGCCTAAGATGGTAGCAGTGATTTCCCACAGTAACAGTGCTGACATTATGCTCTCTTTTGCACTCTTGAAGTGTTAACCTCCAAGTGATGTCCTTTAATTTTGGTGACATTTTTAGTGCGTAACAGGAATCTCCCTGCTGCTTCAGAAGGTTACTTTTGAGAAGAGACAGTGTTCAGACAGTGTGGGCGGTCATTTTTTTTCTCAGATTTTCTGCTGATGTTTGAATTTTAGCAGATGTAGCTTCTTTTTTTTTTCTTCTTCCACATATTGCTAAATCTTCTGAGCGGAGACTCCAGTCCAATGTATTTGTATGCAGCCATTTTCTTAAAGACATCTTAGAAATGTATCAGTGCTTTACAGTCTGATTATGCACCACTAAGGAGACCTGTGGTAATGAGAAATCCTCTCAACTATGTCACTGACTTGAGATTTTCCACTGGAAGCCATAAAATAGCTTTGGGATATCCCTGTGTTTGCTAGTTTGAACTGGGGTAAGAAGCATATAAATATAACCCCCAAAACACTTCCCCCACCCCCTGTCAATCCAGTGGTGGGCCAGGCCCATGGAGGCAGGTCACCAAACAGGCACCCAGCAGTGGTCCACACACTGCATCTTTATCCATGCAGAGCAGGCAGCAGCCCAGCCCAGTAGTTGTGCCGATCAGAGGCAAAAAATATCCTCGCTCCACAGACACTGCTTTGTGCATTTACAGACTCGCATTGTGTTGCACATAGCAACACATGCACATATTTTAGCATGGTAAGCTTAGCCAGCACAACCTAGTCCCTGTCTATACACATGAGCAGCATGCTGCACAAGCCCGAGTCAAGAAATTAACGAGCACAAGAGAGAGCACAACATGTAAACAGAAAGCTGCCATTGCTCTTTTTGCTGCGTCATTATTTTCAAAGTGTCTTATGCCCATAAATGTCACCTAGACCCCCATCAAGTGTTGCTGCCAAGATTTATGTTGGATTTCTGCATCCTTTGAAATAATGGAATTGAGAATGCATGCTCGACTGTGCTCGTTCGATTGTTAGAGTATATAGTTTAAAGTTTGGTCACTCACTCGGATATTCCGCAAAGTTTTCTTTGGAGTAATTTGTCCAAATATGAGGCCTGTCCAAAGTAGAGGAAATGATAGATGATATGTTATTCTCTCACCAAGCTATGTGTGTTTGGCTCCTTAATGAGAGCAAATCCTAAGTGGGGAACTGCTTCTTAAATGTGCAGTAAGAGTTTTATCCACCATTGTGATCCTGTTGGAAAAGCCTACCTGGATAAGGCTCCACTCTTTCCTTTTTCCTCTTGTTTTGTGCAGTCAGACGGGAAAGTTGTGATTAGGAAGTTGTGGCTCTTGAACCCACTGTTTTCTCCAGCTGGTCCATTGCTTTTGTACCTACCAGGGTCTCATTTTGCGGTGTTTTGCATATAAACCAGAAGAATCAGTATCAGGACTGGCCAGCGCTTCCTGTGCGGATACAATGCAGCAGGAAGTTCACTAATAGCCACTCTGCCACTCATCTCACTCGCCACTTGTCTCACACTATCGGACAGTGATGAAAGATCCTCGAGTGTCAGTAGCTTTGCTGTTTCTGCCTCTATGCACAAAACCACTCACAGACTATTTATCATTTGTCTGCAGCGTCTGAGATCGATCAACCTTCAACTTAACCAATCACCATCCACTCGGGCTTCCAAGCTCTGTATATGTGCGTGTGTGTGTGTGTGTGTGTCTGGGCGAAGGGGGGTGGTTGCATTAAGATTGCTCGCAAAGGATTGAGAAAAGGCGATCCTGCCAAAAGGCGTCAGTAAATACATTTGCAGACAGATTTTCTCCTGCGTGACTCGCGTTTTCTGCCTTTCCTTCTCCACTTTACGACATTCATATAAGTCAGCATCTGACAATGACCATTTTGAAGAGGTACTTTCCTGGAAGACATAGAGTGCTACTTGGACTCATAGAACTCTAAAGTGAATTTGAGGAGCTGCACACTGAGTGCTCTGTCTATTGGCCTTCTCACTCAGCTCTCTTTGCCAAATTGATTTATTGAAAGTTGACGTCAACGGGTGAGCAAGGGACTGTTCTTGCTGCAACACGAGTCTGCGATCAGCTGTGGCAAGTAGCATGCATGCATGATGTCCCTGGGGAGCAAGTGAAAAGGACAAGGGAGGAATAGAAGACTAGGAAGGGGGTAGGATGTTGGGAGAGGGCAAAAAAGAAGCTATTTCTAGCTAGAACCTTATCCTGGGGTCAATTTCCATTTTTAATCTGAGACTCGTTTTTTTTTTTTTTTTTTAACTGAATTGTGGCAAGATAGATTTCCTTTTATATCGCTAGCAACAGTAACACGTTTGTGCTTTCCTTAGCTAGTTTGACCTAAGGTGTTGTGCCGTGCCACTTGCTGCTATGCAAAATAAATGGCAACAATCATTTCCTTTTCCTTAGAATATGTTTTCTTTTTTAAAAAGATGCTATAAATAATGAACCCAGTTCTAAGGCTTTACATTTCCTGTGCCCTGCTTTTTATTTCCACTGCCTTTTATAATCATCACTTTATTGACTTTAGTAAATAGGTCAGTGATTATCACTGGTCAATTCAATATTGGTGCTGAAGATAACATATCAAACTGCAAATACATGAAGTCATCACGGTCTGGTCAGATTGCTCTGCAAATCTGGCAATGTGAGTTTGTATTGGTTTATTGTTGCATATGTGTGTAAGACAGAGACAAACAAATTCATTGTAAGTAGCTTGACAATTTGGGCAAAAATATTATCACACTTTTATCATCTTGATGTAAAGAATGGTCTTAATATGCATGTAATAGCTGGAATGAAACTAATTCACTGTGTTTGTTAGACCTTAAACGAGAAGACTTAAGAAGGAGCCTCCAAAATTTTAGGTTCAAGGAGTAATAGCTGACTTGGTTTAGAACTAAATCCTAAATGAATCCAATGGTGTAAACTATTCAGCACCTTAACAGAGCACCAAAACAACCACAAAGTATTACATACAACTAAATGTCTTGATAATATGCAAAGACATAGATAATGAGCTATGAGCCCAATTCTTAGGAGAGATGTGGCTGAAAAGGAAGACACAAGCATTCGATGCTGCTAAGTGGGTCATCTTGGGGACTGCAGGTTTTCTTTCTTGTACTCATGGGATGGTAACATCCCCCTTTGGAATGGTGGGAAAAATTATCTTGCGGCAGATATTGCTCTAGTGTTTATAGTTTTAGAAATCGAAACTATTTCCAGATGCTGCGAGACCACTCTTTACCACAGATACTGATGTCTGACTCTCCATTTTCACTTTGTTCCGTCTCCATGCTCTACTTTGACTGTGAGGATAAGGTTGAGCAACCCAAAACGAGCATTTATCGGTTTGATGATTGGCCCCTGCAGTGAAAAGTCTAGTCCTCCGTTCACAGGCCTCCTGCTCAGCAAAGTGAGCTATAGCAACCCAGTTTTTAAACACTTAAAAGTATTTTTCAATGATAATGATCAAGATCACTTAATTGCATAATACTAGATGGGACAAAATATAACCTTAGTAATTTATTTTCTGATATTTTAACAGTTAAAAAAAGTGATTATGAAGATGAAAAATCCTTGCATTGTTTGGAAATTTGTGACAATGTTTGAGATACTTTTGGAAAAGCCTTTTGTAGGGAATGTGGCTTTTATATGCACATAAGGAAACACTGATCAGTTACAACTAGAGTAGAAATCTCCCCAGGGGTGGGATGCCACCCCACCCATCCAAAGACAAAACCAAAACAAGAAAACCCAGAAACAAAACAAAAAAACAAAACAAATGAGTCAGACTCTGGACGAAAGAGTGCTAAGTGTGTCTGACACAGAGTGGAGAAAGTTATCGCAAGTATATATTTAGATGACTTCATCGCAGCAAGCAAGAGTTCATTCGGCTTGTTGACCCATCACCTCACCTAGAGCTGTGTTCTCAACCCCATCCTGTTGTTAAGCGGGCAGACATGCTAAGCTGGTGTTAGGCTAATAGCTGGTTTACACATTTTCTGTCTTGACCATATTTCTCGCCCTTTGCCAGACTCAGCACAAGGCTCCAGACGTGACCCAGCTGCAGCTTTTAAGGCTACTTATCTTGGTGGTTTGAAATTATGCGCATACTCTATAGGTTGTCGTCTCACGCACAGGTGCAGACATTACACATACAATAGGTAGTTACAGTGAAGAGCTCCTCTTAAGGCTGAAAATTGCGTAACAAAAGGTGAAAATGCACGGTAAGGACAGCACCGTTTCTCTAATGAGTTCAGTGGAAATAGTGCATGGAAACCACATTTTCACTTTCATGTGTTCCGTATCTCTGGTAAATGTGTGTGAAGCTATAGCTGCTGCGTGTGAGATCATAGATGCTGCACGCTTTCAGTCAGTGAGGTGGGAGCAATGTTGCACTTTATACGTGTAGCTATATGGCCTTTGCAGCTGAGGTTTCACTTGCGGGTTTACATTATTCAAAGCAGCACTGCATGTAGGTGGTGTTGCGCTCTTCTGGGGATTTTTTCATTAGACAAGTTGACATTTGAACGACTCGGAGAGCTTCCAGCACATTGGTCAATCGGAAACACCTGTGTGGCACCGTGTCTAGATTTTTGCAGGTATTTGGCTGCAGTTTGCAAGTAGAAGGAGAGGTAAGCAAGCAGGCTGAGAATAGGATAGGTAGGGAACAAAAGAGCAGAAATGGAAACAAGATAAAGAGGGGAGAGAATACTGGAAAAGAAGAGATGAAAGGAGTAGGAAGGAGCAGACAAGGCGAGAGGAAGAGGACATTGAGGACAGAAGCAAAGGGAGGGTGATGTACCAAACAGTGTGGCCTTTCAGTAGTGCTGCCAGAGAAGGAGTTTTTAAATCAGCACAGTTTGTTCTTTACTGATCCAAGCCCACTCTGTCACACAGCTCCTCTTTCTGCATTTCTCAACAGCCTACATTCAAAACACATTCTCCTGGACTCAAACCGCCCAGACAGCCACGCTGCAGCCTCCTGCCGAGTCGTGACGTCTTCAGTCACGTAATTCAGTTTCAGCAGTCACACGACAACGTGAACTTTGCTTTCGTTTAATGACTGTGGTGTGACATCAGACATCAGGGATTATCGCCTGTTGTCAAACATAAACTCTTTTGGCAGCGGGTTTCGGGGAGGCGATTTTTGCGGTGTCCACTTGGCTCACGACTTCACATTCCATGCCTTTTTCTCTGCTTACTGACCGCCATGTTTCCTGTGAGACAGGAAGTCAGCTCTGCTTCCTGTCACAGTCCTCTTTCATGTGGTCACTTCCTTGTGTTTTGCCAGTACGGCTGTGCAGTGTTGACCATGAATGGAGGTGGTGCTCCTCACGGCGAGCTCGGGAACAACGGAGAGAAGGCTACAGTGTGTGCGCGCATGTGTATTTCAGTCAACATTTATTATGATTACTCACTGCAAAGAAGATTTCCGCTCTTGTTAACTGTATATTAATTTCAAGCACATGTTAATGTGTTAGCATTGTAAGTGCAGATGGTGGGGTTTTTTGTGTGTGTGTGTGGCAAGAAACGGAATGTTCTGCTTTTGAAATGACAAAGTGTTATTGTCAAATTTTCATGCAACATAAGATAGGACCGTCCTCCAGCGACAGTAATCAAGAGTTCACTTCTGCGAAATTATGGGTTTTGTAACCTTGCTGAGGAATGTTGATTGTGATGGCTGCCTGGCTGGGAATCCTGCCTTTACTGTTTCCTAAGAGATACTAACAAGTTGGCTGTGATTACAATTGAACTTTGCACACAGTGATTAGCTGGAATGTTTAGATTCCTGTGTACTGCAGCCAGAGATAAACCAGTGTCGCATTCAGTCAGAGGACCCCACAGCCACCCCTCCCCTACACACACACATGGACACACACACCTAAAAAAAACCGCATACTTTTAATTAAAAAGATATTAACAGGAAAGAAATAATACTTGCCTGGTCTTAAAGAAGAAAGGCTTCATAATTATGAGAGCAAAGGGATTTCCATTTGTACATCTGCATTTCTGTCTTAGTGGATCACTGTGTGCGTGTCTGTTTGTTCCCAATAGCGTGTGTTTAAAACCAATATATCACTGGTTGCAGCGGAGTGAGCTACAAAATCAAAACCATACTGTGCTGCTGTTTGTCCTACTGCCATTCCACTAAAAACATGAGCTGGCACTCTCTCGCACACACACTCGCGCACACACACAAACACAGTGTGAGACGAGGCTTTTCCACTGGCCCCACCAGACGCACTCAGCCACACTCCCCACACGGCACACCAAGTTCTGCCGAGTTCTGGCATTTCCCATCAGAGCAGCTTTTATGACCCTTTGCTGGTACTCCCTGCCTTGCATCAATATTTTTAAACTGGGTTTTAAATTGTTTTGGATTATTACACCCCGCGTTCTAACCGTGACATTTGACAAAGCAGAAACCTGGGTCACTAAAGTAAGAGACTTTAGCTGTGACTTTCTACTTTCTGTCACCGGGATGATATAGGGCTGTAACAGGACATCCCGGCGTCGATGCACGCATTGCGTTCATTCCTTGTCCCGGCAGAGCTGAAATCAGCAGCAATCAGCAGCACTCGTCGCAGTCATGGGAAAGAGAGGCTCATGACCAGACTTTACTCCTTGAGTTTTGTCATAGCTACCGATGTGCAGGAGGGGGAGAAAAGCATTTATTGGAGAATGACGGAAGGGCTGTCACGTACCTCAGATCGTGCAAACTAAACCACAACTATTGGCTGAAGCAGTTGGGTCATTTGATTCAGAGGTAATTACATTTATTGTGAAGCACCAGTGTTCATGCAGGCCCTCATGTGCCCAACAGGCTCAAGTCCTCCAGTGAGGAAGGGAAAGAGGGAAAAGTACGACACGGAACAGAAGATGTTGAAGGAAAATAAAGGACAGGGAAATAAAATATGGCGTGTTTTTTCTGAAATTATCTGTTTTCCAATTAACATATCCAGCAACATTTATGTTATTTAAAAAAGAATCACTTCATAATGAATAGAATAGAATAGAATGCCTTTATTGTCACTATACAGTTGTACAATGAGATACAGAAGCGAGTCCAGCTGTGATGGGGGAATCATACTTGTCCTGTGACTAATGTATTTTATGGCTCTAATGGTTTGAGAAAATAATCAAATTATGACTTTGCAATTTCATGAGGATGAACTCAGTCTGTGCTTCAGAGGTTGACCCATATTACCATCTCAGCGTTTGATCATTCTTTTTGTTTCAGTCTTGCAAGCATCTCAGCTTTCGCCAAAATGACCACAAACCTTTAGTCTTTGAACCTTTTAACAACAGATAAAGACTATTGTGTGTTTCCTGCACTGTCTAAATATACATGAAAATTGGTCAAATTAGCCGGCTGACACTTGAAAAAGTGTCACATGCTTACACTTATCATTTTTACATGTGACTATGCTCAATTGCAATCCAATAGGTGATGCTGATGCTGTAGAAAGCAAAGGACAGGTACCACTGAAACAATAGTAAGCAGGTACTACATGCTGCTTTGCAACAGGGATCATTGATAGTGATAGTCTGCTGAAAGAAACCAGTAATAGTAGCAAAGCAGATGAAAATGCATGAAATGATAAACCTAAAATAAGCAACTGTGTAGATTGACAATGAGAAGACTGAAATACTGCAAATCCTCTAGACTGTATTAATATTTAGTCCTGCAGTCATCACCCCAGAGATCTTTAATAACTGGAATACTTTTAAAATATTAGCCAGAACTTAATTTAGACCCCGAGTTCCTCCAAGGGTTACCAGTCAGATCTGTAGTGCACTTTAATTACAGAAAAGCAACAATATGAGTCGTTTGTTTGTTTGTTTGTTTCATATCATTGTAAACGAAATGCTATGAAATCACATGTGCACTTTTTCAGTATTTCTCCAACAGATAAATTTCAATGCTGAGAAAGTCCTGTATCTCTTATTTTAAAGAAATAAAAATCACTAGCAATAAAAACTGTGTAATAGATTATACTGGTTGTAGATTTTAGTGTCCAGACTCCAAAGGGATGGTAGAAATGAGGAGAAGCGGAGGTGAAGGCAGAGCAGAGGGCAGACTGTGAACCAGATGTGAAGCGGTGACTCACAGCAGGAACAGCCTTGATGACGTTAGACACCATGCATGCTAAGCCGTGTGTGTGTGCCGGGAGTTTTAGCTTTTCTTCCAAAACAACAAGCTTTACGCATGCACAGTAATGTCTGGACAAGGCTCATTACTTCATGTTAAGACCTGGACAGAAAATGATGCAGAGCCTAGAGACTATAAATTATCATCTGAGGTTAAATGGTCACTTCAGTGACAGCTTAGGCTGATGTAGAGTTTTAAAATCATTACGGACTGAACAGCAAATTAACTCTGTGATGTTGAAGAGACAAGCGTCCCAGTGCACTTCCAATAAAGCAGGGGCGACGTGCTGTCTTACTCTCTGCGCTGTGCTTAGCAGACATTTGTTCAATATTCTCGCTCTTTTGTTTGCTCTGTTTTAACAACGCTTCACTAGCTTCCTGCACAAAAATTAGTTTTTCCACTGGTGGTGTCACTAAGCAACGTTAGAGCGCACCATAAGTGTGTCTGTAAGGAGGAAAGATTAGTCTATTTCCTCCCTTTGATTTTGAACTGGTTTAAACAAGACACATAGTTAGGAGGAATGTGGTATAATAGCGTTTTACAATAGGCCCTTCTGTTTTTGTGAGGGAAAGCCCACACCTACAGTGAATTTGGAGAAAAGAGTGTCTGCAGTTTAATCCCCGCTCTGTTTAGGATATTGCTCATGGAGTAAACTTACTGACATCTATTGTCTGTTTGCTTGTGCACATGTGTTTTTTGAATAGCGAGCGGCATTAGATTGTTGAGTGACATTAAAATCTCCGCTTTCTCCTCGTAAGTCGGCTGTAAAGCTGAGCGTGTTTTTACAAAGGACCACCTGTACAGATGGATTTGCACTTGTATGATGAATCAGATCTGAGGTGTTGTCGGAAAAGGGCATGCTGCAACCCTCTGTTTGTCCGCTGCTCACCCAGCTTTTCTCTTTCTCCCTCTGCTCCAGAACTCCATTAGACACAACCTGTCCCTCCACAGCCGCTTTGTTCGAGTGCAGAATGAGGGGACGGGCAAGAGCTCGTGGTGGATGCTAAACCCGGAGGGCGGGAAGAGCGGCAAGTCCCCACGACGCAGGGCAGCCTCCATGGACAACAACAGCAAGTTCACCAAGAGCAGAGGAAGAGCAGCAAAGAAAAAGGTAACTCATGCTTGCGAGGTCAGAAAGAATTCTTTATTGATTTACACACTGATTTTATAGATTTTTTTTCAATACTTGTTTACTCACTGTGTATGCAATGTGTACAGTACCTTGAGATAATGTGTTAATCTGCCATAGTTTAAATAAAGGTTAATTGAAGCTGATTAACATGAAAAAAAATATGCTATTGATTGAAAAGTAAAGTCACATTCTTCTTGTTTTTAACTGTGTTCTTATCTTACAATATATGGACAGTGACAGCTTAGTAATAGTCAGCCCTGTGTTCAATGGTTTCTGCCTCACTTACAAACTTAAACTGACGTCTCTGGCATGCATAATATTACTGGTTCACTGACAGTCTTCCTGTCTCCCCTCAGCTGTCCCTGCAGGGCGGCCCTGATGGAGGTGCAGACAGCCCAGGCTCCTACTCCAAGTGGCCTGGCAGCCCCAACTCCCACAGCAATGATGACTATGATGCATGGAACAGCTTCAGGCCTCGGACCAGCTCCAACGCCAGCACTCTTAGCGGTCGCCTCTCGCCCTTTGTGCCTGAGGATGACCTTGGAGAGGCAGACGTGCATATGGGCTACCCCGGAGCCCCCGGGGCCAAGATGACAGGCACGCTGCCCAGTCTCACAGAGATGACAGGCTCTCTGGGACACAGTTCTGAGAATGTCATGGAGAACCTCCTGGACAACCTGAACTTGCTCTCTCCAAATAACTCTCAGGTTGGAGGAGGGGCGACAACCCCTGGCTCCTCCCAGTCCTCCCCTTCTCCAATGATGCAGCCAAGCCCTGGGTACCCCTCTTACAGCTCGCCCAGCATGGCTTCCCAGTCTCAGCAGGAATACCACAAGTGTGTGTATGGCCAAGCAGGAATGAACAGCCTGTCATCTATGCCACTGCAGACACTGTCAGAGAATAAATCCAGCTTCGGGCCCAGTATGAGCCAGTACTGCAGCACTGCAGGGCTTCTGAAGGAACTGTTGACATCAGATACGGACCAACACGGAGAGCTAATGCCATCAGTGGACACTGTTGTGTCTCAGTCCAGCGGAGGCTGTATGCTGCCACCATACAACAGCAGCCAGCATGCGGCCAAACTCATGGGAGGAGGAAGCAGTCATCCACATGGTCTCCCTCACACTCATCCCCACAATGTGCACAGCCCAGCCTCAGCCACATCATCGGCTATGAATGGCCGTTTGCTCATGTCCTTGAACTACAGCGGGGGCGCCGCACGTTTACCGACAGCCAAAAGCCAGATGCAGATGCCTTATGGCCTCTCTGCCCACCTCGGCGGGGGAGGCATGCCCGGCGGCTTCTGTCCTCTTAACACCAACGGATACGGTCGACCGGGATTGTCAGCACCCTCGCATCAAGAAAAACTGCCCAGTGACCTGGATGACATGTCCATTGAGAAGTTTGAGTTTGACATGGAAACAGTCCTCCATGACACTCTAATGGACGGGGACTCATTGGACTTCAACTTTGAGCCAGTGGTGACCCAACAAGGTTTCCCACATGGGGTGAAGACCACCACGCATAGCTGGGTATCAGGTTAGAGACTGTGATTCACAAAAAAGTTCTTTCTACTTAAATTCCCGTTGCTGACATGGTCACAATCAGAACTGACATCGGACTAAAAATGTATCTGAAGATACATTCCTCATCTGGACATAACCTGCAGTCACTGTTCCACCATCATTTCTGTTTCAAAAAATACTTCTCAGATCACTGCAGCAGACTTGACCGGTCCTGATCTGCTGAGGACAAATGACCACCAGAGTTCTTGAAGGTGACGTCAGGATTATTTTCTGAAATAAGTCAGTGCAAACTAAGTGCCAAACGTTTTGCCTTAACATATGAGCCAAACTGAAACACACGTCTCTGGTTTACTATACAGTAGTTGTAATCTTTGCAGACAATACTGCCAACTACAGTACCATCTCATCATGGTCATCTGCAGAAGCAGCAGCAGAGCAGTCTGTTTAAGAACTTAAACTCACACCAAGCTGTTTACTGTGTCACATCAATCAAGATTTTTGTAATGGTGATCGATTACTGCTGCGGAGAAATCAAAGAAGGTAATCTGGCGAATGGGTTATGTTGACAGACATGATTTAAAACAAGAAAAAAAAAGAGAGATCTTTCTCAACGGATCCTTGAGTGATGTTACATAAAAACTTACTTCTTGAATGTAGATATTGTAATCATACAGTTTGTGAAATCATTTCTTGTCATGTATTTTTCACAATTGTAAATAGTGTTTACAGAATGGAAGCAAAAATCGAGGCAGCAGAAATGAGCCCCACAGAGAAAACTGGATCAGACTCTTTTCAACCGTGCTAAGTGGACAGATCTGCGCTTGAGATCAATCGGGCTGTAAAATGAAAACGCGCATTTTGATTTCTTGTAAATACATTAAGAATGTCTATTAAAAATGATGCAGTTAGATGTTTACTAGATTCAGCATAAATTATTTGTGGTTAATAGAGATTTATGCTGGTGCATAACCTGCACTCAGACATGAGAATTGTTCTGGGTCATTCGTCACTCTGAACCTTAATACCACAGGGGCCTATTTATTGTGCCTAACAAAGTAAATTTAGACTGCAGGCTTGAAGGGTTTTATATTGTAAATGTCTACGGTCCATACGATACTCAAATCCAGCAGTCTTGAAGAACGGTGAACTCTTTCTTGTCAGTTTCCTACTTTGACTTTTCTTTAGAAGTCAGGAAGAAATAAGTGACTGTAAATTGTTATTGTTATGGTTTCCTGAACACTTTTCGGCGCTGTGAATGTTACGAGGTCAAGACGGTTTGGATAAAAGATATTCTCAGCGCTACTGTTGTTTTCACACCAAGGCTGCATAACACCTGCAGAAGATGCCGCCAGTAACCAGCCTGTGCTCTGCTCAGTTTCACAACTTTTTTGTATTTTCTTCTGTGTCTTAAAAGGTTACTGTGACTGATTTAGATAGCACAGCGTCCAAAAGAGCCCTCTCATGCTGTCAGTAGGAACAGCCTTACTGCTTTCACTGCCCCTCCTACCTCTACATATCATCGTGTCCTTCTAAACATTTGATATTATGGTATCATGTGACTTGATAGCGCAAATTATCATTTCCGTAACAGGTCTGTTTTAAATTATTGTTCGTTTTCCAAGCAAACTGCCACTAAGTGTTACGTGTCTGATTCTTTATCTCAGCTTGTATATTTGCATTTTCAAACGGTCGTTTCCCAGTCGTTGCTGTTCTAGCGACAAACTTTTCAGCCCATCGTTGACTTTTATTAAGCAGAATCAAAAGTAATACTCAAGATTATATCTGTAAACATAATTGGTTCTCATAAAATTGACTGGTTAGGCGGCAGAGAGACAAAGGCAAAAACTGAAAGTCACCTATTTACATTAGTCTTGATGTTATGATGGAGAAACCGCACACAGCAGCAGGCGATCCTGTGTCGCTAATGAATTTACCTTCAGCCACAAGTGAAGGTTCTTGAATTAGTTTTAAGTTTTCTCTGGTTGAAATGAAAACCTGCAAACTCCAAACCAGCAAATGATCCGACTCCAGTGACGTAGATTTTTTTCTTTTCTTTTTTGAAGCCAGGGAGTAAGCAAGTTTATGTAGAGTCAAATTAAATGCTTAACATTTCAAAAGGCAGAGGAGCCAATATAGAAGCTGCTTTTGGGCTTTATTGCCAGGTGTTGCCTTTTCTTATCCAAACATGCCATAATGTACTATAGCCAAATTTGCCTTTGAAGTCAAAGTGATATATTTAGCATTTTTATCATGTTATATGTTCAGAACTATATATATATATATATATAAACATATATATATTTGTGCCGGTCACTCAAGTCAGGATAAACTGTAATGAATCCACATAGGTTCACTCTAAAAGTTAAAGAGTTGTACTAAGTAAATTATATCTTTACATTTTTAAATGATTTAATCTATGCATTGTATTCTTTAATTTTATGTTGCTATTGTTCTATTTTCCTTTTCTTTGAACTTTTAACAGAGATATTTTATTGTAACATAGTGCTGTGAGATGTTATGGTGTTGTCAAGACTCTATGTTTCAGATAGTCTATGGGGAAAAAAATGAAGTTTATTTAGAAAATAGAAAATGCAGTGATTGATATGCTAAGCTTTTGTAAACTGACAATGTTGTTTTTATTGTATTCAGCTACAGTTTTTAGAAAATGGCATCAAAAAGCAAATTAATGAAAAAAAAAATGTCAAAGATTTATCGCATTTTTAAAATGAAACACACAATATTTATTCATTAGAGAAGTCCTGCTCAAAATGCAGATCCTGGACCAATTCAGATATTGCACTTTCACTTGTATATTTAATAACTAAGGGCTCCTCGTAACAAGAGGAAGAGTTCCTATTACATATTTTAAATGAAAATCTGTTACATTTACCTTGAGCAGGTATACAGGAATAAATTGGAATTGTGCTGTGTGATATGCAATCAATACAAATATGTAACATGTTCAATATTAATGTATTAAAACCTAAATAAATGTACTTATGTGTAAAGGATGTGTCATATTTGTCATTCGTCAATATATATATTCATATAAGAGAGTCTTCATGCAACTCTTTACAGTCCCACGAAAAACAACGTACACCCCAATATCCAGATGCTTTTAGACGCTTTACCGGTTTCTCAAATCACTGTGGGGGGATTTTGGACCACTCTTCTTCACAACATTACTTCAGGTCATTGAGGTTTGCAGGCATTTCTTTATGCACAGCTCTCCTGAGGACTTGGTGCAGCGCTTCAGTCGGGTTGAGGTCTGACCCAATTTCGGCCAAGCTTTAGATGTTGGAGGGATGGCCTCACATTTGACTCAAGAATACTTAGACTATTTCATGGTCGACTCGATGACTGCACCATGCCTAGGTTCACTAGGGGGACCAAATCGTCACCCCATCCACTACTGTGTCTAAAATTTGTTTGTTCTGATAACATGGTGCTGTGCATTATGGCCACACATCTCTGCTTTGGTTGTTCCATCGTTCCAAAAGTGTTGTGGTTTGTTCAGATGCAATGTTGCAAAGCTTTCTCCTTGTAACCCTTGCAAACAAGCCATACTTATTCAGGCATTTTCAAAACGTGGCGTCATAAACATTACCATGATGACTCAGCCTTACGGATGCTGAGATGTAGCTCTTAAGTATTTTGGAAATTCTTGGAGCATTACATTGCCTGATTGTAAATTTGATAGGATGTCCGCTCCCGGGAAGATTGTGGCATTGTGTTAAAACACATTTGAATTCAAATGTCTGCTTTTATAGAGAAGTTCTAGATGATACAAGCTGCCATTGCAATTGCTATGGAAACACTTCATTTTTTACAGGACTGTGTAGGGCCCTGCAAACCTTTTTTTCACATGGCTGAAAATGATAATGCACGAAGCAGAATTTTTATATCAGAATCTTGGACTTTTGGTCATGAGCATGCACGCTAAACATTCACACAAACTGTCAATGTTTCTTGGTTAAATAAGGTTAAACAGCTCGAAAACCTCATGCTCAATAAAGCTCAGAATTATACATTTGACCCCACACGACTGTTTTTTTTATATAATTTAGGTGATTTTCTAGTAATATGCCAGGTGGATGGATGAATGGATCCCTGGTGAGGAAACTCAGATGGCAAAAACTACAGATGAAAATGTGAAAATAAGAGTTGCATTTCCCAATGCATCTATGTGCAATAATGACAAACGATCAGACTTAAAAACTGCCTACACATTGCCAAAGGAAGATAAAAGACCCTCAGAAGAGAAGATTGATGCCATACGCAGAGACTTTTATAACTAAGATTAAAAATCTCTACTCATCTTGTGCTGCACTCCCAGTTCTGGCGTCTCATTTCTTCCCTATAATGGTTCCTCCTGGCTTTTTCTTACAGCCACATTCCACACCATGCACCCCCTACCACTGAACCCAGTCACCCCAGAAAGAAAACTGCACAGCCTCTCTGCCCTTACTGTCTTTGGCTCTAAATTGTAAATAAAACATTGAATTTAACACTAATGAAAATTTCTGTGCAATAACCATCATCACCTACATAATCAGCTAGCAAAATGTTGGTTTACAAAAGACACATGTCAGGAAGAACTAGAACTAAACTTAACAGATGGAAGTGGCTCTCTAAATGTCACTCCCCGTGTGTCCAGGAAAAAAAGTGTTTGCATTTCTTTACAGTGTAAACCAATGTGGGCCAAGTTTTTGGTGTCAGAGCAAAATGGGAGGGAGATGTGAGAGAAAGAGAATGCCTGTGAGCACATAGCTGAAGAATGTGGGTGTGGACGTCTGCCAAAGGCATATGTGATCCTTATGTTCCCCTGGGTGCCAGAAGACAAAATGTGGTTAAATAGTTGGGGCAATGTCAGGACACAGATGTAGTGTGAGGACGTAGTAAAATGTCATTGAGTTCATTCCTATTACTGTGCATGATTTTGCATTCCCCTGCAGTTTCCACTCAGTGTTTCATTGAGCCCCAGTTTTAACTTGAAGACTTGAAGGGCTTATGAATGTATTTAAAAGAAACTGTACTGTTAAAACTGAGCTGTTATTATATAGCAGGGTTGTAAGATTTGCAGTCATAAGACTCTCACAACAAAAATACCACAGCCGACATGCAACCTTTTATCGAAGCCATCTTGTGATACCTTTGCATTAACAATGTCCTTGTTTGTGCTTTCAGACACTGACATTTATAATTTTGTACTATTTTACAATTCAACAAAAGTCGCCTTGAGGCGACTTTTGTTGTGATTTGGCGCTATATAAATAAAATTGAATTGAATTGAATTGAATTGAATTCTATTAATGCGATACGTTGTGTTAAGTGTGTGGTATGCACTGATCAAACCGGATATAGAAGAAACACAAAACACTACTAACAACAAGGCTGTATCGTCTTTCATTTATCATGCTTATCCTTTCCAACTATCAAGCCTGAACACGCAAGTGTGCGTGTGACTGTATATTAGAGGTTTGTCCTTAGGGCTCAGTAGGTGATACAAATGAGTCTCAGAGAGACTCTGGGCACAGAGCACATTGAGCAAAGGGGCATGTAACTAGTGAAGTGCCAGTGTGGATGACAGACCCATGGGCCACCAGCATCAGCTGAGCCTGTATCCTACATGTTGAGAACTTATCGAGCAGCTGTAAAGTTACACATTATTTTCACCGAAATTTACAACCAAGGCACACTTGTTGTTCTAAATGTCCACTGGTAGGCCCGTGTGATCTCAGAGATAGATATAGCAGCCCAGCCACCTATGACAGCATCTAACTGTCAGTTAAAGCAACCACACCCATAATAATGACTCATTTGAACCTTTATTACAGTTTATCTATCATGTTATTATTGTTTTTAAATCCACAAAGCCTGTAAAATTAAACATTTTCCTTTATTTTTCTTTGATTTCCCATCTGTCCTTATTGTTAGTTTAAATTCCTTCTAGCTAGCCCAGATCTTCTTTCTGTTCTCTTTGACCCCATCTGGCTGTCTTTGGTTTGTTCCAAAAGTTTCCTTGGTAAGGGCAAGAAACTTTGTTGTTAGTGTTGTCTTGGTGACCAAAAACGATTCTGTGGTTTGTTTAAATGCTATTCTATTCTAACCTTTAGCCAAATAAAACTTACCTCCCAAGGTACATGATACAGCTGCCACTTTTTCCATCTTTGACTGAAAAAACCTGTGCATGGCATCAATTACATCACTAGTTGTATTCCTTTGCACTTCATCACATTGAACTGTATCAAAGCAGCTGTACTTTGGGGCCCATAAAAATCACTATTATAAAAAAAAGCACACTTCCATGAGTGCGAAGAGAGGCTGAGAAAGAAAGACAGGGAGACGCAGAGAGTAAAGGAGAAACAGATGTAGCTTAACTGCTGGGTAAGTTGAGAAGAGACAGCAGCCTGGGGGGTGATTTGTGTCCTGACTTGACCCTTCCATCAGCACCGATAAGATACCCAACACGAATGACACACACGCATGCTGCTTTCTTTTCTCCTTCTCTTTTTATCTTTACAGTTTCTGCCCGTGCTGCTGACCATCGCTGGTCCTCCTTTGTAATTTATGCATCGCTGGAACCGATTAAGCCCATATGACTTCAGCTTCCAGGTTAGTTACATTCCACATCAGTCTTTGCTCCCTGTGCCTTTGTACTGTCACATATTCTTGCTCATGAAGACCTTGCTAAACACCTCTGACATTATTTTCCACCTCATACTCTATTTTAGTGTCTATTATGGCAGTGCTAGATATATATTCTGGGGAGTTCTACTTATAGCAAATGATGTATGAAATCTGGAGCGTGGGCGCTAGACAGAACAGTCTGGAAGTGTTTTGTTGAAGGCCAACATGTGTCAGAGCCGGCCCACTAACATCTCAAATATGGTGTGTTTTCGGTCATGTTTTCAGTCTTGCAGGTGCTGGGAGTAACAGCCTTAAGTGAAAATTTTAAACATTTGCTTCTGGTTTGTCTGGTAATACAGCACTGTGCAAAAGTCTTGAGCCAATCCTCAGTTCTTAACATTTTACTAGGAAAATTACAAGTATGTCTGTTAAGTTGCCTGTTGTGTGCAGACAAACAGTCAACCATTGAGTTACGGGCATTTTTATGCTTCAATGACTCATATTTAAGTGGCTTAAGAAACATGTAAAAATATTCCTCTGAATATGGTCAGGTACGGGGACTGGACTGATAATGAGTGAAAACACGGCCAACTTCCAAAGAAAAACTTTGAAAGAACTTCAAAATTACTAGAAAACTATTACCCAAGACCAGTTTAAAAATGACAAGAAAAGCTGGCCTTTTTGGAAGCAAGGTATAAAGAAATGAGGGGTGAATCAAGACTTTTGCACAGTACTGTATCTTATGACTAACCCTGCAATGCACAGAAACAATACGAGCCCTTCTTCCCAGCTATACCACAGGCAATGGTTACTACAGTCTCTCTTTGTGTTGCTCAAAGCTGTTACTACATGCAATGGGAGTCTATTTGTGGCTGTTCACTCAGCCTGCAATGGCTCGCCCACAGACATATTCCATGATTTACATGAAAAATGCCCCTCTCCACCCAGCTTGGGTTTGTGGTTAGCTGTGACTGGCACGCGACTCATGGTATTTCCTCCAGAATGATAGTAAGAGAGTCACACACCGGCACGCTCAAGAATAAACAAAGTCTTGAAAGGCACACAGGATGTAAACATGAAAGTTTCTATGGCAAAGTTGCAATAATATGAAGAAGAAGAAGAAAGAGAAAAGAGACAAAATACATGGAGTAAAACATCTACAGAAAGGAGAAAATAAGTTACATGAAAATAGAAAAAATCTGCAAAAAGAAACATTTCTGACATTTAGCAGACAGAAAGACATTACAAAGCACTTTAGAATAGTTCCTTTTTAACATTTGCAGGCAAAGAAAGCAGGCAAAACTCCAGACATCTTCTTCTTCATTTTGGTCTTCATCTCGTGATTCCTTAAAGGTCTTCCTCTTTTCCTTCTGCCTGAGCTCTTCGTCTCCACTTCTATTGTGCACCATCCATGGCTTTGGATGACTGAACATTGGTATTTAGACTCATCTACCTTCACTATCTCTACGCATTGCAGCTTCGTTGTTACGTGTGCCTACCTCTTAGTCACACACATGTATTCTGTCTTGTGCCTACTGACTTCCATTCTACCTTTTTCTTCCTCTCCATCAGCACTGCAAACTAGAAGGGACTGATTTAATCCCAACCCTACCTTGAAACCATCTGTCACTTCTACCACACACTTCACCGCTGTCTCATTGTCCCCATGCATTCTGCATCAGCCTCACATACATCTCTGCCACTCCTGACTTCCTCATATAGTACCACATCTCCTCTCTTAGCACCTCTATCGTACGGTTTCTCTAAATCCACAATGACACAGTGCAGTTCTGTCTGATCTTCCATATACTCTTCCCACTCTCCAAGCAAACATTGCAATTCTAGTGCTCTTTCTCAAGAAGTCATTTTGTTTCTCACTAATTGTCACCTCTCTTCTTAACCATAGCCTCATGGTATGGCTCATTTCTCAGGCATCCACTCAAGATTCTGTTAAACAATTTGATTTACAAAAAAAAAGAAAAAAAATCTGCCGTCCTCTCTCCACACCTCCACAGGTATCCCTTTGGATTAGCTGTCTTTCCACTCTTCTTCTGGTTCATAGGTGCTCTCACTTTATCCTTTCTAATCAACTGCACTTCTTAATTCACTTTCCTCCATTTTTCCTCCTTTTTTTTCATTGTATTCATTCATCAAGAACTCCTTCAACTTTCTCAACACACTCTGTTCACTCCTTAGCACATTTCCTCTATATCATTAATCACCCTTAACTGCTGCACATCCTTTCTAGTTTGATCTCTACATCAATCACAAACACATCAAACACAAGTCCTCTTCTCCTTCCTTAGTGTCCAGTCTCACATACAACTCACTTTTCATTTGCCTTTGCTATGTCTCTCTTTGTCATACAGCTGGCCTCCCAGCACTCCTGTCTACTTTCTTCATCTTCTTAACCATCCCGCTTTTTCTTTTATAACCTTTTCCTTTGAATACTTTCCTGTACTTCCCTATTCCACCAGTATGAGGTCTGTCACACAACGAAAATAATTTGTTCAAATGTATTTTATATCAAAGAAACAAATCCTCAGTGTTAGAGACAGATCAGAGGCTTTGTATCTCTACACAGCTTAAAATATAAAAACCACAGGATGCTGTAACTGTATTTTTCTTGGTTGTAGTTTTCGGCATAGTACATTTTTATTGTTTTGGAATAATAGCACCAACTTGCAAGTCATAACTTCATTCCAGTGAAGCCACAAAGATCATCTGCTAGTTCTTGCGGATGCAGCACATCTGCTCCAGAATGCTCTCATCTATTAGTTATGATTCTCTAGTTTTCTCTTGTAAGTGAGTGAGATTTTCATCCTAACAGATGTTAACTGGTCAATCTAGCGAGAGGATTATACCACTTTTAAACTTGTTGTTTCATAATCTCAGATTTTAGTAATAAAAGAGTTGTCTTCAGTGTACGAGCGCAGGAACAAGTGTGTTACTTTGCCATAAGTCATGAGTTTCAATGGCACGGGATAGGACAATGTATCCTGAACCCGCAGTTTCTCATTCAGTTAACGATGCAGTTATTCATTAGCGCATTTGATTCAGTGTCCCCTTTACTCGTGCGTGTCATAAAGTGTTTCAGGCTTGTTTACGTTTTATCTAGGAACATATCGTTTACCTGAGCCCTGACCTAATAATATGCATCCAGGGTACGTGTGGGCGAGAACCTAGTATCAGCAGGACATTTGAAAACAACACCATCAACAGCACTCAGCGTGGCTGACAAACACCGATTGCTGATCCTAACAAAGCAGCATGTGTGTTTGGAAAAATCTGGCGCTGAGTTGCAGGTGGAAGCAGTCTTTCTCTGTGTTCCAGCCACAGGATTTATCTCATGCCTGTTACACTCAAGTTTTGTGATTGCTCTCTGATGATACGATCAACAACATCATAGTGAGGTTTTGGGTTTCAGGATGACAGTTGGGCCTCTGAGCTGTCCCTTTGTCCACAGGCTTCATCGATTTATTTTGAATAATCCCTTTCCATTAAATTTCAGAAATTTAGATTACTGTATTGTCAATACTGCCTTGCAGAAAGAGCATATTTTGAGTTTCTGCTTTTTGGACTAATTTCTTCATCCTTCTAGTGGTGAGAAAGACGTAACCACATGGAAAAACAATAAGCGCTAGAAAAAGTAGTGATACATGCAGCAGAGATCAAAGCAAAAGAAATGGGAGCCAAACCAGTCTTTTTCCAAATTTACAGCATTTTTTTCCAAAACTATTTTTAAAAATCTTTCGAGCAACCAAAAGTATTTTTCTTTCATGCCGCAGCTTTGTTGTGGTAACCGCTTTTGCATTTACATTTCAAGTTATCAGTTATGTAGGCTCAGACTGTAACCTCCCCATCGTCTTTCATCTGAAAATGTAAAATGCAAATCTTTATTTTTGAAAGCTTTATGTGCATAAAAGGCTATAAAAGTGCATTTGTGTAAACACGGAAACAGAATGTTTTCAATTAAGTCCAAATATTCAAAGGCTCTGTTGCGTCTTAAATATGTGGAATATATGTATCGTTTTTTTACATTTAATTTTTTCAGTCGCTGCTCTCTGACTTCCTGTTATTATACTTCAACCAATTTTCTTATTCTATTATTGCCATCATTTGGAGATTACTAATAAGATTTCCAGACTTTTACTTATGCTTTAATGGACCCTTTTACAATTATGATTCAAGTATTGCTACCTATAGCGCACCATTGTTCTCTCCTATTCTCCTTTCAGAGTCTGGTTTTTGGTTTGACCAAATATAGCAACATCTATGACTGAGTCAGATCATTTGAAGCATTTCTTTGAGCATTAGAGACACATTTCATTAACTGAGCGATCTTTATACTTATCTGGTTATTACACAGGGGAGAAGAAAAAATAATTAATCTGACCAAGAGTCACTCTTTAGAACTGTGAACAACCACACAGTATACCTCATAAGGTCTCATTCTTGCTCATTGTAACACATGTTCTGGTATTAACTTGCAGTTTCATGCAAATAAGAGACATAAAAAGCAACTCCAAGTCCTTTTGCTATTGCCTCTAACAATGTTACAAGGTTAGCCCTCTGTGGCAGGCGTTCTGTGTGTTCTGAGATACTCAGTTATTGACTTAGAGAGTTCAGGGAGGAGCGCATGTCAATAAGCAGGCCTGCCCCATGCTGGCTCCAGCATATCGAGGTCTGGTTGTAATTCGTGGGACAGGCCAGGGCATAGTGCCAGGGAATTAGAGAGGCGGGTGGCAGGAGACATTTTAATTTGTGCTGCCATGTGCAAAGGCATGCACCTCTAGCCTGGGTCGGTTCCTGTGATTAGGCCAGCCAGCGTATTCTTAGAAGAGGGGAGGAGCACAAAAACATGGGGAAATGAAACAAGACCCAGGAAAGGCTATTGATTGCTTGACATGGTCTTTCTTAATATAATGGCGTGATATGGTCTGACAGCAACATCCAACCAAAACAAAAATACCATCGAAAAGTTTTAACCACAAATATGTCTTTTGAAATCCTTGTTTATGTTTCATCAGCTCATTATTTGATTGTCAGCAACCAAATAAAGCACTCTCATTATCGGTTTAACACAGGTAGCAATTTTCCTGAAGCAATTGGATATTATTATAAATAACAGATAAATATAATGTAATTTGAATATCACTTTAAGCTCCATTAATCATTGTTTTTTACTGTGTCCAGTATTAAAGAGAGGTATTTATGTATTTGGTTTGTTTTTCAGTTGTTGCTAATTCATAAATGTTGGCTTACATATTTGTAGCTTTATGCTGTTTTGGAGCTGGACAGATTGGATGCAGAAAGTTTTAAAAGACACAAGGGCGAAATACATCCCGAGTACCAGAACCAGCCGCTGAGCCATGTCAATCTACAACCAGAAGCCCATAAAAGGAAATTAAAGAACCCGAGCTAATGCTATTTCATGTTCTGTGAACTATAGCACCTTCTTTCTAATGGTCTTTCTAATGGTAAATTTATATACAGATGAAAAGCTGGTGTAGCATTTAAGTGGATTCTTAACAGTCTTATTAAACAAAGTCTTTTGTTTTTTAAACAACCAAAATTCATGTTAAGCAAATTTTGATTCAATTGTTTGAATTAAAACTTTATTCAAATATTGCAGTGCTATTTATCTGAAAATCACTGCCAAAAATGACACTGAGAGCAGTGTGTGTGAAACAATAAAAATAAGAGCTATGCAGCAGACCACATAGTTTAAAACAAGTGTAGAGTTTGGTACAGCTGAGATTATCTGTAGATTGCACAATTACTTTGTGTACATTTATAAATATGAAGGTCAAGTTTGAGTTTGCCATTTTGTCTCCACATTGTTTTTATGTTTATAGCTTCTTCAAAGTGATAACCTAACTCATGTTTCACTACTGAAATTGGAAACAGCTTTATCAAGAGGCTGATTTAGAGTTTTGTACGTTTTCTTCTTTCTGCAAACCAACATATCTAATAAAAGCTTTCAGAATAAACACAAAACCTAAAGCGAGCATTTATGGATCCATTCATGGGGGTTTAGCATGTTCTTTTTGATAATGAATGTTGGACATCTGTAAATTATTTATGTAAACATTCTTTGTTATTTTTAACGATTATTTGTGTCCATGTTTTGGTACAAATTTCTTAGAAATTCAAATTTAGATTCTGCCTCTATTTGCTTGATGTCATGAATAACAAAAAATGTACAGGGTTTGTTGATGGTAAGTTAGTTTACTCGTAAACTATCCCCAGCTGTTTGTTTCAATGCTTTTATTGTGGTGTTTTTGTGACTTTCTGAAATTTGCATCAGGAGAAGCATAACTACCATGTGTCACATTAAGCTCTACACCTTTGATTAACTCATCATGAAGATGAACTGGTGTAATTCTCAGGATGGATTTGGTCCAGTGGGATGTGCTGCAGTTTCTCCTGGCTCTGGCAGGGTGGGAGCACCTCCACATCTCCACGGTGACAGGCTCCCATGAAAGGAGCAGAGCAGCACACCAAACAGCCGCTAAAGAAAAAGAGTTCTGTTTTACAGCACTTCAAAAACCAAAATACTTATTAAATAAATTGTGGAGCCACTTATTTTTAGGGGAGATGGAAATATTTCTTTCAGTTCCTGAACAGATGGGATCATTGACAGTATAAAATTATGTATTTTATAAAGTCTAAATGCAAAATCCTGTATATTGGCCGCAAATAAAAAAGTGTTTTTTGTACACTAAGGTACATAATAAGTTTTTAAAACTTTTACTTCGCTCTGAGTTGAGAGCACATTCACAAGAGAGCTGTCAGGTTTTAAGCTATAAGCTTTCCTCATTTTCCTAGACAGTGGGGTTATTGGACATACAACATGAGACATGCTGGTGCTGGTGGTAGCCTGGGTATAAGGAATGGCTTTTCTCTCATTAGTGAGCTGGGAAGAGGATAGCAATTACCACTCTTGAGTCCCTCAGGAAGACAGTGGCAACTCTAAAGGGTGTTGTTAGGTGTGCTACACTGTATGTAAAGGTGAAGCTTTGTCTTCAGTGTGAAAGGTTCCTTATGTGGGTTTGGTTTGGTATTATATGCTCTATGTACTAAAGGGGAATTGACCATGTTGTATTTATTGTGGCTTTTCAACATATAACCTCAAATCAGTTGATAGACAAGGCAAAATAATCCCATTTAATATTTTCTTTTTTACCTTTCAGTTTAAACGTGGTAAAGGAGAATGAAAATGGAGACTGGATTGCAGCCACATTAGAAAACCAATGATGTTAACACAAATACATACAAAGACACTTACTTGACCTTATATATACTGCATATTTCAAGGGGGCAGGCTATGGAGAGTACTCATTGTTCCACTTCCATTTAATGTGCTGTGCTTTTGAGTTGAGTGCTTGAGTGGTATAACATTTATATCCAATAAATGTGAGAAATAATGCACAAAACAGGTTTTTGCACCGTTGTTTAGCAAGGACAGGACAAGCAGTGTTGGTGCTGCCATTAGAAAAGCATTTTTTTGTTCAGTTTAAGCATCCATCCATCCTAGCTGGCATGGTGCAAAAGGTGGTATACACCCCAGGCAGGTTGCCACTCTATCACAGTGCTAACACAGAGAAACAGATAAACATTCATGCTCACATTCACACCTATAGCCATTTTAGAATTGCCAATTACCCTAAGTTATGCACGTCCTTAGGCTGTGGGAGGAAGTCAGAGAATAATCAGAGAGGACCCACAACTGTACAGGGAGGATATAATATAATTCCAAACAAAGGGCCCAGCCACCTGGATTCATGCTATGATGCAACAGTTGTGACTGCTGCATCAGTTTCAAAAGTGCAATATAAAATGTACCTGTTAAAAAGAAGCACCAGAAATATGTCTTATTTTAGTTGTATTTTAATTGTGATTCCAAATACTTTTAAACTAAAATTTTAAATTACAAAACAGAAATGCGGGTATTGTGATCCTGGGAGAGATCACTCATATCAGGACAGATATGTTTTCTGGGATAAAGTTTGATTTGTGCTACCCTTCCCTCTAAGGGGAGAAAAGGACTCAAATTCTCCCCCCAAAAGACCCACAACAGCACACCGTATTTTCTGCACCTTAGCACTTAAAATCCTTTAATTTTCTCAGATTGACAGCGCGCCTTATGTATGAATTCCCGGTTGTGCTTACTGACCTTGAACCGATTTTATGTGGTACACCGCGCTCAAAACTGTCAAAAAATGTTTTAGTATGACTTTGATAAGCTACGAAGCCGCACCGCTTAATGGACTGTCGGATCATTAGCCTAGCTAAGTAATCTGAGTCCAAGACTCCGTCCGCTTCAGGTCCCAAAGTCAAACAAACACTGCAGCATCACTTTTTTTTTTTTTTTTTTTTTTTGTCCATTTGATTCACCTTTTATTGTTTATTTTATTTTCACTTAGCTGAATATCGGGACAGACTTGACTGGGGGAAAGAAGGGGAGAAAGAAAGAGGGAAAGAGAAACAGCTGAGAAGAGGGACGGGGGAGAAGGGCAAAAACCAAAAACCAACAGAGATGAGCAGAAAAAGAAAAGAAAAAAAATGCATATATCAGATCACCTGGATCACCTGCTGAGAAAGAAAAAAGAAAACAAGCAGAAGAGAACAAGAGTAATAGAATAAACAACATCACAATGATATATGGGAATATGACAGTAAATACTAAATATTAACATTATTGTGCAGCACATAAGATCAACACGAACACAGTGTGCTTTGAGGTAGGAGCCAAAAAGGGTGTAGTTTGTGGGTGTGATCACCCGTGTGTACACCTGTGAGCATGGACGCGCTTGTTTTTTTAAAAGGTTCCTTCATGTAATGATCTGCTAGAGGGTGTGGGGGGGCCACAGCCCCGTCCTCCAGGGCATGAAGCAGGTATGGAGGAGATCAAAACTCCAGACATCCAGAGGCCCCCAGAACACAAGAGACCAAGGAAGACCAACAGAGGGGCAGCCGCGCCACTGTCCCAGAAAGAGCTGAGGAGAGTCCCAGATGAGGGCTCACTCAGCAGCCGCGGAGCAGAAGCCAGGGGGGTTGCAGTGACGCGCCCGTGAGCTCCGCCGGCAGCCAGCGTGCCTGAGTGACCGAGCCCCAGGCCGAGAGGCCGGGGGCACCCCACCTCCGAAGTGGCCCGAGCGAGCCCCAGGCTCCAGGCCCCGATAAGCGGCCGCCAAGGAGTGAGCCGGTGTGTACCTGGACGCCCACCCCCGGACACAAAGAACCACCAACGCACCGATGTCTGAGGGAGTCCGCCACTGGCAGGGGAAGTGGTGGTAGGGGGAGATAGGCCTCCAAACCTTGGAGGGCCTAGATGTCCCCAGAGAGGTGGCGCCTGACACCCAACCTGACATATAGACACAGACATACAGGCACACACAGATACAAACATCCATTCCCACCCTCATGCTCTCATATGACACTTACTCCACACTCAACCAACGTGGAGACAGACATAAAGAGACGCTGTACACACGATCACACTCCCCAAGCGTACTCTAAGCAACCGGGTCTAGGTACCCTTGCCCCTGGAGGGGGGAACTGCACCCAGACCCAGGTGGTGTTACCCTTTTCCCTGCGGTGGGGGAGGCAGACCGCCCCGACTCCGCAGCAGCAGGAGGCCCCACACTCCAGACCGCAGTCGGACGGCCAACTCCTCCTCCTAGCCCCCCCGCTCCAGCAGGTCGCAGGAATGCAGCATCAGTAAGAGTTAAAAACTGTCTAAATTCTTTCATCTTTAATAAAATGATCAGCGTTGCTGCTTTACCAGGTGTAACAATTAAGTTTAACATCCAGGCATCCATGAAAACAGAATTTATTAAATTTAACAGAGTTAGAAGTTAGCAGGAAGTTAGCTCGCTAGTTTACAGCTAAACATGAACTATAGCATGTTCTGACTGAGAGATTTCTGAAAAAATTAAAACGTACAGCTCTGCTATCACTTCCAACATAAATGAAGACAGAAAACTAAACAGCAGTGACTGTTTGTAGGGTTACTGAAGTTGGGACTAGCTGGTATATAATGATGTGTACCGTGTCGTGGACAGGTTACTTTTAAAATGTATTCCATTACAGAATACAGATACATGCCCCAAAATGTATTCTGTAACGTATTCCGTTACGTTACTCAATGACAGTAACGTATTCTGAATACTTTGGATTACTTAATATATTATCATGCTTTTACAACAACGTGAATGTACTATTGCTGTGTGATTTATTACTATTACTGAAGGTCCGCGACTCCGAACTGTAGTAAAGGGACCTCTGACTAATACGGCGGGGTCCCTGTCGGCTCGTAGCCGAAAAATAGCTTTACTTTGTTGTGTGGGTCAACTTTTCTTGCGAGAGACAGAGAGAGGCGTTGAAAGGCTGCTCCAACGGAACTTATTGTTTTCGGAGGAAAACACGAACACGGTGTACAGTCGAGTCTTAATAGCTTACTTACAACTGGGCTCGTCAGGCACTCTTCTTGGCTGCAAGTGGTTATTATTATATTTACATGCTTCCAGCTCCCGTTTTTCCTCGATGACAACTCGTACCTTTCCACTCTCCCTTTTTCTCCACGTCTCGCTCCCGAGCTAACATGGCACGTCCATTTTCGTCACGATACACCGCCAGGCTACTTCTTGAGGAACGCGAGGAACCTTCGGGCGTTCATTATGGTACGCGGGGCGGTGAGTTATGGCTGGAATTTCCAGTGCAATCTGACGCATCCCGCTGTTGTCGGTAGTAGACGTTCCAGCCCTGTATCCATGCTCCTAAAAACCGTCCTCAATCCTACTTTCCTGCCTGAATAACCTTATCACGACCTTAATCCAGGCATTTATGTATGAAGATAGCGATGGTTTCTAAGCGATTGGAAGAAAAAGAGCGTAACATGTGTGAGGGGAACTAATTCTAGTCCGACGGTTTCTCAATATTTCCTCTTTTCCGAGGATCGTCATTTGGAAGTCGCTGGTAGCGAAAACGTAATATGGTCGTAGCCCAGGAGACAAATATAGTGTACGTGCTACCTAAGGATAAAATTGTTACGCTTTCTGCTCAGTGAAACCGTACCTTTCCACTCCCCTTTTTCTCCCTCCTCGCGCTCACAGACCCATAACGTGTATGGCAGTCCATTCTCCCTGCAACACGGACTACACTGCCCATGATGCTACATTCTTTAGAGCTATGCTTGTAGCATTCTGCCTGTTAGCTTAGCACAACAACAACAACAACAACGAAAGGGCTCTCTCACCCAGGAAACACACAGTCGCAGAGAGAGAGAGAGCGTCGCCCTGTAACCATGGCAACCGTAAGCTGCCGCCTGGAACAACAGAACGTAGCTGTCAAACAAAACCCAAACAGTCCTGACCCGCGACAAATGAAACAGGAAAGTACCGCAGTGTAATCCATTTATTTCAACAAAGTAACTGTATTCTGAATACCACCTTTTTAAACGGTAACTGTAACGGAATACAGTTACTCATATTTTGTATTTTAAATACGTAACGGCGGTACATGTATTCCGTTACTCCCCAACACTGTGTGTAGCATAACATAAACACAGTGAAGCTGCAGGATGAATGCTAACTTTTTTCCACTCGATTAAAGTTAACATGAGGGTTCCCGATGGTTAGGGACAAATACAATCGCATTGCAGGATGCTGTAAACGGACCAAAATTCAGTCAGGAGAACAACTGAGATAATCCATCCACAATACAAAATTAGTCATTAATATACTGCAACAACACGGAAATAGAGCAGCTGTGAGAGAATTCAACATAATTCAATGGTACAGAAGTGGAGGAAGCAAGAAGAATGAGCTGAGTAAAGTTTGACTTATCTGACTGTTTTGTTTCGCTCAATGTGCCTTATAATCCGACGCACCTTATCATCCGAAAAATACTGTAGCAGAACCACTTGATTCACTCAGTGTAGGGCTCAAGGGTTTGGGTTTTTACTTTCATTTGTCTCCCAACAGTGTACGAGTGCTATCAGACCTACTCACATATCTTTATTATTATTACTCAAACAGAAAAATGTTCCTGTGTGTACATTTTGAGGGAAAGAGAGAATTGCATGTGTGCGAGAGTCAATTCAGTGTCGCTAATGACTGCCTTCCCATGAGCTTAATCAAAGATTTGTACATTTAATTGCTGTCAAGTCAGCGCTCGCCACCTGCCACGGCTTGCCACACATGTTCACCCCCTCTCTGGGAGCCTTTCCAGCTCCATCTATCATCCACGGCTGAAGGCTGAGACAACACAGCCTGCTGGGCAACCTGTACTCAGTCGTCCAGCCGAGCCCAGCCAGGCCTGCACAGCATGGATCCAAAAAGTCTGCTCAGCATTGAGGGAGGTCTGTCAGCACCTGGACCGTACAGCTCCAAACCATTCCTCACATTGTTGAAAACAGACTTGCCTAAACTCTCCCCAAACAAAGTGAGTAAGATACCATGTTTTTGTTTTCTTCTCTCAAAGAGACATTCACACGGCCGTGCGCAACTTAGCCGTGAAATAAGATACGTAATCAAAGCGCAGGAGTTTTGTAAGATGCTGCCGACCTTGCACCTCTGCAGGCCTCACGCTTACTCTCATGCTTACAGGTATCACCATGTGTGTGAGAATTGGTGGGCTGTTGTGTCCCTCAGCAGGGCAGAGGAAGGAATGTGGAATGTGGGCCTGATCTGTTATCAGCCTCAGCTTGTTTTCCCAGCTGATGCTCACAGCCCCGGTGTATCGCGGCCACACAAAAACGAGGAACAGCTCTCATTTTTGAGGTAATATTATACAATGCATGCCCGACATTGTCAGTCCCTGTAGGCCGTGTCCTAGGAAGCAATACCATGATTTATATTATCAGGTGGATTTTGAAGGTGTGGAGAAAAGCTATTCTTTGCTGTTGGGATTTTTTTTTTTCACATTTTACATCAATTACAGTTTCATATTTACCTTTATACAATAGGACAGCCTTATAAAAAAATAAAAGTGACACTTTATTATAAAAAACAAACAATCAAACAAGACTAAAATAGTCCACCAACCCAGTCAACTGCAGACTCAGTGGATAATGAAAAAATATACATACATTCTACCAAAGTGACTGCACTTATACATCCAACCGAGCCATCTCAACTTTCCTTCCTTTTTTAAATCCCATCCGGATTCGAACTCACTGTATTCAATTCAGTTGGATTTTCACTGACAAAATCCAACTGAGGACCTCAAAAGTTGTGTAATAATGTTGTGAAAAAAGATGCTGGACTGGTTTTACACATATTCTATCCTGCACAAGATCACATATATCAAAGCGGTGGCTCAGTTGTTACAGTTAAGCCAATGTTATACACATTTGAAAGTTTGCTAATTATCCCCTACAAGGCTCCAGGCTAAGCAGAGGAAAACAGGCCTGACTTGTACAGTGGGAGTCACTTCGACTGCAAGCTGGCAAGTCTGGACAAGGTTTTCTGTATAGCGGAACATCTCCTGAGACTAGAGAGCTTCATGCAAGGCTTGATCCAAACCTGCTCCCATGGGTGCCTGTGCCAGGGAGCAGGTGGAAGGCTACAGCTACCTTTTTGACTCCCTGAGCTCATTAGTGTCCGGAGATTTTTACAGACTAGGAGATAATGGGCCTTCCAACAGGATTGTATTTCCTGCACATTCTTTAAATCAGTGCATTTCTTTGATTGAGATTTGAAGTAACAGAAAATGTATTATTCATGATAAATATTTTCGTCGCTTGAGGTTTCTAATTGAAATTTCTTATCTTTGGAACAGGCATTCGAAACTTTTACACACCCTGCGTAGTTTATTGATATGATTTTTCAAATAATTTCTCACCTGCATGTCTGACTGGCTGAACAGATGATGCTGGAACTGGAAGTCACACTATTCCAGCCACTTGGTTTGGTGCTCAGGGCCTGTTTTTGTGCTGCCATGGTCAGTACCTCTGTGCTGTTCTTTGAGTCGGCCGTTTCAAGGCACTGGTAGGATTTAATGATGTCAGCCATTGCTTTATGTGTCAGTGGTATATCCCATGTAGGAGCTTGGTCATTTATGATAGTTCCTCTTCCTGTAGTGTCTGTCTTCAGCTGCTTGACGCATACTTCATCTCAGTGGGTCATCTGATGTATTTGCAGATGCTTTGTGTTTCATCCTGGCTCTGACGCTTACTAATCTTCACCCCTGCCTATTTCCGTTGCTCCTAGAGCCTCAGGGTGCTGGATTTCGGGTGGACATCACTGTGACCTCATTGTGAGGAGTCTTCATGTCTTGACATTTCTCAGGGGCAGATATCTTGTTCTGTGGCCAGCTTATTATTTCAGCTGGAGACTTTGATATCTCGTAGTGCACATGTATTGATGGCTTGGATTCTATTTCTATTGTAAGCGCCTTGAGGCAACTGTTGTTTTGATTTGGCATTACAGAAATACAATTGAATGGAACTGAATTGAAAAATTGAAGTTCAGCTGGCTTGTCAGCACCTGTCGTTTGGATGTTTTTGGCTGTGGTTGATCTTTTTCGTGGTTCCCATTGGCCTGTGGGATACCCACGTCTAGCTGTCCACCTCTTCAGTCCATCCTTCATTTATATTCATCAATATAAATACAATATTATCATTTGCTATTGCACCATTGATGCAGTGTTGTCTTACCATCTTCAAAGTGACTTTGTGTAAAGACAGTAATAAAGAGAAAAATAATGCAGAGTCAGTGTGCTGTTAGTTTGCAGGTGAATGTCATAAAGCTGGCAATTACTTGCAATCTGTGAGAAATTGCAAAGATGCAATTTTGCAATCTGTTACGTTTTGCATTACAGATTAACTTAGTACTACTTAACTACTTACAGAGTCAGAATCCAACATCATTCAAAAATTCCTACACAATGGTGCTGTATATATTAGATAACCAGAATATGACCAGTTGGCAAGCAGTTGAATTGAGTCCCCTAGTACAAAGCGTTATCCCAGATGGGCTATCCTCATTAGGTTAGACCAGGGGTGTCTCCAGGCCTCAAGGGCCGGTGTCCTGCAAGTTTTAGATGTGTCCTCGATCCAACACAGCTGATTTAAATGGCTAAATTATCTCCTCAACATGTCTTCAAGTTCTCCAGAGACCTGGTAATGAACTAGTCATTTGATTCAGGTGTGTTGACCCAGGGTGATATCTAAAACCTGCAGGACTGAGGCCTGGAGTTGAACACCCCTGGGTTAGACTGACCTTCATTGTCTGCAATGTGTTAGCGATCTATCTGTGTTCATAAATTAGATTATATTAGATTACAAGTAGCAAGTCTTCACTGATGTTAACCTGAGTTAGATTGGAATTGTTTGGAGATAGGTTGTTTCCTACCAGGCAACCTGTGCAATCACTAGGTGATTGAAAGTGTGTGAAGTATGTTTCTTCTTCACTCACAGTTTTGAATCTCTGTATGTTTATACACCATTTTTAGTCATTAGCAATTATTAAACTCTGTTTCCCACTCCTTTTCTCCTGGAGCTCTCTGCCCGCTTGTCTTTCACTTTCACCCACAACCAGTTGTGGCGGGTAGCCCAGTCTGGTTCTGTTGGAGGCTTCTTCTTGTTAAAAAGGAGTTTTTCCTTCCCACTGTTGCCTAGTGCTTGGTCATAGGCAATCAGCTGATTGATCTGAAGGTCATTAGTCTTTGGGATTCCGACACAGTGGGCATCTGCAGTAAAGATCTTGGGTTATTGATGTGGTAGGCACTGAGACACTTGTCTTTTAAAAAACATTTTTCGGCCTTTATTAAATAGGGTACAGTGACGAGTGACAGGAAAGCAGAGGGCGAGAGAGAGAGAGGCATGCGGCAAAGGGTTGCGGGTCAGATTTGAACCTGGGCTGGCTGCTCTCAGCCTCATGGAATATGGTCCCCTGCTCATCCCAGTGAGCTGAAATAGCCCCCAGTACTTAGACACTTCTGCTAAAACACTATAAACATGAGTCTACAGAAAGAAAAAAAATCTGAATTTCATGTATTTGTTTTTGTCTAAATTTTTAAAAAAAAGTTTTTTTATAAATGACAAAAAATATGCTGTATTCACATTTGTTAATTGTAGGATCTCAAAAGATTACAAGCAATCTGATATTAGTGTCAGGCTTGGTCTACCTTATTTAAGTTAAAGAACTCATGTGACTGAAAGCATGTAAATGTAAATTTTTGAAAATGACCCATGCACTTGAGGTTAAATGTTTTCTATACTCAGTTTTGTTTTCACTTTCTGTTATCTAGAAGTTAACAGCTGGGCTGAAAAGAGGGTAATCAGCTCCCATTGGTTGGGTCAGTCCAAGGTTATGGTCAATAAATCAAAAGCCTATTGAGAGGAAATGAAGGAAAGGAAAATCTTTTTGTACTGGGATTCCAGTACTGAACTGCTGTCATAAAGGAAACACTATAGATGATTTATATAGCTGCAATGCTCACCTATTGTTCTTTCTTACTACCAAAACTCGAGCCTTACTGTGTATAATGTAAGTGCACATGCCTTTTTATGATTCATTTCACTGGGTGTTTGCTCGTCTTTGAGATGAACCTAGAGAAACCCAAACCAAGCAAAGTAATTTTGAAGGATGCACCACCCGAAAAAGAGGCTCGACCATATGGCCTCCCATCAGGGAATAAAAAAATACATAGAGTTCACAATCTCTCATATCGTGACAGCAGATGCATTGTGAGTGGTCTATTTCGCTGACTCACATGTTTGGGCCACCCACGTCTGAGCACGCCAAGCTAAAAATCACACACTGTTTCCACGACAACCATAATTTATACCCTCAAAACAATTTTTTCTTTCATGTTGAGCAAAAAAAGTGCAATTAGAAACTAACTTTCAAGCTGACATATATGGTGCAGTTTTGCTTAGTTTGAGAATGAGCATTGTGTCCCTGTCTGACTGTTCACCTGTTATGCACAGCAGAACAGGTGAGCACCACAATGTTGCTGAACGGTGTGATAAGTTCTATCTTTAGTTAAAAATATTGAAAAGCAATTCATTTTTTCTTAATGATTTTAGAAAATAGTCTCATATGAGGTCAGTATATGTGCAGTATGTGGAATCTGTTGGAAATCAAACTGAACTTTGAAGCCTTGTGCAAAAATTGTAGACCATCATCATTTTCACATTGACAGAACTATGATTTTAACATATACTGTGTATGGTTTGTCCTTTTTCTTGATGCCATGTCTTAGATACTCGACCGTCAACAACAGATAACTTAAACAGGCTGATTGGTGAGCCAAAGCTTGTGTTGTTTTGAAAAAATGTCAGTGAGTAGTAATGACTCTACTGCAAACTAAATCTACCTAGGGGTACAAGAGTAACCTTAATCTGAACCAACAAAGCCTTGTATGTCAAAACCTTTGAAAACAGATGTTTGTAATAATTTGGCATTATGCCATTACAGATGTTGGGCCCCGACAAAGACCAGAACAGCACAAATCCACATAAATCACACTGCAAGACATACAAAATAGTGCTTCGTGACAGTTTGATCCTCCATTCTTTCATTTTATCTGACTTCCTACTGCGATTTCCTATTTCAAGTCAAACACAGTTTCCTACTTCTTGATCAATCCGGAGAATTTCGTAGGTTGGAGCCAAGATATCATTTAAGAGAAAGTCAAGACCTTTTGGTGTATGAATGGGAGGAAATGGCTGGAGAGTTTACCCACCAAGTCAGTCATTCAATAATAACACCCTTTCTTTGCTTCTGTGCTCTCAGGTTAAATACCAAAGCTTGTTTTCTCTGTACAGACTTGATTTGCTTCCATGATATGAAAGTGACCCCCCCCCTTCCCCCCCACCCCCACTCACTGCCGCCGTTGTGAAAACAGGGCCCGATCTGGCCCCAGCAGCCAGCTTGTTGGGACAGCTGCTCAGATGATCTGGACCCGCTGCAGGTTCCATGATTCATTTTCTGAGTCAACACCATGAACTTAAGCTTCAACCTCAATACAGCAGTGATTCATGCCAGATTTGTAAATTTGAATGATTACTCAGTTTTACGTGTACACCATAGATACTTTGTGCTCATCTAACATTAAAGCCGTGAAAACGTTATTTTAAAAGAAGAGATTCAAAAGAAAAGACAAGTCAAGACTTTCCTTCCTCATTTTTTTAAACCAGACAAAAGGTATACATATTTTGCTTTCTGTTTGCTGTCACGAGCGCATGTGTCATGAGTGCTGGGTATTTATTACTGCTCTTTTCTCGCAAAGAGAAATCTGAATCAATGTTGACCACAATGCTTGTTAATTAAAAAAAGAAAAAATCCCTATAAGCTCATTTTTTGCCTTATTCTTGGTATTGATGACAGAGAGAAGATCAGCACATCAGAGAAAGTGTAAGTCTTTATCTTTCAGCTATTTTCCTCTTTCTTTAAAGTCTTTGTCTTTTCTTAGTCTTAGTCAGTAGGAAATTTCCCAGCTTCTCTTTCTTACCTGCTTTGTGTCTCCCTAATATCATTACATTCACAGCTTCACAGTTTACTATCATTTAGAGTCCAGTTTATGGGTCTCTGTTGGGTTTTTTGATTGGTCGATGCTATTCTTAGGACACATTCCTATGAATTTATCCCTACTAATTAAAGTCGTCACTGTCAAATGATACGTTTGCATTTATGCCAGCTTGTGTGTTTCCTTTCTTAACTAATATTAGAAAGAATGTCTCACTACCAATGAAATGTTTTTATGTGTTCAAATTCTATATAGTGATTTTGTACTTAATAATAAAAGTTTTAAGGACCTTACAACTTCCACAAGGCTATTGAAGTTTTGGATAGAAATGCACTGATTTCACAGTCTGACTTTGCATGTTTTTTCCCCTAAATTTGCTTGGGCTATAATAAGTCATGCCATTCAGACGTCTGATTTCCATCATATTGCTGCAAAAACATAGTTACCGTTTTCCATAAAAAACAGCACATGACTCATCTTCTTGATTGACAGAGATGGAGATTTTTGGAAACTTTATTGGCCGAAATATATTCACAGGCCACTTCATTAGGTACACCTTGCTAGTGCTGGGTCGCACTCCCTTTTGCCTTCAGAACTGCCTTATTTCTTCGTGGCATAGATTAACCAGGTGCTGAAAAGATTGCTCAGAGATTCTGGTGCATGTTGGTATGATAGCATCATTCAGTTGCAGCAGATTAGTCAGCTGCACATCCATGATCTCCCGTTCCACCACATCCCAAAAGTGCTTTATTGGCTTGAGTGACTATGGAGGCCAAATTTTGATGTGCAAGGAACCAGCCTAAGATGATTTGAACTTTGTGGCATGAGCAGCTATCAGAAGATGAATACACTGTGGTCATAAAGGAATGGACATTGTCAGCAACAATAGTCAGGGAGGCTGTGGCATCTAAACCAGGATCAGCTGGTACTAATATCCCCACACACCCACATCATCAGACCACCAGCCTTAACCACTGATACGAGGAAGGACTGACCCATGCTTTTAGTTACTGTTGCCATCCTGTCAGGTCAAAGCTGTCTAGACATTCTCATCTGACTTCTGACATAAACAATCAATTTTCAAACTGTGAAGTGCCACTTACTGGATATTTTGTCTTTTTCAGACCATTCTCTTTAAACTGTAGAGATGGTTCTTAGGAAAAATCCCAGTAAATAGTCAGACTAGTCTATAAGGCACCAACAAGCATACCATGTTATGGGCAGATTAGATATTTGTGTTAACAGACAGTTGAATAGGTGTACCTAAAAATGATATTACTACCAACATAATACCAATAAAAGTATATTTCACATGTTTCTATTGGGGGTTTTTTGTTTTGTTTTTTAACACCAGCTCTTTTTGACTCATTCAGAAATTCAAACCATGCATGTAATGACTTTGCAGAAATCAGTCTCTGAGAACATACACTCCTTTTTCCCCCCCTGTAAAACATCACAAAAGCTCCCAGTTACCCAACACCAGAGATTTCCGTGTGGCCAATCTGGATCTTTCTGGTTCTGTTCCTTACCCAGGACTGAATTACTAGCCTGTCTTTCAGCCAGCACCTCCCTTACCAGTCTAGCGTAGAGAGTGTGTGGGTTGGGATGGATTAATGATGTCAGGCTAGCAGTTTTGTCACAGCCACTCCCAGTCTGCGTATAAAGCCACTAATCACCAATCTACCTTCGCAGACAACTTCGAGTTCATACTAAATATTATTGTTGTGAGTTGTAGGTCTAGTGACTAATACTTTCCATCGACATCTTAGTCATTCAGCCACTACAATGAGAAGGAGTGGCTTTCTGCTGACACACATTCCCACACATTGTTTCATCCAGTCATTTTCAACTGTTGTGCATGTTCCTCAAATTTCAGATGTGTCGGGATGGGCCTCAGTGACTAATTAATAACAAAAGTAAAGTAAGCTTCAGTTCAAATTAAAAGAGTTAGGTCATTAGAAAATTAATTAGAAACAGAAAACAACATAGTTTTATGACACATCGGCACGTCATCTGGGTTGTGAACACTCATAGTTGTAATATTTTGTGACCTCTGTGACATATAGCACTCTGTCAGTATAAAGCTGGATCCAAAGCTGAAAACAGAAGTGCCTGGAGCTGGAATGTTGAAAGATGGAACACTGACATACACCAACGGATGCATCTCTTCATGCCTTCAAAAGATGCCCTTGATCTTGCTTCAAATTTATAATTTGTTTCCATGGAGGCAGACTTTTGTGTAATTATTTCTAAGTTGTCCTGAGCAATTGGCTAAAGACTAAGACTAAGCTTCAGGTCTTTATAAAGTTTTTCGTTAGACATTGGCTGCTTTTTTATTTACCCATTTTCAGTCCAATCCTTTTATCTGATCATTTTCAGAGGAATATTTTTTTTGTTATTTGCGAAACCACTAAACATAGGCTTACAAATCATTCGAGCATGAAAAACAGCACCTAACCTAACACTAGTTCATCCCTAATCAAGGGATGAACTAGTGTTGTGTCTACACATTGCTTAGTATAAAAACTTTTTACATAGGTTTTCCACCAACAAGGTAATTTTCCAAGAAATATTAAATGAATATCTTGGGATAACATGCAGTATGCGTGTCCTTAAACTGTACAAGTGGAGAACAAACATCACACTACAAAACCAGAACTCAGATAAACGGTATCTGAAACAGTATGAAAGTAATCGGCGAAAAAATCTACAAATACCTGACACATGACAGTAGAGATGCATCTGAGCATTCAGTTGATCCACCTCCTTTTCACTAAAGCCTTAGAAAAAGCCGTGTTTGGGTTGTGGTATGCGAAATTTCACAAGGTACGGTTTGAAAATCAGCTAAAACAGGTTTTAGGGAGTGATTAATCCAAAGCTTTGGTTCAAATGAATGAAATTTATGTTTCAAACTGTCATCAAAAGATAAGAAGAAAGGTGCAATAGTATCGACAGCCATCTGTAAACCAGAGTGGTGGATTTTTATGGTTTGGATCTGCATTTCAGCTGGTGGTGTTGGGGATCTTGTCCAATTTGATGGAATTACAAATTCAGAAGTACAGTGATAATTTGATCCGCCATGCAATATCATATGGAAGGCATCATTAGCAACTACTTCCTTTCCAGCATGACAATGATACCAAACACACTGCCAACGCAGTAAAAGCATACCTGGATCAAAAAACACACAGTGGAGCATTGCCAGTCATCAACTGGCCTCCCCACAGTCCAGACCGCAACATTATTAAAGCAGTGCAGGATCATCTTGACACAGAATTGAAAAAAGAGCGGTCAGCATCCAAAGAAGAGCTTTGAATGACCTTCAAGAACCCTGGAGAACTATTCCTGAGGAATACTTAAAGAAATTACAAGAAAGCTTCCCTGAGAGAGTTCAGGCTGCGTTAAAGAACAAATGCGGTCATACCAAATATTGACTGCCAATCTTGTTTTTGTTTTCTGTGATTTATTTTTCATGTGTGATAGCGAATGTTTCAATAACTGCACCTATTTCCCATTTTCCCAGCAAAACATAAAGACTTTTGCATAGTACTGTACATAGAAAAAAAAACAGTTGACTATAGGTGATGTGACAGTCAGTTGAGTGTGGCCCTAATGGCACCTAACAGCTTGGTGTTTTCAGCACACTAAAGTGTGTGAACATGAGCTTTAAAACAGAAATGTCAGCACAGTGTGGCAAGCGATGAGTCATTAGTGCTGACCAACAGCCAAATTAAGACACATTACAGTACACTCTGGTCATTTTATGTTATATGGCAGCAAAAATAATGCACTCCACCTTCAAGCTATTTTGTGTGTTCTTCTGTCAAGGAAAACTACTGCCTAATGCTCTAGTGTTTTCATGTTCTGCTGTGACGCTCTCACCGGTTTAGCTTTCTTACTGAGTGAGCTGTGCGTGCGTGTGTGTGCACACTATGGGGAGTCAGCATGCAGGCTCATTTCACGTGGTTCGAAAGGTGAAGGGCTATTAGGGGAAAGGTGAGCATGGGACTGCTGCTCGGGGTTACTCAGTAACTGGAGCTCTGTTCTTTCCCTCTTAGACCTCTACTGCTGCTTGTGCACAACCACCCCCACACACCCCCGCCGCAACCACATTACAGCTGTGTCCTGCTCCTGCTACAACTGCTCCTTGTGATCCTTTTCTGAAAAAATGAAGCAATACTTTATTTCTAAAATTCATTTTCTTCCTGGAAAGCATGAAGGCTAATGCAAAGCTACACTATAAACTGGTGTGCAAGCGTGACTAAAAGTTACAGTGCACAAATCCAACTGTAAATAACAGATTTTGGTTTTAGGCAATCAGGAAAAGAAAAAATTTAGCAATACATTAAGAAGAACCTGAATGAGGAACATCAGGGGCAAAGCCAGGAGAAGCTAAAACATCTTCCTCTTAACAGAAAACGATGGGATTAATGGGAAATTTACTCATCTCTTCGAGAGTTTCATTTCCTTTCCCTTCAGCAGTACTGTAGCATTTATCATTCAGTGAGGCGCTCAGTCCGCTCTAGGCAGACAATTTAGATCACAAGAAATTAAATAATTTGGCAAGTGGTTCTATACATAAGTAACCTTTGAGAATTAAGTGGCTTAATTCTAAGAAACACAAGAATAAAGCAAATGAAAATTCAGCAAATGTGACATACAAGCAACCAGCTGTTGGTGTTGTTTACTAAATGTGTGTGTAACCGATCCGTAATAAGATACAGATGCTTCAAGCTTCCACACAAGAATATAGTAATGGGTCACCAATGAGGATGTTGCCACTTGTCACTGGATAAAAGCCTCACGGTGCTGCATTACCACCCAGGCGTCAAAACAGTCGCATGTAACGCAGCTCCAGCCTGTCCTTGCAGCCCTGTTTGTTTACAGTTCCTGAGCGGGAACACATGAATTTGGGTTGATTTGGTCTGTAGCCGTCACCCCAGTGACAAGAACAACCCCTGTTCATATAATCACTACTTTTTTTCCCCTCTTCTGCACAACACACACACACGACACCACACACACAGCACACACACACACACACACACAACACACACACACACACACACACAACACACAACACACACACACACACGAGCACAGCTTGGCCCAATTCTTTTGCCTTAGGATGGGAGTCACGGGACTGTGCTTTGACAAAGCGCACAGCACGGCTGCCTGTGGACCAATGAGAGCAAAGACACTGTTCTCGGTGTGAGTAATGATTGACAGCATGTTGGATTACTCATCGAAACATTAGTCATGCTAAATTTGTTACATGTTCTTGTTCTCTATTCTGTGCGTGTGAATAGGTCTGTCTGTCTCTCAAGTCCACAGAGTTGGTCGTATGTTGGTGGCAAACCTGGTGATCTTGACAAAGTTTGGCAAAAAAGCTTCTGCTGTTCTTCAGCACATCAGTTACTTAATTCATATAAAATTCAGGTATATAAAAATACAAATCAAATCAAATCAAAATCAAATCAAATCACTTTTATTGTCACATCACATGTGCAGGTACATTGGTACAGCACATGTGAGTGAAATTCTTGTGTGCGAGCTTCACAAGCAACAGAGTTGTGCAAAATACAATAATGTAAACAAGCAAAATACAAGAATGTAAACAAGCAAAATACAAGAATGGCTACATCTGAAACTAATAAATAAATATTAAATAAATAAATGCATCACCAAAGTTTAAAAAAAGAAGAGCTTAGCTATTGTATCGTGCATAATTTTGCAAAATGTTCTTTGTTCGTGGAGGGGAAAAAAACAGCATGAGTGACTAAAATCCAACAACAACACAGGAAAAATCTGGTCATTAGTGACACAATTTGGAAATCACTGCCCATGCTTATGTTCAGATCAGGAGTCTGTACAAAGTGTTCATGCCGGCTAAAGCAAACATGTTTCTGCTGGGAGGGAAAGCTTACACAATGAAGTATCTCAGCCACACGCAATACTGTACAAGCATTCTGGGGCACCATCAGGGGGTCCAACCTTTTCTAACAGTGCGAGGGCAAAAGCAGCTCCATCATTGGCTAATCTTTGGATGGAGCAAGCCAGTCAGCTCTGCGCTCTCCTCTCATCCCACAACTATCCAAACACTGTGCTGTTAGCGTCTCTGATATGCTTTGTTTATCAGGCCACCTGGACATGCATCTGGTCAGCTAGGGAGCATGCCTGTCAATAGCAATAGCCAGATGGATGCGCATTAATAACCGTGCCTTGTGTGTCAAAATCACAAGTTGCAAACGCAGACTTCTGAGGTAGTTTTGAAGTTCCTGACGCCATGTTATGTTGAGTGTAGTGAATGAAATGCTGATTAGGGTAATGGGAACAGCAGACAATCAGAAGAGAAAATTAATTACTGTGCACTCGCGTTTCAGGTCAGTACTTCACAGTGTTCCCCTTCCTGTGCTAATAGACAAATTACATAATAGCCTCCAAACAGTGAGTGAGAGAGAAGTTTGACACAAGGTAACCTCTCAAAATTACAAAAGCAAAGTAGAGAAATAATTACGAGTAGCACTAATATGAGGGAGGGCATAGTTAAGCTTCATAATAAGATGGTGATCATACCCTGGGCTTGAAGTAGCGAGGGAACAATGCTCGGAGAGCATGTTACATAATTTATGTCTTCAGTCAAATGAGCTTAATATGAGGTGAGGGGTGAGAGGCTCAATTCAAACCAAGAATTTGGCCGATGGGAGGGAATCCAGAAACAAAGCATTTTCCAAGTACTACTTATGTTAAACTATATTACTGATAATTTAGATTTCTGGATTTTAAAAAAAGGAAAAAAAATGCTCCCTTTCTGCAGCCAGTTTGCATTTACTATTTAACAGGAGCAAAGGACATGATGCAACTGTGTACAGGTCAGTCTGGGGAAAAAAGGTGCCTGAACAGATAATTCATTAACACTGTTGTGTGCTAGCTCAGTAGTGTTGCAAAGTCCATCACTTCATCCCTGATCTCCTAACAGCTTCCAGCTGGGTGCTATGTTGTCTTTTCAAAAAGACAGTAGAAAGTGTCTTGTCTGAGCCATGCCTTTTTTCTCCTCCAAAGTTTAGTATGTTCCAAATTAAAGACTCTATATGAGGTAAAAAGTATGGACATAATCCGTGCGTAATGGAGGTTAACTGCTGTGACAGCTGACCTAGCATTTTCTGCCTAAAGGTTAGAAAATTGAATGAAAAGCTTTTGTATGGAAGTGGTATTGATTTATTATTTAACTGTTGTTGTTGCTGTGTTTTTGGAGGGACTATCTTGCTAATAGGGAGCTCACTACGACAATAAAAAAGAAAACACACATAAAAAAAGAAACTTTGGTGTAGTTGCCCCCTCATTAGAAACACAATTCCTCCAAACACGACAACAAAAGCCCCCTCCAAAACATGTAGGAACCTGGCTTCCACTTATATATTATGTAGGTGGTTTTAATTGTTCTGGCTTACTGATTCGTCTGCTTGACTGAACCTTGCCTCGGTTTCCAAAAAAATCATCTGGAGCGTTTCTAACAGAAGACTTTATTAATCTGTAATATTTGGTCTTATTTTATGTGAAAATTAAAAACACGAATACAGCCACATCCACCGTTGTTTCACCTTGCAAAGATATTAGTCAACATGAAAGTTGAAATCTCATGTTCAAATCTCTTCTGCATGTTTGACAGAATATAGGAGAAATTTTATGAGTCTGCTTGTTCTTGCTAATAAGGAAATGGGTGAAAAAATAAAGCCATTAAGAGTTACTTGACATTTAGCTATAGGTGAGGTATGTTCTCATACACCCAGTACTGTATTTTGTTAATAAAGCAAATCATGCTGTGCATTTAGTTTTCTGAAGAAAAAGGCAGGAAGTAAGATTTTGTAAACAGCATTTATCCCCACTTTATCCTGTAATAACTTAATAGTTTTTTTCCTAAATACAGTGCATTAGAACAACATCACGACACCGTGACAACTCTCACTTCCACTATTTACTAAGCCTTGGTTGAGAAAGGTAAGTCAGTTCCTAATAAGGAAGTGACAAAATTTAGAGCACCGATTTGCAGAAGGATTTCCACAGCAGCTTGAATTTCTCATTTTCCTCTCAAAGTTCCTCCTGAGGCAATATACAACTGGTCACCTGATGTCTGTTGTTTGTTGCCAGTCACTGGAGCATGAGGAAGAAAAAACAAAAACTCCATATTGTCCTTTAACCCAGATTCTTTTATGTGTTACGCTTCAACTGGCAAAAGTTTGGTATCTGCTGCCAGTGATGAGATGAATGCCTGCCACCAGACTTACTGCTCCCTGCCTCTAAGTGCTGACTCATTTATTTCCAGGTGTTTCCACACAACTTTCCATTTCATTTTCACTCTCAAATTTCCAGATTTCTCTGTAGATTTTTGGACACAGCATAAAATAAAACTTTCAGGTTTATTATGCAAGTAAATGTGAGTATGTTATTGCCACACGATTGCAGTTCTAGGTAGTGTAGATCATGCAGATCAACCATCTCCCAAACCGGAGAAGGCTGGGAAATTGTAAAAACAGCAAATTTTTTCACCTGTGGTTGCACTACAAATATTCAATGCTTATTATTTAACACATATTTTTACGCCCTTACGAATAACAATAAAAAAAAATAAGTTTTAAAAATCTGGTTGATTTAATAGTGTCTGTTGAGCCTTGTGAATTCACTTTCTGTGAAAACTGCAGTGAGCACGGCCATCTTTCCCACTCCAGCTGTACATGGGCCAGAGCTATTTTACCAACTATGCCACTCTTGCCTTGCTTTCTCCACCACCAAGCTTTCTCACAGACAACATCTCGCCATGAATTGTCCTGCTTACATGGTCTCTTCATTTTTGGGAATTCTGAATTTTACATTTTACAAAACAGAACAGGAGAATGGGTCTGAAAACAAATATTTCTCAATAGTACTTTTATTTCCCATGCTTACCCAGACCTAGAAATCACTAAAACGAAATGTCATCCTTTTTCATCCTGTGTAGGAACCCTGTAGCTCTCACATCTGCTTTCTCATTAATACAGCCTTTGGAAGGGCAAAGCTCTCACATGCTGAACTGTGCAGGCCCACATATATTCACATACAACTTATCTGCAGGTAAGTAAGCGAAGGCAAGCACTCAGTGTATTGCTACACACAAACAGCGATTTGTTATTCAATAACCCTGCTTCTCAAACATCAGCGCACTTTCTGCCAAAGACTGCTGTGTAAAAACAAGAACAGAACAGAACAAGAACACTCAAGAACAGCAGACACTCAAGCTTTCTGTTGAACTGGAATAGAGAACTGGGCTATTTAAAAGGACTTAAAAACACTGTCCAGATGCTGAACTTTGTGGTATTCCATTTATTCCCAGTACTCAATGTCCTGGCCAATGATATCTGAGTAACATCCGGTGACTGGGGAAATCCTGGGACTCAGTGCTGGCAGTGCTGCCAAGATCAGGCTTGTTGCCATGAACCCTGATGTCAGATAGCAGAAATGAAATGCTCCCTCTCAGACCACAGGCACAATCGATTGTGGAGATTATTTTTGCTGGGCCGAGTCAACGTTTTGGCGATGTGATATTATATGACGTCGCCAGCCGTGAAGTTTACTGTGGCAAGAGACTAAAAATACTACAAAGATCAACTGTGCTGTGCATGCGTTTATAAATAACTAAGACTGAAGTTAACTTAAGGACAACTCTTTTCACTTGCATAAGTCTGGCCAACCGTATTCCTTAATCCTTGGGTTTTATCAACAGAGAAATCCTTTGTTCAAAAAGTTAAATATTCTCTGTGTCAAACCAAAACCCAGTAAGCCTTTTATTTCTACATTATACTGAGAAAGGTATTGGCCACCTACACAACATTTTATGACATCTCATTCTAAACCCACTCGCATTTTTATGGAGTTGGTTCACCTTTAAAGCTACTGCAGCTTGCATGGAGTGTGTCTATGGGAATTTTCATCCAATCTCCATTCCGGTTCATCCCAAAGGTGCTCATTGAGTTTGAGGTTAGTGTTCTGTGTGGGCCAGTCTGTTCTTAAACACCAAACTCATCCAACCATGCTTTTATGAACCTTTATCCGCTGGGGCACAGTCGTGCTGGAACACAAAAGGGCCTTCCCCAAACTGTTCACACAAAATTGAAAGCATAGAATTGTCCAAAATGTCTCAGTAAGATTTCCTTGGAGCTAAAAGACCCAAGACAACTCCAGAAAAAACAATCCCAAAGCATTATTAAATTCAATGATGTGTGACCTAATACGTTTGCCCATATAGTGTAACTTTAATTTAGAGGTGTATGCCTACAAATGGCGTGAAGTTATACTGCACCTTGGGCTGAAAGTCAGTCCAGTTTTATATGTAAATGTATAGACAAATTATTGCTCTGGGTGTGTGAAGAAGATGACAAGATCAAATGTTGGGTCAGCAACTACATTCAGTCTCACTGAACTCATATTAAGGACTGCATGGAAGCCAACTGCACCTATAAAAAATAAATTCTGTGTTAAACCCACAACTTCAAACAGCTGCGATTGAAATAAACATGGCCTTTGTTGGAGTTTCTGAGGTTCCCCCTTGCAATGCTGTTTAGTTTTTCCCTGTCAGTATAGTGAAGAAACAAATTGGACAAGTCTGTTAAATTATTTTTTATTTTGTTTTATATAATGTTCAATATTTTCAGTACAGATACTTTATAGATACACTTATAGAACCCAAAGAGCACACAGGGTGAAAAGAGATAGAAAGCCCCAGTGAAAGTGAAAACATCATACAGCATATACATATAATGCTCTCTATATACAGGTCCTGTCTCTCTCTGAGGTCGGTGACCACACCCCACATTTCCCAGAAAGTACCCCACCTTTACTCCTACTTTTATATACTTTGATGTTATTACACTATACAACTTACACGGCTCTTTAAATACCCTACGGGTTGACCTTTGCTGGGCCTGTGCTTCGCCCGGTGTATTTGAGATCAACAAAGTGGCACAAAAGTGTCTCTCATGACAGCAAGGTCTGAACCTGCTGAGGGGATCTGGGCACCAGGTTTTCTGGGTCGTTGTAGGCATTAGCTGGGCTGGTCAGAGCTGTGTAAACCTCCCCGTAGGCTCGGCAAACCAATTCTGTCGACTGGCGGAAAATCTGCTCCCTGCACAAACAAATACAACTCGTGAAAACCAAACCGTCAATGTTGCAGTATCAAATTGGCTTTTTAAGCTTTTCTTAATCGGGCAAGTGAAGGCATGTTGCAATTAATCACTGATCAAGAGCTGAATAAAGTCAGCCTTGAATGAGATGTGTCTTTTCATGTGACCAATGTGTGCTGCCACTACTGTACCAAAACAAAGAACAACAGTGTGTGGTGCACACTGCCATCTATGGACGCACATTACAGCATTAAGGCACAAGAATCAGGTGACTGCCACAACAACACATACTGACTTGGCAAAGAAAATACCGCTCACATGAGGGACTTTTAATCTCTTTCTCCGATTTCTGTCCCAATTTTACAGACGTCATAATTATGCAATTAAGATCTGGCGCCACTATTCATCTAAAGTTCTAAAGCTCTAAAATGTAGCCAACTTAAAAAACAAACAAAACAAAACAACAATTGGCAACAATTTCTGACAACTGTGCTTGTATTATAATAAAGCCATTTTGTTCTATTTGTTAATATGTTGGCGTTTACGATACTGTGAAAGATATTATCTTCATATATTTTGGGGAACTAATTGGACAATAACATAGAAGGAACATTACTACATTTTATTTTAGTTGCGACTTCTTTCTCTACAGACAGGATTTGCTTCAGTGTTGTCCAAGAAACATTAGGTGACCATTTTATTTGCAGTGCAATAGAAAGAGAGGATAGAACAACTGGGCTGAAGAGCCTGGTGAAAGGACTCGGGGACACAGTGGGAGCACCTTGGTTGTATCCCACTCACGCTCTTGAGAATCCATATTTTTAATTGGCCCGCAGAGAACGAGGTGGCACAGTGCTGAGTGTAACACCACACACTCCAAACCAAGTGCACTAAGAAAGAAAAACAAAAAGTGAAGCGAAAGGAGTCTAAAATCACATTCCCATTATTTGTGGGCTCCAGGAGCATTTTTCAGAGTGCAGGCGGCTGTTTATATGTGTTTAGGTGAGCAGAGGAGCGGACGTGAGCGATAGCGGGGAGAGCGGGAGAAAGACAAAGAGGAGGGATGATTTCAGGGAACGAGCGAGGGTGAGAAATGGACCAGAAGCTAATTAATGGCGTCCTGCCCATCAGTCCTCCATGTCCATTAATAGAGAACATTAACCTGAGGTACAGAGTGCTCCTCAAGCCTGCTGCACTTTCCAGTAAACGCAACTCATAGAAAGAGCCCTCCAATGTAGCAGCTGCATTGAGCTAAAAGCATGTGCTTTTTCTGATCAGTAAGACAAATACAGCCAGTCCTGCCCACCGTGCTCTTGATGTGTTGGTGGCTTCAGCAATTTAGTATCCAAACTCTCTGTAAATTTATTCGAGTGTTTTGTTTAGAATGCAGTAATGATCATATTACATCTGAGTAAGTGATGAATGTTGAACATAATTAGGTCGATGCACCGGTTCTATTTTTATTCAGTCAGAACAACGCTCTCCACTCTGTTATTACACCAGGTGATTTGGGTAAACATTTAATTTGAGGCCTGAATATTGCATGTATGCTGTTCTCTGTGTGAACAGAGAAACACCTATCAACATTAGGGACAGAAACTCACTTGATGGCTGCACTTAGCAGGAAGTTGAGCTGCGGCATCACAAGCGTGTCAGGGGACGACAAGTACCGATCAAACTGGACCTGTTTGCATGCGAAGGATAACAGCAGGCATCATGAATCAGGTATCTGCATGGGCCTTAGCTTTATTAACACATTTAGCATAACTCACCATTGCTGCCTTCACAGAAGAGCTGTCCATGCCGGGGAGGAGGGACAGAGCACCCTAAGAAAAGAAAAGCAACTGTCAGTTCAGAATCCACGTTCAGGTTACAGCGCTCGAGCAGCAACAATGTAAAGAACTGAACAAAGGTAAGGCAGTGGAGGGTCTCCATTTATTCATGTCTGCATGCAGTGCCAAAAAGATTTCTTTGTGTACCGTCTATGCTGTCTTGAGCAGCAGCTATAACCTGCTCTTCTGGCCAAAACTTAAAATGCTTACAAAAAGGTAATCGTAATTGTGCATGGCTGAGCTGACCCCTAGAGAGCTGGCTGGAAAGATGATTTACATTAGGGCTAGACGATATGATCTAAGTGCTATATCATGATAAAATGTCATCTTTATCTCAGCATCTATAAATGTAAATATGCATCAGTGCATGACACTTCCTTTCTTGTCCTTTTAAAAGGCCTAACCGGGTTAGTTGGAGCTATTCCTGATTTAATTATATGTGGTTTAGATGATTTACAATCTGAAATTTACAAAGACACTATTTTAAATCAGTACCCAACCTCTAATTGACCTATAAGACACAGAATTAGGAAAATACTCGTCAGTGTAGTTCATCTTTGCAAAATTACTGAAATCAGAAATGCACGCCTCGATTTGTGAAAAAGAGAAATGCCCTTCCTAAATCCTGACGTTAACTACACTGAGTAAATAAATGCCTGACTGTGTGCACACAACAGCAGATACCTTTGAGGCAATTAGCTGCCACTGATTATCCAGAATGGTAACATTAAGTCAAGCTTAAGCGCCTAAATTGCCAACATTAAAACCAGCAAATAGAAAGCAGTGCAAGGTTCAAAGCAAAAGAGTCGTTTTATAGGGATATGGATACATTAACAGACATACTATGAACCTACAAAGTCATCTGCTAGCAACAAGCTCTGTGAAAAGCCTCATTTAAAATCATAGTTTTGTTTTGTTGTTTCTGAAATTTAATGCATCATAAAAAAAAACCAAAATACAGCACAACACAAAGTACTAAGGAGTTAAACAGTTGGGTTGGAATCAAGTGCAAAAGGCGTGATTTAATCTTTTTAAAAAGACAACCACAAAAAAAAACAAAAAAACAAAACAAGACAGGCCACCCGGGCAGAGAAATAGTCTGCAGAAGATCACAGTTTATGATTGACCTCTGTGTTGAACTGCAGCAGCAGGGTGTGGTATGTCCTGACATGACCCAGAGTCAAAGCTTGCATGCTAAACCACAACTATGGGTCTTAGTCAGTCCAGTGGCAAAATGTGTCATAAAGAGGGTGGAAGGTTCATCAGCTCCTATCTGCACAGGACACTACTGGAGAACCCATTTTTAAATACAAGCTGATAAGATCTGCCCTTCTCTGTTGCCTTCATCTGAAAAACCTGATGGACATGCTATTATGCCCTAACAAAGAAACTGGTCATGTAACCATAGCAATAGTAAAGCCTGTAAATGTGTCTCAAAGCGGTAGTGCAAACAATACTGCGGGAGTCTGTATACTATTAAAAAAAAAGAGAGAAAAAAAAAAGGAGGACCATTAGCGTGTCTAACAAGAGAAATGACAGAAAAAAAATCCAGTTCTATAAACTCATAAGTGAGCACATGTGAACATGTGTTTAAGTGCTCTGTGTGAGACCTGTTCAGCACTGTGCTGCTGGACACAGTTGTAGATATAACTTAGTCCGGCTCTGGTCAGCACGTAGGATGCCTGCTCGTTGATCATAGTGTCCAGGTGAGCCTCGATCTGAAAAATGTGGGAGAGAGTGGCTTCAAATTCAAGTCCAAGCCTGCATTGTGAATAAATGGTACTTGTGATTAATGGAGAATCACTGTGCTGTTGATAATGAAGCTTCTACTGGAGCTCTTGTGGTGTTCAATTACACAAAAAAAGTGCTAAAAATAAAAGGGGTAGATGGACTATTGGAGCGTGAACAACAATGCACGATGCACACCCTTTTATGAGACAGCAAATTAGATCTCTTTAGTGAAAGATTTGGCCTCTGCGGATTGTAATGAAAAGGATGGGAATAATTATCAGCTATTAATAATGAACAATACAGATGCAGTAATGTGGAATAACAGAGACTTGTGATTCAATAAGTCTTGTTCCATACCGGCATATGGTTCTTAATCATTGTTATTAGAGTCACGGTGTTTACTTATTCATCAAATACAGCTACGTAAAATGAGAAAAAGAATGTCTAATTCACTAATTATTTATGTATGTTTACAACTGGAACAGACCTGGAACTCGAGCATCTCAAGCCTCTTGTCTGTAAATTCAAAGAGGGCCAATGTGGTCTTCATGACATACAGTGAGTTGACCATATATGTAGCCATGTCAGCTGTGCCAAGGTTACTGGCTGACACAGTACACAACTGTAGGAGGGGGTCCAATATGCAAGAAAGAACCTGGGAGAGAAAAAGTAAGACAAAGCCTTAATCACTGAGTTAAATAGCACCTTTTCTAAATTAATAGATGGAAACAAATATTACAATAGACAACAATAAAGGGAGGTTAGTTTAGGGAATACATTTTTTTAAATCCAAAAACATGTATTTACCTGAGCAAAGTCAGCCTGACGAGCATCCAGAGGAACTACTGAGGAGTCGTGGGAGGCCAACACCTCCCTGAGAAGGGTGAGGGTCTGAGTGAGGGAGGCTGTAGGTCCCAGGTCTGCAGGTGGTAGCTCCACCTGCTCAGGCAGACGGCGCCATAAGACAAGATGTAAGCGAAGTAGAAAAACAACCAAAATGGCAATCACAATGGTTAGTTGTGTGCAGGATATGTCCTCCACACAGGCAAGTTGTCAACCAACTACACTGCACACAATGCTACAACCTGCTATCACACTGATCCTCAGTCGGTTGAGCTGTTTTTTTTAATGAAGAGGGTTTTGATTTTATTGGCCTCTGGACACACAATGTAGAACTGAGCATGGCCACCTTTGTCCAACTAATAGAGCAAATTATGAGAAAGCTGTGTTCCTGGCATTAGGTGGAATTGACACCAAAACCCTGAGGGCCTCCAATTTGATTAACAGCAAGCTACAGCAATAATTCTTGTAACTGCTATCGATCGGGACACAGCCAGCATGTAATGTGGAAGAGCTACTGCTCGTGCTGAGGTATATTTGGATGGCAATTTGACTAAATGGTGACAAGTCTGGTGTTTCTTGGCAGCTAGCGCCATTTTGATGATGCGGCCAGCAGGCCGAAATTGTTTACAAGCATAAGTGGTTCAGAAATAGCCTTGTTGTGTTTGAGGGTTTAGACGTAGAGCTGAAATATACAAAGTGTGTCCACATGGTGCAATACTAAACTTCACTACACTGTCATTTAAGCATTTTTATGAAAGAACATTGTGAACTTTTATCTCTTTCTTTAGTTAAGATGTCGTAAAGAGGCTAACCGATACTGGCTTTTTGAGACCGATGATCTTTTTTAGGGGACAAAAAAAAGAAATAAATACTGACATTTCACCAGACATTTCTTATAATCATAGACAAATAGTAAACTGAAGCTATAACAAAAAGAAAAGTGATGATATGACTATTTAGAAACTCTCTAACACAGTATTTTACAAACTAGTTTACAACTTTTGACGAAGATTTGTTACTAGAAAAGCTACCTCAAAGGAACGCTCTTTGTGTCCTCATGGGATTGAACCAGGGACCTTTTGCTTGTATAGTAAATGTGTAACACAAGAGCATATGGTACATAACGAAGACAGAGTGCTCTCTGCTGGACAGACAATATGGTGACACCTTTTCTAAATTACACTACAAGTGTTGTATTCTCTATTATTATGTCTGCACTAGTGATTTTTTTTAAACCGCCACTTCCCCACAAATGTGTGAAGAAAAACAATACTGTGGATTATGCTACCTTGTCCATGAGCCTGCTTGCATGAAGGCTTAGACTGTTGAAGAACATCTTTTTGCTGAGTGAGTGCATTTCCTCAATAGTGATGAGCAAGGAGGCCACACTGGTTCCAATGATTGAGCTGGACAAAGACCAAATAGAGAGATAAACAGACAGCCACATTCACTGTACGTTTGCATGATCAATTACCTTTTGTTTGCCATTCTTTAGCAGAAAAAAACCTGAAATCTCACACTTTAAAAGCTTAAAGTAGCATCTTTTGTCCAACCAAAGGCGTGAAACCTGAAAGTTACTGTAATGACTAATAGAAAATAAAATGGAAAAGAGACTAACTCCACAGTTTGCAAAAACCAGTCGAAAAAGCCACAGAATTCTTTGTTCTACACGATGAGTTCATTGATTATTTCATTATTGAAATTGATGTTTTTCAGGTTTTTGTTGCTGATTAATCAACCTTTCATTTTAGCTCTGCGGTTGCTGCTGAGTTATTTGGACCAAAACTTTAAATACCTGATGGTGTGGTGGTAGAACTTGAGCAAGTTGGACAGCTTGTAAAGAAGGACAGCGCCTGGCTCTGCTACTATGACTTGTTCTATCCGAACCTGAGGAACATTAACAGTGAGTAAATCAGTCAAATAGTGATGCACAAACAGCCGTCCAGTAGTTTGATGTGATTTCTCACTTTTAGCGGCCTGCAGACTCCTTCTGTAATGTGTCCAACCACTTCCTGCATGTTATCCTCCACGCCTAATGCAAGCAAAAGGCCCAAAGACATAAAAAATACATTAGCATTTGAGATCACTGTATATGTAATCACTGGATTCATAAATATACAACTGAGAAAAAATACATCATTCCTTAACTACAACATAGTTAGTGAATAGACGATTTATATGACTTATTTATATTGAATTATATTTAAATGGCATCATACAACCATATTAGCCTTAGGACAGAAACCAGAACTGGATGATGGGAATTTAACTGTGCATTGTATAATTTGTCATTACCTTGCAGAGTGACTTGTTTCAGCAGAGCTTCCAGATGCTCTTTCTCTGAGGCAGTGGCTTGGTGCAGCCAGGCCAGCATATCCCCAACATACCTGAAAGGGTGACAAAACAGCATGTCAACAATGGACCGAGCCAAGGCTAATCTTTCCATACCGTGGTCACAGCTACAACAGTGGGCCATCGCGTTTCACTCCCCTCAGCCAAAAAACACACAGCATGAATTTTAGTGTTACATAATGGTAAAAAACAGGAAAGCTAAGCTTAAATTATTATACTGTATGTTTGTGTGACTGCGAGTGTGTGAGCGAGGACATAAGGAGGTGAGAAAGAACTTGATGTTCTCAGAACTGTTGGTGCTTCCTATAAAGTGGAGGTGATTTTGTGTTCCAAACATGGCTGGTGTTCTGAGAAAATCTCCCATTTGGCTCCTGGGCAGAAGAGGAAGGGGGAAGATGGAGTGTGTGGTACAACAGGAAACTCGGGTACACTCAGATCCTGTTATTCAATAGACATTTAATATCTTCCTGAATTGGGTTTTAAGAGTCCAAATTCGAAGAAGTAAGGAACAAACTGTGATTGATTTATGCTCTAGAATACTTATAGCCTAAATATTTTAAAGGCATGATTGTGCTTCTGAAGAACTGTAGAGCATTTCTTGATATACAGTGTGAGGCTTGTATGTGTCTGTTTATTAAAGTTCTACTGAATAATTTATTAGAGAAGCTATCCTTATCATATCATCAAAAACTGAATTTTCATAAGTAATAGTTGTTCAAGATTCTGCAATTTTTCTTCTGATTTTTTAAAAATTGATCTATTATTTATGCAACAACATCAAAGAATTAAAGACAAACAGCCATGTGTCTTTTAAGATGTGCAGACTTAAATATTCCTGACTTAAAGGGAAGACTCCCTAAACTATAAAGGACTTACCACAGACCTGATAACTTAAAAATGATCATACTTATAAGAAAATAAGCTCTTTTTTTAAGATAGGAAAAAGCAGTATTCAGCTCTTAAATGCAGTTTGAGAACCTAAAGTAAAATTACAGTGTGAGGGGAGTTGTACCTCAAAGGGTCATGTGAATGCATCTCTATAGGCCGGGGAGTTCCTCCTGGCCCACCACGGGTGAGGGCGTCGATAAAACCTCGAACAACGGCACACCTGCGTGCAGTGCCAAACTCATCCAGAGTGTACCTTACAAAACAAAAGGAAACAAAGCAATAATTAACAACCAAATGTAATGTGAAACAAGCAGCTGTACTGTTGTGCAGGCTGCAGTGTGGTCAGCCGGTAAGATCAACAATGAAGGGAGCTTTTCCAGAACGAAAGAGTTTAAGGTTATTCTGAAGACCATGCAGTGTCAGGCTCTGTGACAGACTAAACAGAAGATAGCGCTGACTTAAGATTCCAAAAATCCTCATATCTTCTCTCTAAGCCTCAACATCCACAGCCAGAGCTTGACCTTGGAAACTTTGTGGGTGCAGAGACAGGTGCATTTCCGAGAAAGCGGGACAGACAGGAGAGGTCTGCCACAAAAACAAACAAAGCAAAAAAGAAAAAAAAAACGTGTGAAACTTTCACTTGTCTTGTTAATCTCACGGTATGCCTCGGAAAATCTATGAGCAAATATTTGTTCTCTGTCAGGACAAGTGACCTTATAAATTATTTGCAGATACTGATATTCACTGGTTTAAAACACATGTTGATTCAGCCCTTAAGCTTTTCCTCTTTCTGTGAGTAATATGTTTCAATGTTATTGACTCACATGGTCCAAAAACACTGGGCAATTAATTTTTTTTATTCCTTAGCCTTTTCAATTTAACACGTTTAATTTGGAATTAACGTGTCAAGTCCTAGCTTTGGTTTGAATGGATTTGCTTCAATAACACAACTGTGCGAGACAGTGACCAAAATGAATTAGCCTGATATGCGATGAAAATTCTATCAATTAGAAAATGTTTGACCCGTAGCACACCTTTATACATTTGAATGCATTTGGCTAATTTTGAGCACACAGAGCATTACCTCTGCATTCATTCTGTTGCTTCAGTCAAAGCATCAATATTTATGTGTGTCCAAGTTGTATTTACAGACTTACTGTGGATTTAGACTAATGCGGTCAATCTTTGTAGAGCCTACAACATAACCTACATAAGTGGCAACACTGTTAAAAGCATTTGTGCTTTTGCGTGGAGTTTTATGTGTTAATTACTTCGTGGTCACGTCCCAGTGTTTTGAATCTGGTGTCAGCCACAATACAAACAAAGAGAAGGTCGGGACTTTTTTCCCTCCTGGATCTCCGCTCTGTGTTGTGGTTTTTTTTCCGCAGAGGCAAACATATTTGCCCCTTGAGTTTGTAGCTTTGATATTTCTTTGCACCTTCTGGCATTCAGCAATCTCCCTCCACAAATATGCTGAAATCTCTGTCTTAGCCTCTACTTATGTTGAGGCTTTGACTATAACTCCTTATATTGAATGATTGTTATTCTCTCACTGATAAATTCAATAACTGGAGCAAAAAAGTTCCCAGAAATACACAGACAGTACTTAATAGGTCATTCGCAATAGTTGTGGGCTACCTCAGTGGAACGTGTAGTTGCATTTCCAGGCAGGGCACATCGGGTTAAGGTGTAGGATATGTCTTCGTTAGAAAGAGTTTTGTGGTTAACACTTACTAACAGCATAGATTTGACACAGAAGAATAAATCCCCCATTACAATCAAAAGTCCCTCTCTACTTTTCAGATTCCCTCCCTGCTTCTGCTGTTAAATAGAAGTTTTTCCTTCCCGCTGTGGCCAAGGGCTTGCTTATAGGGGGTTTTCTCTGTATTATCATAGGGTCTTTACCTTACAAGTGCCTTGAAGCAACTCTTAGTATGATTTGGCTTTATATAAATAAAATTGAACTGAATTGGAAACATTTGTAATTGTACAAAACAAAACAACAACAAAAAAACAAGACTAATGACTATTTCTCTTTGGCTTATAAGAAAGAAAATGGTAAAGATGTTACACTGATTTCTGTAGACTGCAGGGGGAATGATGCAGATAACAATCAGCAATGAAAGAAAGAAAGACTGCTTACACAGTACATTATACTGTTTGTGTTGACTTTAAAACACACACACAATGAACTTTGGAGAGGAAAACTGAGTGCAGAGGAAAGTGATTTCCATTTTTTTTTAATACTCCTTATAAAAACTATGAGTGATGTAGATTTGGAAATTCAAAATACAACCTTTGAATTTATACTACTTATAGAGGATTTTTCAGAAATTTGCAGACATATATTTAAGACTATTTGAGCATTTTTATAATAAGAGGGATTGTTTTTTCCCTTTTAGCAGACCTCCCCTCTCCTGTCCTACAGGCTGCACGAGGGCAACATTTGGTTGTGCCAGGCCGTCATTTTATAACTTAGACGCTTTTTGCTTCTCTTTCCAAGATCACAGTGATAACAATGCCCTTAGTTCTCACTATTCACCACTGACTGCCAGAAGAAGACAATAACACAGTGCAATATAGTCACTGTGAAAAAAAACTCTACATAATTTTGAAGTTAACATGGATTTGTAGTGAAAGTTTGTAGATGTATTTTGTGGCCTATCTTACTATTATTACTATGAAATCCAAAATAATGTTTTAGCCACAATATGATCCTGTGGTTCAGGACTTTAAGACATGCTGACACAAAGAGAAAGACAAACACAGAGACATGCTTCTGTTAATGTGTGTGATTATATGTTACTTGTAAAGAACAGGTCGGTCCTGTAAGGCTTCCATGGCTTGAGTTAAGACGGGGCTGATATCACACGTCTCCTGGGTCAGTCCCCTGCATTCATCTATGGTGAAAGAAACAAAATAAAACAAGAAATACTTCCACTGGAGCATAATCTGATGATTTTAACAACTGAAGTCTTGAGAGTTATGCTCTACTCCTTGTTGCTAAATGTTGTGGATCATGGCGACCCTCCTGGGGACAGCAAATCAAAGAAGAAGAAGAAAACAAATTTTCTTTCGTCTTTTTCTTCTTCTTCTATTTTCCCCTGAATTTGGTGACTCTGCTTGTGTTGCAAACAGTACAAGCACACAGCCAAGCTTCCAGATTGTGGCAAAACACACAATCCACTGTTGTCAATCTCAACTCAAGCTGGAAACACAGATAAATCTGCAATTGTATCTGCAAGTAAAATTTGTTTCTCAGTCTTAAACAACTGACAAAAAAAGAGGTTTCCCCAAAATACATAATTCAAAAACGACCAAACAACGTTCTAACCTAGTGTCACTTCACAGTTAACAAACTATTACTTGACAAATCTCTGTATTTCAGGCTTTTGGCAGGTCTAAACCACAGCAAAACAAGCGTGCGTAGAGCAGCTCATAATTTAGCCGACGCTCTACATTTTGTAATTTCATGAAGACACAAATGAAGTTACTGTGACCTAAACAGTTTATTTCCAATCCATTTGACATCAGTGACAAAACACATGGCTAAGCTGCGGAAAATATTGTAGTCTGGCATTCTTTTGCAAAGACAGACAGGATATGAGTCACATGTATCCTTAAATGTATCCAATACACGCAGTTACTCACACTTGAAAGAGCAAAGTTTTCTGTTTAAATGCGAAACCAAAAAGAACACATCATGATCAAAAGCAATAAAAAAAAATCATACTTTTCTTTGTCTTTTCAGAACATGCACATGCCTTTTATGCATTTCTACTCTGCACTCACTTTGAGCCCAGCGGTAGAGCTGCTCATATGAGGTCTCCTGTAACACTGCCATCTGCTCCATGATCTCTAACCTAGAAGAAGCATGCAAGCCAAGACCACACATTAAACACTCGAGACTTGCTGCATAATGTCAGAAGCATAACAGTGATGTGAATACACTTTACTGGTAATTCTTCCACTTAAATTATTAAATTTAATAGAGATGAATATAACACAGATTAAATTACTGTAAGTGACATTCTTTTATTTCAGTGAAAGTGGAGGAAAAGGCAGTTACACAGTGAAATGTGGATCTTACCCTGCAGTTTGCTGGTTAGTTCGCAGGAGGATTTTCACATCTTCATGGATGTGCTTCACTCGGTTGAGAGCTTTGAAGAAATCCTGGCAAAATAAACAACACACAAATTATGTAATCTGAGCAATAATGCTAGCAGAACTGCAAAAACAATCTGATATTCTGGGGAAAAAACTGTTGTTTTGGGGCATGACAAAACACATGGCATCCGGAGTCTATCCCACCCTGGACAGGTCGCTAATCCGTCCCATGGCTTGCAGAGAAAGACAGACAGCCAACAAAACCTCCTGTGAATTTCGAATCATCAAATAACTGAGCAGTCTTTGGACTGTGGGAGGAAGCCAGAGTATCCAGAGAGAAGAGAGGCACACATGTAAACTCAACACAGAAGGCCCCAGACAGCTGGTGGATTCAAACAAAGGACCTTCTTGTGATGAGGCAACAGTGCTAAGTCACTGCAACGCTCTTTAAAAACTCATTCTATGATATTATGTATATGAAGCTGAAGAAGCACTGTCTCATTTCAAAATAATTGCAAGTCAAACAAATTTAATTTTAAAAACAACAACAATGAACCAAAGTGTTGTACTCAGTAAAAAACATAAAGTGCATTTGATCAATAAAGCAGTTTTCTTTTTGTATTTGCATTCAGTTCTTGATATAATGTATAAAGGGATGGAAAATATAGCATTGAACATTTACTTGCTAAGAAATTGTAGTACTGTTCACATCTTACTATAGATTTCATGGAGTATGCAGGTAGTATAGCCTCGAGTAGAAAGATGATCACCGAAGACAAGTCAAAAAAATTAAAGATAAAATATAGTCTCCTAATCCTTCCCCTGCAAAACATAAGATTTGTCACTTCTTCTAATTCATTGTTCATTTACCTCAGTAATGGGTCCATCTCGAGACCCTCGCAGTGTGGCCATCTCCTCATTAGATAGCTGGAACTTGGTGAGGAATGCCTGAGCAACCTGAGCCCTCACCTCCAGACGCTGACTGAATGGAAAGAGATAAATGTTGTTCATTTCCTTGACTTGTCACAGCTGCACTGTAATAAAACCTTTTCTTATCCTTATGATGCACTTCTATTTTAGTTTCTGTTCAGCAGGGTATTTGCTTATCATCATGATGTTTTATGTCTTTCTATAAAACCCTTGTGGATTGTTGTCATAGAAAAAAAAAATTGTTTTCTTCAGTCTTTCATCAAAGAGTGTTATCACAGCATTTTGTTACGGCCCCTTGTGTTTCCTTACTGCACAAATAAAAAGGTGTGAAAAACTACCTTATATGCCTTCATTTAACAAAGAAGGGGGCAAGCTGTCAACAGGGTGCAATGATCAAATTCCTGCAGCAGATGGCAATCACACTCTTCACACACACACACACACACACAAACAGAGAAAACTGAGAGTAAAAGCAGGGTGGGACACAGGCATCATGTGAAGCAGCTTGAATATCAGAGTAAGAGAAGAGACACAAAGAAAGCACAGAGCCAGATACCGACCAGGTTTTGTCACCAATGACTGCAGAGCGATGGCTATCAGTGTGACAATAAGTGTCTTAACACAGTAGTGACCATGGAAACCACCCTGATCAAATGGGGAACTCTGTCACGGGATAGCGGAACAGCAACGTGTCCTCCCTTCATCCCCGTGTGAGCCAACTCCTCTATAGTCTCTCTCTTTGGCAAAAGTGCAGAAAGATCAGTAAATAACTGGGTTATTTGGGTAGAACAGAAGAACCCAACATTATCTGACAGTTGTGTCTCACATGGCCATTACTAGTGCTCAGCCGGCTGAAAGTAAAGGGTTGTAAAACTGTTACAGAAACTAGTAATTCAGTATTTCTCTGTAGAACTTGCCAAGGCTCAAACACACTGTAGGACCTCAAGCAAAATCTTTATTGAGATTTTGCTGCAGCACACAACAGATCCAATGGAACGCTTGGATTGCATACTTTAAAAGCTGGCTTCATTACAGCTACCTGTCGACATCAAAATTGTAAGTGGTGACTGTAAAAAGTTTAGTTTTTTTTTTACTTTTTCAGCGATAAAGCAGAGCACCCCCTACATAAACTGGCCTTTTGTGTTTCAGGTTTTCACTAGTGGATTGTCCAAAGCAGCTCTTTAGCCTGTTAGAAACACCTAACAGTATAATATTTAGGTAAAGTAAAAGAACAAACTTATATGTTTTGCATAAGAAGTACCTGCGAGAAGAGAATGCACTGAACTCCAAAGGCAAAGGGAGAGAAATGGAATGAAAATTGGCAGGAGTAAGTGGAAAAAAAACATCACATTACTGCGAGATAACAAATTAAAACAAGAGACACTCAAACACTGATATCGCACCAAAATAACAAGCTATGCTAACAAGGTCATTAACTAAACAGAGAGAAACCATTTCCATGTGAACATGCTGGTCCTCACACAAACACACTCACTGTTAATTCAAAATCTGTAAACTCGTTTAGGGTGAGGAGCAATGGCTGTCTGAAGAAAAACGATTTTATCACTAATATGCAAATTTATGCAGCAGGCTTTGACAAAAATCTAATTGGATCATCTGTTCTACAGTCAGATACTGTGGTATAAACATGGAATTTCTATCATTTAAGGTACTTGAGTTATTATCTTCACAATGGGAGAGAGGGAATAAAAAGACAAACGCACGGATGTACAACAACAACAAAAAGAAAAATCATTAGCAATTTCTGAAAGGGAACAATGAAGCTTACGTGTTTATTTTCAGTTATTATGGGTGAACCACTACTTATTATTTACTCAACTTCCCATTCTAAATAAAATACGACATAATGCGGTTCATCCTAAGGCAACACTCGTACCCCGTTGTTTCGCATCCTTAATTCGTCTTCGCCGTGTGGAAACGCCAAACTTGACAGACATGTTAGCAGCAGCACAAAAAAAAACTTTGCTCCCGCATCATCAGATTCACCTTTAGAAGATAAGAAATGCCCCCTCACATCCGAGCCAGGAGTGACAGACCCGTTCCTCCAGGATGTAAATCACAACAAAGAGGCTGTACAAGGTGAAAAGAGGGGGATTGTGGGAGCTCTCTTACACACCAAACAAGAGCAAAGGAACAGTGGAGCAGGAGGATCATTTTCTACAGTGCTGTCAGAACATGACACATTCTTCGCAAGACTGCAATTACTGAATACCAGAGAGAGGCACAGTACTTGAGTGAAGCGGAAACAGCACACACTGTAAGTATGACAAGAGACTATGGGTTAGTGGTTCAAAGGAAAATTAAGTCAATATTTTACCTTTGATCTTAACAATATCCAACACGTGCAAAATTGAATTAGAGCTGGGTCATGTGACGAGATCAAAACAAGTCACAGCCTGTGTCTTTGCTGGTGTCTCTGTGTGTGCTCAGATTTACCAATAAGGCCGATTGATTTAGTCTCTTCAAGCATGAAAATTGTTTAAGCAATATAACACTGCACAAGCTCATAAACAGCCTTGTCAGTACCTTCTTAATTACCTCACAGTGCCAAGCGCTATGAGCTTGGTACCAAGTTTATAAAAACTGACAGCCTGATTGCAGAGCACCGTTTACCAATTCCATTTGCTCTTATGTAAGGTGACTTGTTTAAAAAGAATTGCAATATTGCTTAAATTGAAAAATGACTGATAAGCATATGCATAAAAAAAAGAAAAGAACTAGTGCAACACCTCTCCTTAATAAGAAAATGTCCAATCGTCTCACACGAGTTCAGAAGCATGTAGGTCGATTATGCATTAGCATCTATCAGGGGCCATTTCAAAGAATTGCAGAGAAATTTGGCACTCCCAAAGCTGTTAGCCATGTGCCAGCGATCAGAGAGAGCATGCAGTTACATCAGAAAGCATAAAGGCATACTCACAGCCATGTCCTCATTAGCAGCAAGCTGAGTCTTAATAACGCTCAAGTGTCATTTTACACGGGTTGTTATTGATGTCCCTGATTGTTCTCTAAGGGGTTTCAGCACTCTTGTATTTATTAATGACCTGCCCCGACGTCGTACTGAGAACATTTATTCTCAGGGATCCATATTTGATCATTCATCACATGCTCACGGAATTAAAGTGGTAAATGAGTTTCTGCCACAATGGAAATGCAGGTAAATCTTAGCCATGTAGGCAGCCAACTACGAGCATCTCAGTAAACAGCTCCAACAGTTCATGCCCTTCAGCTCTGGCTCATGCGGTTACACGGAAACATCTGTTTGTGAGACGTCTAAACTTGTTCAACACCATGACATGTCACACTAACGCAATGATCACACAAAGCAGTACAGGTGGGTAACATTACATTTCATTACGGAACAGCACACAACATATCAACCTAATGTGCTCTTGCTGACAGCATCTTTGAACAGAACCAGCTCGAAACAAAGGAACTCTATGCTCCCACCTTTGCTTCTGCACACTGTAAGTGATCTGCTGTTGCCTTCCATTTCATTAGTGTTGACAAATGACACAGTGCCACCGGCAGATAAGACGGCAAACAGTAGAGGATAGGCCTCCTCGGCCAAGTAAATACAATTTTGGAGCATCTGCAGGCCTTTGAAAACGATTACACTCTCTCAGTAGAGCTGCCCTGTAAGCAAAACATGGGGGATTGTGCAGCAAATGCAGCACTGCTATAATAAGTGTCAACAGGACAAAACATTAAAAAAAGAAGAAGTGTCTCGGGACTGCAGAGGGTTGTGTGACCTGAAATAGATCGGACCAAGAAGACTGGAGTGGGGTGGTGCAGTGAGCTGAGTGGTGGGTGGGTGAAGAAAGACAGCCTGACTGCACACTTCCCTTGGCAACTCTTCTGGGACAAAATTGCTAAAGACAAGGTCATAGCCCAGCGTTCACAAACCGTCCAATCTCGTTGTGGGGGCATTGCGGTTCTGCAAATGAAAATGTCACACAGACAGACAGCAGGTCCCACGGGACTGCTACGCAAAGAAGAAGACAAGGCAAGAGGCCACTCAGAAGGGCATTCTTGTAAAACCTCTGACTGTTCACCTTCAACAGGACCCACTGCACAAAGCGACACATTGTTTTTTAAAAAAAATTGCCTGCACACGCTCACTGTTGGCTTTATCCCCACCGGTGTCTTTCATTGCTCTCAGTCTCGGAACTCATCTCCTTCCTCTTCAATCTTGCTGCCACTGCTCCCATGTCACCTTTTTGTCTAGGAGGTCCTGAAGCTGTGCCAGTGGAGCATGGAATTGCCGCAGTACATCACAGCTGTCAGCAATGTCTTTTGCCAGGAATCTACATTATCTCTACCCCTGCCTCCATGTCAACTGGCAAGGTCACTGAGCGCGGAGGTCACATCTGGCACAAATGTTAATGAACCCAACCCGAATTGTCAGCCATCAGCCAACAGGATGTTGGGAGGGGGGGGACATTTTATTTTTGCATTGCTGCCAGCACTCTTGTGGCCAAATTCAGATTAATGAAACCTAGATAAAAAATTATTGGAAGGCTTTCAACCAAAAAATATCCATCAGTATTCCAAGAGCTGTAAGAGAGTACCCAATATACACTGCGTGTCTACAGTTTGACTCGGTATCATGAGCTGTACTGGATCTGCATATCTGATAGACGTTAATATGTGCTGTCAGCAAATCTTGATGTACACACACCCACGCAGGAATGTACTGACGGCTGCTCTCCAGTAAGAGTCTGGCTTCAATTAGATCTGAGAGCGCACAGGAAAAACCCCACAAACCCTTGATTTTGAGACTTACATTTACATGTAGAGAAGACTGTAAGGATTATTAATATTGTCTTGTTCTTCTGAATCTTAACTGTTAATTATTTTACAGTTATATTCAAAGTACAGTTAAAAATGCAGTAACATATCATAGGTATCAGTAACATCAAATCACCTTACTGTCTTGTGCAGTAAGGTTTTTAAGTGCAGCCAGAACTTTAAAAAGCTGACTTACTAAAGCACACAATTTAAGCTTGATTTTGACTTCTGTGGGAAATATTTATCCCAACTTACACAGTAACCAGAAACTCCTTTCATAACTACACCGCAAACTTCCGCACCATACAAGTCGCTTTGCTATGTTTTCGACCCGACATCTTTCTCGGAAAGATGCATGTCGCAGAAGGTTACAGCGTAGGGTTAAAATAGGGTTCCGGCTATGGTGCAAGTTACAATGTAGATCTGATGCAGAAGTACAGTTCATGTTCACGTGTAACACTATCACCTAAATGAGTGATGGTCAGACAACTTTCAGTGATAACCTTGTACTTCCTTTGTATCTAAAACTGGGATTGTACCTGTTCACACGCCACTACTGGAGCCCACCTTGATGACTTGCAGTAGTATTCACTGCAGTATAAATCACCAAGCAACTCAAGACTAAGCTGAGCCCCACATACTTGTGGATATCGAAACTGTAACACTGGAGTAAGTAGGACAGCTGGAAGACAGATGGTAGTTGTCCAGATTTGATTCTCATTGCCCCCAATGGTGTGTGTCAATGAATAAATGAGAACATTGGTTTTTGCAGAGGTGGTATAGAGGTGTTAAAGATTTATAAAGCATTTATGTGTAAAGTCAGCTGAATTAAGAGATATTTTAACGTTTACTTTAGTAATTTAAAGTAAGTGTTAAATAAGTAATAAGCATAACTGGCCTGAATTTGTAGGATTCTGTATTAGTTTTATTTTTATGGCCTTTTATGGTCTGCTCCTCTTTTGCTGACCATCTTATATTGTAAACAATCAGAATAGTATTAATACTACACTTGCATTTTTTTAAACATGTTCCAGTTAAATGGAGAAGTCCTCTTTGGCAGCTAACAGTACGAGGCAAATATGGGAAAACAAAAAAGTGCTATCCTATACTGCATGATCTATTTTTCCAAACAAACTGGGTCCAATAAACTTTCAAATAACAATAAAGTAAAAAATAAAAATAAAGTTCAATAACTTTCAAAGTCAACCAATCTTTTTCCTGCTGCAGAACTTTACTTAAGTGCATCAGTGCACTTAAGTATACGCAAGTTATTCCATCCATTAATGTGATAAAAGATATTAAGATTGTCAGTCAGCCATTAAGTACAAATTATAGGCATCCAACTGAACTGTCTATTTCCTTTTATTTATTCTTAAGGACAATTCACAATTGATTCTTCACCTGTATCCTTTTTTAAAAACATAAATATACATCAAGTTACAAGCTGATCTCCACACACATCCAAATCTACTCACTTTTCTCCTTGCAGCTTGTTGGTTTTCACTATGAGGTCCTGTGTTTGCTCTTTTGCAGCCTGTAGAAGAGGGATTATGTTTAAAAGACAGTTTACAATAACTATATTCCCAAAATAAACTCTATAATCACTTTAGTCATATTTTTGATACACGCCATCAAGCCAATAAGAATAAACTAGGTCATGTTTTTTAAACTTACGGGAGAATTTTGAAACATATGGAGCTGATTAACGTACCTTTAATCTATTGGTCATTTCTTCACAACATGTGCTCATCGCCTGGACATCCTCATGAACACTTTCAAGCTCCTACAGATCATGTGAAATCAGTTACACCAGCACTGATGCACCTCTGATCACATTCAAAAACCAAACACAAGTCATACTACAGTGTGTCGTGAGAATATTTCTAAAGCTGGTCCAGACCACACATTTTTGTGTTTTGGATAAAGAAATATCCAAATTGTAAGCATATTTTTGTTTTATTAGATGGAGCACTAGATTTCTGCAAGTCATCTGGGCTCTGAACTCTAGATCAGTGACTCGCCCAATAACTAGTCTTTTCGCACAAGATCTAGTGAGTTGCATAAAGAGAGATAAAGTATCTGTAGGACAGATCTTGGATATCAGCTTTCGATTAAGGAATGTACTAATGAGATATTTGGATTGGATAGCAGCCTGATCCTTACTCAAAATGCTTGATCTGGTGTTGTGACAACAGCTGATTTAAAAGGCCAAATGCATTTAATTCAGTTCTTAGTTTACAGCACCACAAATCAGCTGCAGTGCACCAGTTTCTAATGGGAGAGCCAACATAGCAGGGAGGAAGCTCACATCAAAAGGTGAGAAGTTTGGAGCCTTTTCACATCTGTGATGCTAAAAGCTTTTCTCTGTATGTTTGCAAAAGCTTTAACCGTTAACTGTGGTCAAATGAGTTGACATAACTGACAACATCCAGCATGCTTTCCCTAATACAGAAATTCCCCAAGTATGTGCTAGGGCCTATTGATGGGGTGTGAAGGTATGGTGGTTGCGCCCCAATACATCAGTTACAATCAACTCATTAAAAAAATAAAAAATAAAAAAAATTAGTCAACTGAAATTATTTTTTTTCCTTACGCAATTTGATAACTTTAAACAGATTGAAACACACAATTTTGAAAGCTGAGCCTTTTCAAATGTTACCTGACTTACTTCTATAGGATAAAGGGTAAATCAGATTATAGTCCTTTTGGTCCAATCATTATATGGGACTATAAAATAAAATTCTTCAGGATTGGCTCCAAAAGTCATGCAAATAATTAAATTAAATTTGTGTGATATTCAGAGATGTGACTACAAGTTTGACTGCATGGACAGTTTTCACATATCAAAGTGGGCCACAGTGGTCTGAAATTGGGGAATGGCTGCCCTCAAGGCACGCTCACTCCTAATCTTGTTATGTTTACCGCATCTGTATTTTCTTAGCTCCACTCAGCATGTTGTGTGTGTATGTGAGGTGATGCACCCATAGTGTGACTAAGAGCAGGGAACGGAGAAACCAGGATGACCATGAATGGCCATTTGGCCACATGCAGTGAAGACTTTAAACTTACCCTAAATGAGACTTGTGCAACTAAATTTACAAAATAACATGAATGCATTTTTTCCTTCTACCAGTTCATCATTTACCAGCAAATACCAACTATGTAAAGTTATATTCTTGAAAGTATTTACATTCTACATTTAACATTTACATTTATTCTACAGTAGGATATGCTGTTGCTTTAAACAAAAGATGAAATGATTCCCAGTTCTCTTCTCTCCTCAGAATAAGTAATGCAGTTTATTGAAACAACAATTGTAGTGGATCAGTACTTGATTTTGATACCACGGTATCAGTATTGTACTGTACCTTCTCAGTGTATTGTATTTGTGGCCTGAGAGGTCAAACCCACTGGTAAAAACATCCGTTAATTGAATAAATGCTGAAAAAGCACACAAAATATACAACTGAAGAAAAACAAAAGTAAAAAAAAAAATCTTATAAATAATAAAAAATTGAATAAAACCAAAGCTCCCTTAACTGCAACAGAAGTGATTTAAGGGAGATAATAACATGAAGTAAAGACAACATCATAAAGCTACTGAAGTGACAGAAACTGAAAGATGCAACAGTCTCTACTGAGACACGCCTAAAATAAGCAGGGGATCTGTCAGTGTTGTGAGAGAGAAAAACAGGAAAGGCAATAAATAATAAGTCATATAATACTGTAGATATATATTTGCTGTTAGCTGTTTACTGCAGCTGTTCTCTCACGTTATTGTCTCCTCTAAATCATCCTCATTGTGTCTGTGTGTTCTGTTGCATGTTTTGTGAGCTTTTCATTTGTCTGTGCTTTTGCAGTGTTTTTACATTTCAAACTTCCTTCATCCTGATGCTGGTAAGACAATATTGTGAAAATCAATCCTTCACTGTCATTCAATCATCTTTAACTTTAATTTTCTGCTGCCTTGATTATTCTAATGCACTTTTCACGTGCATCTCTTGGTCCTCATTAACTCGTCTCCAACTGGGGCACAACACAAGGAGCAAGGCTGCTAACAAAATGTAGGGGGTGGTCACATATTACACCTATTCTTGGATCCCTTTACTCGCTTCCAGAGATATTTAGAATCCACTTTAAAATTCTGTTATTAAGATATAAAGCTCTACATGGACAGATCCCTGCTTATCCCTGCTTCTAAGACCTTATTAATGCACTCAGCCTCTCAGTCTAACCAAGGTTGTTATTATTATTATTATTACTACTATCATCATTGTTATATTTTTTTAAGTCACAGTGCATTTTTAATTTTCTCAGCGCTACCATAACCTTGTATCAGAAATGGAAAAAACTGGATCAGTGCTTCCTTAGTACGAGAACAAAAACTAACTATAAATTACTTTTGGTGCATTTGAAGTATGAACATACCTGTAATTGCCTGCTGGTAAGGGCTTAGAATAAAGGGAAGAGATGTCTATGATTGAATGATGGCATTTTTCTCCACAGAAGCAACTTTAAAAGCATTAATGAATTAGTTTTGAAATGACATTGGCACACAGAACTACATAAAAGTATTGACTCATTCTTCGTCAGAACAAAATATCTAGTATTAAAAGACTATGAATGCCCAGATAAATTGTTTGGAAGTAGTAGAAGTCTTAATAAATCACTCTCTCTAATTTCACTCCCTGAAATACTGTTTTCTTTAGAAATAAAAAGTCCTAATATTTACTGTTTTTATAAAATAAAGTTAAAAATTAACAGATTCATTTGCTCATTGTGGAAATTCCCAACCCACCTCAGTTAGTGCATATATATTTTATACATTTTTCTGGCTATGATCCCACAGCCTTGAGAGCTCATCAGTTATAATAAACTCCATATCACCTCTTTTACTCCTTTAAATATTCGCGCAAACTCCTCGTTGATCGCCAGACTTCGCCTCTCTATATCCCCGCGAAGATTTCTCCTGGTGCGTAAACTGTTTTCAGTGAAGAACACCGACAGCGCCTTCAGAGCCTCAAGCATCTCCTGGAAGTACAAAGCAACAAAACCATTACTGTCAGCTGCAGTGTTGTGACAACTGTAATGTCCCAAGCTATCAGCTGCTTTAGCTGGCAAATCCACATATCTCAAAATGAACATAAAATGTGGAAATAGTTTTGTGGCCTGCATTTTCACACTTGAAGTGTATGTTTCATTTTATTTGAGCTAAATAACAAGCACTTTGTGGTGGGATAACAAGAGTGAATGGATGCAGCAAAAAGCTAAGTCTTGGACAGCTAAAGATCTGACCAATGTTATTACCGAGCTTTGATAGAGTCAGAGATGATCAACTGCCACCTGGAAAGATTAACTTCGAAAAATCATTCTAATAATAATGAACGGCCGATTTAAACACGAGTTATTTCGTTGCTACATTCAGCTAGTTAGCCAAAAAGCAAGAAGCTAACGTCTTCCGACTTACCTTGTCGTTGTCAAGTCTGGTTTCTAATATCTTATTAAGCTTCCTCGACAGAGGATTGTTCGGCTGTGAAGCCGCATTTGCATTTTGTGCTGCAGTCGAGCTGTCAGCTGAAATTTCTACTTTAGTATCAGCCATTGTACACAAACACTTCCACGTCAACTTTGGGAAAGATGTTGTGGTCCGTTTGAAATAAACGTCCGTCTGGATTCCTGACTAGAAACGATACAACGTTCCATCGTGTGAGCTCAATATTGGCAATAATGCGGAATTAAAATAGAGGCTTTGAAAGTTTATATACCCATTTTACTCTCCCGTGCCTTTAAACTACTATACAGGCTTTAGCTAAACTATTTAAATAAACTTGTTTTTGTTAATTGACTGCTATGTCCTCGAAATTACTGCAAGTGCGGGACAAGCGCTGAATGAAATGGTCATATTTACTTTTACAAAGAATAGAGTAGGCCCAAGAGGCTTCATTATTTCCAGTTTCTTGTGTCGTCAGTCATATCTGTGTCACATTAACGTTAACAAATATGAAGGATGACACAATAATGTAAAGAATTATAGCCTGTTAACGACAGGCTGAATAACTTCCTCCATCTAGCTGCCTTCACACAATTCACAGGGAGCAAAGCTGCGTTTAAATGCTTCTGGCAAATCAGAAATGAATAAATGAAAAAAGCAAACACAAGACATTGTTACTAATCTGAAAATGTTGAATAACCCACTTTTGCTCAACTGCACTAGGCACTTCCTTGGTTTTATGCAATTAAGATAGTGGGTAAAAACTCCAAGGAGTTTAAACCAAAGGAAAATAATAAAAGATTTGCTTGAAATATCTAACACAAACTTTCAAAGAAAGACAAACTTCCAGGTAGAGTTTTTAGAAAGGTGCAGCCAACTCTCAGGTTTGTCTTAAATGAAAGATGCATCACAAATATCCGAATTCAGCTAGATTAAAAAAAAACAATAATAGTGAGACTGACACTGTAATAGGCAGTAGTGCAAATTGCATTACGAAAAAATATGTACACCATAATTCTATGAAAAAGAGTGTAATACACACACACACACACACACACACACACACACACACACACACACACACACACAAATAGTTATACATGTGCAATGCTCCTTAAACTCTCCCTTAAGGATGTCCAGTGCAAATACTGACATAAAATGTCAGTCAATATTGAATTAATTTACCTGAATTTGAGGTTACCTAACCAAATGCAAAGCTAGATGTGGTAAACATAACATGAAAGTCACTGACAGCTTTTCGTTATCTTGAGCATCCCGAAGGATTTAGTACGAGAACGTGCATCGTTTTCAAAGGGTCAGTGAATGCACCAGGAGCCTGTAGGAGCGATAGTAGCGGCGAGTCCAGCCCCTGGGTGGGGATTTGTGTGATTGATGGTCGCCTCCTGAGAGTGTTTTATGGACCCGCCCCCCTCCAGCCCTCCCTCGCTCGCTCGCTCGCTCTCTCTCTCTCTCCGAGGAGGAATGTGGAAACGGGAGTTAAGTCAGACTGCACCGCACATTTGTGCGCCCGCACAGGAGTAAATAATTGATCATCCTTTCAGTTACATATATTGACGAGCACGAAGTGATTCATGAGCCAATCCTGCAGTCACTTTTTGGATTTACATTCCAGGACCGAACGCATTTCTTCTGCATTTTTCCCTCGTCTGAAGAAAAGTTTGCTTTAAGATCCAACACAGCTGGAGTCTGCAGATGGAAACAAGCTCTCAGTGCACACCGAGCGCACCTAATTTCGGAGGTCTCCCAACATGTAAGCTTTCCTCTGCTTTCCCCCTGTGTTTGCCCTGTTTTCATTCTTTTCATTCCGATAGTGTAGGCACTGCGATAATGTGTTCCTTAAGGTCACCCCTAGCAAAAAATCACTATGTTCTAGAAGTGGCGGCTCATGAAGACACTTGAACTATGTTTCCTGTACTAAGCATCCAAATTCTACTGATTTTGTGAGTATGGGTCATAGTCAGTTACGATATAATACTGTTTGTAGCTTAAGTTTAAAGTTTATTATAGGGATTAGCACTATTTTAAATATCAAACTAAATTTGAGTTATTCTGAGTTATCCCAGTTGTTCCAATTATAGGATGTACTAATTAGCATTCATATTTACTTTCTTATTATATATATATATATATCTTCAATGAATTCCTATATGTAATAAACAAAGAAGCCCAAGAGTAATAAGTGAGATGGAGAATAAGCCAGCCTTTAGTTCATCAAACTTGGATTAATTATTGACTAAATGAATATGATCGTGACTGTTTTTCCTCTTAGATCTTAAATCTATTTAAATCACAATTCAGAAATATGTCATTTTAGTCTACTTTAGTCTATTCTACTAAGTTCCCAGTTTAGCTGAGGACTTTTAAAAACACATCTTACTAATTAACAATCATGCAAAAGACCTGATTAGAGAATAACTGCCTGATGATGTCATAATTGAAGGTCTTTATTCCCCCGATTTTTCTCCTGTCTGTGATTCTTTTCCTCTGCTTGTGTTAGTGATCCATTTATAAAGATCGGGGAACACATTTCTTGTTTTCAGGGTCACATGTCAAAGTCAGCAACTTGTTCACACAGATGATTTGTCTGGTCAGTGCTCAGTTTGGATGTTTCTCTTCCTCTTGACAGGAACCCGGAGTCACTGAGGAGGTGAAGGCTTCTAGTGTTAAATGCTCACTGCAAGACTTCCCACAACATAGCAACTGCTCATATAACTGCTGTTAGTTCAGTGTGAACCATTTGCAGACTGTTTACCATGGCGTCTAGTCTGACATGTACGGGTGTTATCTGGGCCCTGCTGTCCCTGCTGTGCGCTGCTGCTTCCTGTGTTGGCTTCTTCATGCCCTATTGGCTGCTGGGAATACAGATGGACAAGCCAGTGTCCTTTGGCACTTTCCGTCGCTGCTCCTACCCAGTGAGGGATGAAGAGAGCCAGACCACGGTGATGCTGGAGCAGTGTGGGAGGTACGCCTCCTTCCACGGCATCCCGAGTCTTGAATGGAGGATCTGTACTGTGGTGACAGGCGTGGGATGTGGCCTCCTCCTGCTGGTGGCGCTCACAGCTCTCATGGGCTGCTGCATCTCTGACCTCATCTCACGTACAATCGGTCGCGTGGCTGGCGGTATTCAGTTTGTTGGTGGTGAGTATTTATATGCGTGTGTGTTCGTCTGTGTGCGTTTGTGCATGCTCGTACCTGCAGCCAACTCTGAGCCCAACTCTACAATGTGCTCACTGGGCTGTGACTGCTGGCATGCAACGCAGAAGCTCTGACTGCAGTTATGAAAAGTGAACAGATCACTCATTTGTTACGGTTTGCTTTCTGTTGAAAGATGGTTTAAAGAGCCTCTGTAAACTCCTGAGATGTAGATGCTTATAGAGATTATGAAGGATGTAATGCCTTTAATTAACTTCTCGTCAGATTTGGCTCAAACCCATTTGCAGGCGCATCAGCGAGGAAACAAGGCAGTATAGAAATCTCAATACTTTTCTTGGCCAGCAAACCTGCATTCAGTCCAGTTAAGCTGTTACTTCCTCCGATACTCGTTGCATAGGAAACGAAAAACCATCCCCGATATCTTGGTCTTAATACTTACTTACATTTAATATAGTAAAAGTTACCCATTATCTACTCATTGCGGTTTGGAATTGAACTGATCTTTTGTAAAAATGTGTCAAAAAGTGGCAAAAACTGAAATATTAACATCATCACATGAATTCTGAGTGCCTTTTGGCCATGTACAGCTTTGGTCCAATTAGAGGAGGTGTGTGAATATGCTGAATCAATTATATAATGAAAATGTGGATTTTAATATACTTTCCTTTATTTTACTATGATCAGTTGTTTTCCCCGTGCTTGTTTCTGTGAAGTCAACATTTGGTATCAATTTTATGTCTTCTTTTTGTAGTTTGACTTTTGAAATTATACCCACACTTTCTCTTCTGTGCCCCTAAAGTTTAAATGAAACCTCCGGCACTGTTTTTTGTAAAGACAGAGTCCCGTCCTCACTGCAACGTTGGCCCTGAAAACGTCCTGTTGTTGGCTGTTTGTTTGATTCCGCTAAGTGGACACTGTTTCGCACAGCACCAGTTTTGTTTGTTTGTGCTGTTGGTTTTGCACATGTGTACTCCCGGGACGTGAGGTCTGAGGGAAGTCTTCCACTGAAGCTGCGAGTTTCTCTGCCCTAGTTTAAGAAGCTGCGGCGTTCCAGTCCTCTCATTAGCTCAAAAACGTTTGCTCACATACTGTGGCTCACCACTCTGCTGTTTACAATCCCCACCACTTCACTTTGGCTTCAAAAAGTGATGTGACATAGAAGCAGGTTGCGGGCAGATTTGACAGAGCTGCCAGGCTTTTTCCTGAGGGATAAATCTACAGAGGGCCACCAAAACATGCCATGTCCCAGTTCTAAAAAGCTTAGCTACTTAAGAACATCGGTATTAATGATGTATAATATGGAAGATGATTAAGGTGAAGGCTTGCTGCTTTATTAAGAAATGTGTACCTTTATACAAGGAAAGCTCCTTTTAAGTTCACAGCAGCCCCATACGTGGAGCCTTACAGCAAGCTGCTATTTCTGGTTATAGGATTAAAAATTCCCCGTCTGTCTTTCTTGCGATTTCTCTCTTTCATAGACTCACAAATCCAGACATGCATGAATTTAGACAGTGGGAGAGTGAAGCAAGGCAGCACGCAATACAACGAAGATCAGATCTTTTTTAACTCGAATGCTGGTGAGCCAAAGGGCAGAGATGTCTCAGAAGGGCTAATTGGAAGTGACACAACTGGGGAAACTCAGTGGGCTGCACCATGTATTGTCTTTTATCGCTAACAAAGTGTTGAAATATCCAGGCAGGGAGGGGAAGTTGAGAGGGAGAGCGAGAGGACGGAAAATACCTGATGACTGAAACACCGAGCATTCACTTCTCATTAACTGAGAACCTGGCTGAGAAATAAAGATCTGCAGCAGAACAACTGCAGAAGGTGCTGAAAAGTGTGATCAAATATCAGTGATTAGCCAGAGCAAGGACAGTTTGTGAAGCAGCGAAAGTGAAGTGAGCCTAATGGTCCGCTCTCTGATACTGGTGCCATTCTGATTAATGAAGAGCATCTTGCCAGAGAGGCCAGGACCTCTGAGAAGGCACGAGTAAACCATCCACTTTACATCTTCCTGTAATTAATCTCATTCTGATGAAACAGATTAGAGTTGAAAGAAATCAGTTCTTTATCTCATTAGTTGGAGAGAAAGACTTTTGACAATGGCTGTTATTGTTTCTAGTGTTGTTGTTTACCTCATATAACAGCGTTTTATTCCCAGCTCACTACAGGCAAGGTTGTTCCAGAGCTTGTTAATTGCTAATGGCTGAGGCCCAGATTTCCTCTAGGAAACAGAGCTGGAGTCAAAGTATGAGAGCAGGAGACTGCTCTGGTTCATAAATCCTGTACTTGCACCAAACCACTGCGTTCACTGTAGCGTCATGTCTTATACAGCGTTGGGGACTTAAACCGACTGTGGCCCAGACGACAGATTCAAACATTAAGATTCTTGACTTGGATTTTGTTGTTGGGGATTTTGTTCCCCCCCTCGCAGAGCCTTGCCTTGTCTTTTTTGCATGCGTCAAGTGGAGCTAGACACAGCAGGAAGAAAGCTATTTTAAAGCTATGATTTAAACATCTTCTGTACCTTTTAAATGTTTTCTGTTTCCCCCATACTAAAATAAACTAACAATAAGTTGTGTTTTTATGTTTTTAATTAAATTTTGTTTGGATATTTTGTATTGTATCAATTCTTAATGACTAACAATCACAAGTCCTATGACTGGATAACTGCTCTGCCCAAGCATCAGTAAATATTGGATATAATTGATAATAGCCTGGAGCTTGTGGCTGCAACATTGACTTTTTTTTTTTTTTAACAAAGTCACTCTGTATTTATATGTTGCCTTGCTTACTCTATGTGCCATTCAAAGGCAATGCAGACTGTGCGCTGAAAAACTTCAAATATGTTTAAAATCTACTGATGTCTGAAAGCACACAATCCCTGCCTCGGGCTGCCTCTCAGCCCAGATTGAAGTTGGAGGTTTCAGTCTCCGCCATGTGCTCTGAATTGGGTCCGATATCAGGATTTTGTCCAGATCTCAAAACCTTGTCTGAGACAGACTAAGTCAAGCAGTGTGTGTGACTGGCCTTAAGGGATTAATAACCTTGTGACATACCCAGATGCCAAACTGCACCATAGCTTAAAAGCCTAAAAACCATTTTACAAAATAGGCAGGAAAACAATGCTGAGATGCCAAAGTAGAGGAAAGCAACCTATTTTTAATCACACCTGATGAAAATACTTGGCGTTATACATTTGTTCAGAAATAACAAAGGCTTGATTAGTATTGTTGTTGCTTGTAAAAGAAGAAAATACAAAATGATCTTTCCTATCATTTCTTTGTTGCTCAGTAAAGGGGAATTTGAAGAAGTGTAATTATTTTAAAGGTATTAGTTCCGACATATTGTTAAGACCAAAGCATAGCAGTTTGTTGCAGTTCAAGTTAATAACTGGAACTGCATTTATATGACAGAAAACTATGCCATATCTTCATTTTAAGGCACTCAATCAAATAAAAAAGTTGTTGATAAAAAAACAAAAAGTGCTAAAGTGACAGTGGTAAAGCATTGTTCCAAAACATAACCTGCGATCTCTTGATATATTGCCTCGACCTGCAGAAAATGTCAGCTGGATTGAAGTCATTATAACTGCTGATAAAAATGTCAGCAGATATAGCAACTCAAGGCCAGTGGGTATAAGCTATATTTTATTGAGAGTGTGGGGAGCTGCTCTGTCCTAAAATTGAAGGTGAAACAACAAGACAAACAATATAATGCATGACAGGTTCTGCTTGTCCTTTTTCAGGGACTTTCTCAGGGCAGTGTGTTTGGTGGAAATAGGGGACTTCATTTGTACTGCTACAGTTTCAGAGGGGGTGCAGACCTTTGAGGTGTACAGTCTCCTGGGATATAAAACAAGAAATAGCTCAGCGCAGCGTTTTCACTACTATAAGGGAAAGTTGTGGTCAGCAGGGAATCTATAAAGTCTCATTTTTTTATCTGTCATCGTTCCATGAAGAACTCTTCACAGTTTGAGGGAGAAAATCCAATGCTATCACTGTGGGATGGGCTAAAAGCATTTATTATTGATTAGAGACATTTAATGTCTATTACATTAAATGTTAGCCCGGGGTTCTGACAGCTCTTTGATGAAATTAGATCAGAAAAATGTGGCTTTTCAAATGCATCACTGTTCCCTCGCTGCCCTGTGAGGTCTTCCAGACTGAGATGATAAACTTGCAATTTTATGTGACATGTTTTATCCTTTGAGTGTTTGCAAAGCTTTATTTTTATTCTTTATGGGTTTTTTTTATTTCTTCAAAGCAGAACTGAAGAAAAGACTAAAGCTTCAAATAGACTGAAAGTACAAACAGAATATAGCAAAAGTTGGTGAAACCTTATTAGTCCGGTTTGTTTTAGCAGAAGGACGTGCTTATGAGGGAAACCATGCGACACGTTGACTCTTGCCTCTGCAGTTTGCACAGACGTGTTGACCGTCCTGGTTGAATACTTCCCACACCAGCCTCCACTGAAGCTGCAGTTGATCTGTGATATCAAATAATTGGCCATGTTGCTTTTCAGGATAGCTTCTCCATTTCGTTTTCTGGTTGATTGGCTCTGTTTGAACCTCTGTGCCAGCGACTCTTTTTGGCCACACTGCTGTGGAATGTCGGTCAGTGAAGAATATGAAGCAGCACATCAAATGCACTCAACTCGATCTGTCTCACTCACTTTCTTGAGTAACTCTGCCATTTCCACAGAAGTGACCCACCTGTCACATATAACATGTTAATACGGTATCCCGCTCATGTGTTGGCGAGGCTGGATGACATTCACTACCATCTCTGTCTGCACTGCCTGTGTAGCTCAAAGGGTATATGGAGGGCATGGACATGAGTGATAAATTTAAAGACATGTAAATAAATTACAGATGGGCAGCCTTCATGGCTTTCATAATTTTGCCAAGGGCTATTTGGCACAGCCTTGTGTTGTCCTGTTTTGGAGCCATACCAGCACAGCCAGGAGCTTTGTCCTTGTGGCTGCTTTGTGAGTTCTTGCCAGCTGGATCCCACCCAGTCCCAGAATGCGTGCTTCCACTCCCCTCTCGCCACCAGCACTCATTTTCGAGAGGTTCAACAAAATGAAATCGCATCCATATGAGGGAGGCTTAGCACGAGGGGCTCGCATTTCCCGGGAAATATTCTGTCTGGAACAGTGTCTCTTGACAGTCATGTGTAAATGGTGTCAGATCACAAGACATTTCC